>NW_022196905.1:224315443-224320631 GCF_008632895.1 Mastomys coucha | reverse complement strand
GAGAAGGATCAGGAGACTCAGAGGTCAGTGGACCAGTGGACACTGAGAAGGATCAGGAGACGTAGAGGCCAGGGGACCAGTGGACACTGAGAAGGAAGGATCAGAGTCTTTCTTATACTGACTCCCAGGCTGGGCGGGTGGCAGTACTTAAGAGTCACGGAGAAAGAAATAAGGAAAGCAACTCAAAGCCATAATAGCAATTCAAAGAGAAGAAAATGACAGGCCAGATTCATGTGTCTCAATCTGGACAAAATACCTTCTGTGCAACCTGGGCTAAAAAAAAGTGGTTAAGTGGTTGGGGCTGGCAAGATGGTTCTATGGGAGAGACTGACACTTGCTGTTAAGCCTGAGGACCTTAGCTCCATCCCTGGGATCCGCATGGTGGAAGAAGAGAACTAAATCATAGAATACTGTCCTCCGATCTCCATATTCTCACCATGGCACACTCATACAAATGGTCATGTCATCACACACACACACACACACACACACACACACACACACCAGTAAAATGTTTAATTAAAAAAAGATGGTTAAGTGGTAAGGAGATGCCTACAGGGACTCAGATATGGGCGTAGGCAGAGGAGAAGGACCTACATGCAGGCAGACTGAACTAAAGATATAAGTCTAGCAGCAGATGCATACATAGGAAGGACACTTTAAGGCACACTATGAGTCAGGGATAGAGTACATTACTAGCTACAATAGTGGTGGAAGCTTGGTAGGAAGAAAAGCACAATGAGGATGGATCACAGAAGTAGAAGGAGATAGATACTGACAGAAAGACAGAAAGAGAAGAGACGGAGGGAAAAATGTGGTTACAGAAAACAGAATAATCCAAAAAAGAGAGCACAGTTAATACATACAGACACCAAGAGATTCAGAAAAATACAGTGAGCAAAGCATTCTCTCTAATCCAGCCACTGAAACTGCCTAAAACCAGCCTAGAGCCTGCAGGAGGCAAACGAGGTGTCCCCTGTCAGTGCTGCTATTTTGAAAGCTTGTGAGAACTTCCTGAGGTTACGCCGGGCTGGCAGCTGACAGAGCAAGACACGAGGTTGGCTTTGAGAATTATGACTCAGATAGCCTTGGCTTCCAGCTTGACTGCCCGTGAGATACACACAGTTCGTGCCGCCAGAGATGTTAGCCACCCATAAAGACATGCCTTCCCTACCTTGGTAGGCTGTATTCCCTGGGCTATGAGCCAGACATAAAACGTAAGCACTATACTGGGTCTACACATAAAACACAACATGCTGTTCAGGGTCAAGGCTCCAGACAGAAGACAGGCGCTTAACAGGACCAAAAGGTGAGTGAGAGTTTTGTTCTTTAGTAATGGCCACTAATGTGTTTATGACAAAGGAAAAAAAAATAAGTTGGGGGAGGCAAAAAGGAGGGAGGGTAGAAATAGAAAAGATAAGGAACAGAGACTCATGTCTTATCAGAGAAGAAAATGCTCAGTGGGAAACCCCCCCAAAATGAGTAAAAACATAGGATGTACATACAAACATACACACACACACACACACACACACACACACACACACACACATATTTCTCCATATGGAATACTTCAAGAAAGAGAGGCAGCATCTTCCATGAGGGAAGACACAGTGTTGTCACTGAGAAGGAAAGGTACAGTGGAGGCCACCACCCAGAAACAAAAGGTTACCAGCAAGAATAGGATAGAGGGCTGAAAACCTGTGTCCAAGGGTGTCTGTAGGGGAAGTTCCTACAGGATCACACAGCAGAACTGAGGAGAAGTGAGAGCAGTGACTGGCACAGACCAACAAGAGCACCCTAGAGTTTACATGGCATGTGTTCAGTCTGTGGCTTTCTCTAGCATTCCTCAGTGGGTGAAGGAGTCAGTGAAGGACCACAAGGTATTTTGCTTTGTGGTAGGGTCTCCCTGTTTAGCCCTTGCTGGCCTAGAACTCGCTATAGACCAGGTTTGACCAGACCCAAACTCAGAGCTCTGTGTGCCTCTGCCCCTAAGTGCCAACATTAAATGCAGAAACCACTATCTCCAGCTCAGGATATTAGTTTTAATGAGATAATTTGCTGAATAACATAAACACAGATGACAAATAGAAACAAAGCCATGTAAGAGAAATAGGCAAAAGACTAAAAATGCTAAAAATACTGTTTAACCAATGAATTTATGTGGCCACTGTGGTAAAAAGAGTTAATACTTACTGATCAGTTACTACCTATCAAGCACAGTTCTAAGCATCGATACATAATAGCAGTCAATCCCGAGAAAAAGCTCATGGTATAGGAGCGATTGTTTTAGTAATATATAATATTAATACAGACAGAGCAGGATCTGAAATAAAAAAGTCAGTCTCCTGTACTGGGTCAGCGCTTGCTGCCACTTGTAATGTGCTACCCGCAGGGACCAGTGAATGGTACCTTAATCTCTGCTGGTTTGTAATGGCGTCTGTTGGGATCTTCCAACGGTGTCCTGTACCCATCTCGCAAGAAACGCTTAAATCCATATTTTCCTTTCAATTTTCTTATCACTTTATCAAGTGTCTGGCTGAACAGAGCTTCATCATCCAAGGCAAACGCAGGGTAACTGATGCACGGGAGCAGGGCAGCATCTGTGTTCTGGGGTCATTACAACAACGAGACTGTAAATGTCTGCATTGGTATGACCAGCACAGTCCAAAAAAATTCATGTCAAGGTAAAGGCATGAAGCTTATCAGATGACAAGGATCTTAAGATAGACAGTCCTGTGGTGTGGTTTGTGAACTTGATAAAATAGGTAGCACTTTACTCATAGAATTAAAAGAATTTTCAAATTTTAATATCAGGCTGAAACTTAAAATTATAGCTAAACATAATGTAAAAAATTAATACTGCCACAACTTAGTTAACAGAGCAATTTGCCCATAATAATGAAAACAAAAGGCCCAACAGCTTAGTAATTATCATCCATTGGAATTTACAATGCAGAAGCAATTAGAATTTGTACTATAGAAATTTGTTTATTGATTGGAAACATGCTTGTTCATAGAAAATCACTATTCTAGCTTCTTAAAACAAAGTCATGCTCACTAAAATACATGAAAACATATGTCAGGATGATTTAAGTGGTAGAATAAATGGATAGAACATCATTTAAAAAACAGACAATGCTTTGTTACTGGTTTTGTATGCACTACAATCTGGCATTTCTCATGTAGAAGAGTTAAGTACTCTATTTGGGGTAGTTTTGAAGGATAAAATCATAAACAACCCCTGGAGAGATGTGCAGTCTGGTACAGTAAATATACAGAAGTTCATCAGACAGAGAAGGAGATTCTGATATGCTCCACTTCTGTGCCTAGGTGATAGCTATTTTTCTAAGCCCCTATTTTAAAAACAATGTTCCTTATGTTTAGGCTACTTTTGCTAGTTTCTCCAAAAGAGAAATAATATCTATTTTTCAGTTGTCTAACCAAAGGCTTTAAAGGGCTGGAAAGCTTTGCCTGAGCCTCAGAGGCTAGAGGACCGACACAGATCTATATCACATCTTCTTATCCTGCAAGAGTTCCACAATGTGGTGTGCTTTCTTGAAGAGTGGATAAAAGAAAATAAAAACTGTAAATGAGAAAGTGTTTCAGTTTGCTGTAACATCATCTCACATGAGAGCGTGATTCTCTGGGTAACAGTGAACACAACGTCTGCCTGTTGCGATTGTGAGCATCGAGATCCACAAATATAACTGACCAAGAACAGCCCTGGAAATAGAAAAAAATACATTTCAGAGAATAGTAAACCATATGGCATTATTTTTGTGAGACAAGACAATCCAAAATTTTTCCATCACTGAATGCAACATGTAAGAGACTACTAAAGACCCTAGTTGTCACTAATCACTTGTTTTATACGTAAATGGATTGTGTTTGTGCACCACATGCATACCTGGTGTCCATGAAGGCCAGAAGAGGCCATCAGATCCCCTGGAACTGGAGTTACAGACAGTTGTGAGCCTCTATGAGGCTACTGAGAAGTGTGAGTTCCCTGGAAGAGCAGCCAGTGCTCTTGACCACTGAGCCAGCTCTCTCACCCCTTACTTCTTCCTTTATGTGTTTAGTATTTCCTGAATTTCTTGAAACAATCTTATAATCATTAGATATTATTTTTATATTTTCCTCTTATAAATCATGCTTTGATTTTATAAGATGTATAATAAACTACATCCATTTTAATGAAGAAACAGTTTAGCTAGTATGATATGAGATAAAGGAAGAAACTATTTTGATTCATAAATCCGAGTTATAAAGCCTCCTAAATAATTTTAATTACATGATAAAACTAAACAAATTTAGGTAGCAATCTAGAATTGAGTTGAATAACTTCCTAGAATAATTCTTCACTAATATTATCTAGTAAAAGAGAATGATTCTTCACTCAAAACATCATCTTTAATAAATCTTTAACACTAGCAAGTAACTGGGTAACAGGGAATGAGTGAAGCTCTCTCAGTAGCTATACTGGGGTAAAACAGAGAGTCCTGGAATCCCTACATTTCAACTGACTGTAGAAAGTACCCTACAGAGTCTTGCTCATCAGAGTACAACATACTTCACTGCGAAGAAAAGAATGAATTTGAACCCTGCTCCACAACACACAGCTGACCCAAATATGAGTAATGTATGAGAACCTCACACCTGGCTCAGATGGACAGTGGCACTAAGTCCAGGCCAGCTGCGGAGGAGAAGACCAAAGCCAGAGCTTGGACTCTGGTGGAAGCAGCAGCAAGCAGACTGCTAGAAAGAATGGCAGGAAAATAAGTGGGTGGGGGGGGGGTCTGTGAATACACAAGAGGACAGGAACTATAATGTAACTGTAGGCCAAAACCACTGGACTAGATAGATAGATAGATAGATAGATAGATAGATAGGTAAGTGGGTAGATAATTTGTAACTAAAAAAAGGCAAATTTGGCAACACTCTCCATTATGTGATAGTAAATAGTAAAACTACTATTTTCTAGCCAGAAATAAATAACTTAGTTACTTAAACTCCTCAAGTATTTGTAGAGGCCCTAACTTTCAGCTGCAGCCTAACAGAAAATAATCTCCTAAGGTAACTTCCTCCTAACACTAAGATACAATTCTAACATCTGTATAAAACATATGCCATCCCATAGCTATTATAGCTCAGGCTTCCAGGAGGGGGCTGGAAACAAACAAACAAA
>NW_022196905.1:224258186-224315433 GCF_008632895.1 Mastomys coucha | reverse complement strand
ACAAGGACACGGACAGCTATTACCCATTTAGAGCCAAGTCTTTAACATCATAGAGGAAAGCCCACACAGACTTATCACCTGCTTGAAATCTTTTTGGAACCTGCTTGAATGCACTCTTAGGCCTACATATTTCAAAGGAAGGCAGACGTCTGCTCTGTTCTGAACACTTTGCAGAACATGAGCAGTCTGTCATCACCAATTACAGACTTTGACATCAGTGAATTTGTCAGTCTCTTGCCTTCCACAATTAAAGGCAAGAACAGGAAAGGATGTGTTATATGAATTACTTGAAAGAGCCTATTAACTTTGGCTGTTTGATATTTAATTTATAAGTGTTTTACTTACATATATGTCTGTACTTCACATATGTGTCTGGTACCCACAGAACCCAGAACAGGATGCTAAATCTCTTACGACTGGAGTTGTAGATGGTTGTGAGCAGCCACATGGGTGCTGGGAACAGAAGCCAGGACCTCTGGAAGAGCTATTAACCGCCAGCCATCTCTCCAGTACCCAGACTGATCTTCATCTTCTACTTTCTAAAACCTCAACTCCATATAATATGCTGACTCTACCCAGAGCCTCTTTACAGCTCAAACTGTTCTGCCCAACTTAGTATCTGTCATTGCTTGTTCTAATAGATGTGCAAGATAATTGTCCTTGACCATTGCCATGAGGACATGAGTTTTAGAAGTACAGAAGGGCTGTCCTCTCCCTGTTAGCCTCATGACCAGAACAAATATTTCTGACACAGTCTCAAAGGCCAGAGGTATTTATCTGCGATCCTTATATGCCGCTAACACCAACAGGCTCTGTAAGTGAAATGAGGTTGAGCGAGACCAGGGCTGGTACATGTGCCACTAGTGCTATTATGTCTTGGGCAAGCTCCATGCTTCTGGAGAGTGGGTAGACATTGCTCAGCATCTTCTGACCTTGTAGATGCCATCAGGAGCTCTCACCTGCTATGCACAGCTTTGACAGATGTTCTTAGAAAGGTAGTTTCCCTGGCTGGTCCTGGGCTAACGGAATTTGGAGAGAAACAAGGGCTTCTCATAAAGATGGCTATTAGTAGCTATATCAGATTAGTAACTATATCAGTCATCAAGCCATCAAGAAAAAGAATGAGGGTAAAGTTGGTTAGACTCATTCTTAGAAACAGTTGAAGAGGAGCAGAAACACACAAAGCAATTGAAAGGCTAGCAGAAAAGTATGGCAAAGTAAATAAGCCCAGATGAGATCTAGAAAGGCCTCTAGAACAAAACAAGCAGAGTAGCCACCAGCTGGTGCTCAGCTGTGGTCCATACCAGGACAGTGCAGAGCAGCCACCAGCTGGTGCTCAGCTGTGGTCCATACCAGGACAGTGCAGCGCAGCCACCAACCAGCTGGTGCTCAGCAGGAGGCGCAGGGGCTGCCCAGGACGAGCTGCCTCCTCTTCATGAGGAGACTGTAGGTTTGGTGAACTGAAAAGAGGCTGACCTGGAGACACTGAGGGTGGAGTGATGGGCAGGACAGGGCTAGCCACAGAAACTCTGACAGATGTATACAGTAGAAACCAAAGCTGTGATTCTCCAAGAAGATGTGACTAGTCAGAGGACTACAGGAAGCACTAGCCCAGCTACATTCTGAGAGAGCACAGCACGGGAATGAGACAAGTGTGACAAGCCTGTGCAGTCCTGGGACCTCTGACAAGATGTATGGGAAACAACAACAAACCAAGCAAAAACCAGCCAAGGCTGAGACAGGAAAGATTACCCAGTGATCCATAATGGCATGCAAAGGCTGAGGGAAACGGGCATTCAGGCGCCTTCCACCATCCCTGGGCTTGTGCTCCAGAAAGTTAGCAAGGAAAGCGCTAGCATATCAGAAAGTTACATGTGTGCAGGGCATCAAATCGGGGCATTCTTATGGAGAGTGGAGTCCCACACAGACATCTCAGCAAGGAGGTCACACCCATTAATGTGTGAATTTATGACATTGGACCCTTCACTTTACCATGCAACTGCTAAAAAGACAGTTCTGCATAAGAAATGACACTGGGCCTAACCAGGAAGGAATATTTCTGGTTTGTTTTTTTTTTTCCCTTACTTTTTGATATACACTTTGGTCTGTCAACTGGTTGGCTGGTAGGTTGGTTGTAGGTTGTGCCTCATCTGAGGAAGCATTTGTGACTGTCCTTTCTTTTTCCATACCTATTCCCATTACTGCTGTGTGGCTAAAAGAAAACGACCAATTTTTTTTTTTTTTATTTCTACTTGAGCTAGTAAATGAATTGTCCATTTAGTAACATTTAGCACAGTTATGTTAAAAACAGCTATGCTCTTGGCTGCACTTTAGAATTTCTGAGCATTAGAACTCTAAGGGAATAACTCTAAATTCTAAAGAGCGTCCTTTATACGAGGTCAGGAAGGTGCTTATGTGTCATGAATGACTGCTTTCAGAATCCCTCTGAGTCTAATGTACATGTAAGATTGAAAAACATGCTAAGAAATAATATTGGCAGAACATTTATACCTAAGATTAAAATGCCTGGTTAGGCAGGTGAGATTCCAGAAAAGTAGAGCTTCGCCAGCCAGCAGGGACAGCAGTCACAGTGGACTGTGTGCTCTATGGAGTGTGCATAGAGAAGAGGGGTTAGGTGTAGGCATGGCCTCAGGTACCTCAAAGGAAGCAACACCATGACAAAAGCTAAGCCAAGCACTACCAGAATCACAGCAGACCTGGACAGTCAGCTCCACTCAGTTTTCTCCTTTGCAGCTTAGGAAGATCTAACCGTTCCAAGCTGCCGCCATAGTAAACCCTCTGCTTTAATCCAGGATGCCTGGCATTCTTCTTGAGAAACACTAAGAAGACTTACAACCCACCCCAATTTGTTAACTTCCTTATCGGACTTCCTTTTCTTATCGTTTTGGCCGACCCACTGTCTCTGCACTGGACCTCTATGACTAAGAACACTAGCAACCAGCTGTTAGCCACAATCACATACGATGTCATGTTGCTCTGCCATTTCAGGAACCTTCAAGCATTCCTGAAGAAAATGAGTTCATGGTCCAGAATACTGAGCTTTCTCTTACACATTCTCTTCTAACAACAACTGAATCCACTGTCAGCTCTTAGATTTTATAAGTGGAAAAAGTGCTTAATGATCTCATGAAAATCTAAGTGATTTTTCTGGGCTCTACTTTATCCTGGGGGGTGAGAGATGGGGAGGGAGGAAGGGAAGGAGGGACGGAGGAAGAGATCGCTTTACTAAGCCCACAACGTCCCATTCCTACTACAGACATTATAAAAATTCCCTCGCTGCATGAAATGAATAAAATTGAAACCAACATGAGCACTGACATGTAAACTCTATGGTGCACAATGCCAGGAACACATCAAAAATGTGAAACTCCTCAGAAACAGCTTGGAGAATAGAGAGCTTACCCAACAACCAAAATCAGACTTATCAGCCTACCACCAACAAATGAAAGGTGAACTTCAAGGGGTTAACCATTTCCAAGCAAAGTTGCTCCAGCATGGGCTGCCACAAATAGTTCAGGTAGTCACAGGTTTTAAAGAAATGACTTTGATAACAGATAGTAAAATTACCTAGACATGCAAATAATTAGTTGTTTGGTTGTTTTTTTGTATTTAGTTACCTGGTTTCCAAAGAGATTAAATCCATTAATTGCTTCTAAGGCTGCTTTTGCTAAGCCAACAGAGCTAGAGAGAAGGGAAAAATATTACTATTAACATCCAATGGGCAAGTTTCTTTATGAACATTCACTAACAGTCCACACAGGAGGAAAACACCATCCCCACAGTCCATTATTTTAGTTTCATTTTTCATACTAATCACACACAAAGACTACTTCCAGGTTCACCTTGACCTGGATTCTACCAGTAAATGGAACAGTTTTATTTCTGTTCATGAACTCAAGAAAGAACAGGGTAAGCCCTGTGCAGTCACTGCTTGCTTGGGCATCATTACTCATATCAATGAAACAGGCTTTTCTGGTGTCAATTTGAAGCCTTAAAGAAGATTTTGTGTGTCATATACTTGTTACAGAATGTAATTTAGTGTAGCCACTCAAATCTGGACTTTTTAGGATCCAATAAAATTGGCATTACTTTATGTTCACAGCATTCCTGATCACCGTGTCTCTCAATTCTCTGTAATAAAATGAGTGTTATTTCCGTCAGTGTCCCACTCCTTTGACCTCTTAGACACTACATATAACTGTGCTGAAAATGACTTATTTCAGTAAAAATGTAATGTGCTGCGCAAGTGCTCCAAGCACAGTGAACTTTCGTCCTCGCTTAGACCATGCCCGACGCTGCTAACACTGAAGCGCTCACGTCCAGCTTATTTTACTAACTGCACATTAGTATTTGTTTACTCAGCCCAGCTGCACACATTGCTCATGTGTATCACTGAAACTCAACAAACTGTCATCGCATCAGTATGTCTCTAGTGCACCCCCAAAGCAGCAACAGCACTAAGAACATGTTAGGAATGCCAGTTGTCACTCTTCCCTGGGAGGAGGACTGGATAAACAAGTGTTTGCATGGACGCTACATTTCAGAATGACTGGCTGAATGAGTAGCGCTGTTGTAGGACACCATCCTCAGGGTACAGCACGTTCAAGGTGGGTCCTGCTGTTCCCTCAGAAAAGAAGGGATAAAGAGGGGTCACTATACCCTCATTTGAAATTCCAGCTACCCTACCAGCAGATTTTGTTTTAATCGGCTGCATGCGGTTTGTAGAGGTGTTCAAATATGGACTACAGAAGTTGAGGTGAAGTGGGCTGAGACGAGTCACTCCAACTATGCAGTGCTGAAGTCATCGTCCACACTGAGGTGGGATGGTCTGGTGATGTAGCTTCTGTGCTCACCCATGTTGCTCTAAACACCCTGTGGCTTGCTCCTGTGAATATAGTAAGGTCACTGGCTCACCAAGGTGGACGTGGATGCAGCTGTTCCCTTGCTGTGTTGTCAGGGCCCTGTCTGGGTGAACAGGTGTTTATTCACATCTCTCCCAGGAAAAATTAACCCAACAAGCTCACTGTGGGATGCTTCTGACCACGCATAAAGCCCTGGACTCTGCCAGGACCCATCAGAAAATGAACAAATGAAAGAACAAATTAGAACCACCATACTTAACTATCAATTACTGGCTCATCAACAGTTTTAGAGGTTTATACAAACTGTTCTCACTAATTTACTATAGGATAAGTGGTAAGACACATTAAAATCTATGTGGCTGGGAGAGTGGCTTTGGAAATAGGACTTGGAGGATTCAAGCTTGATCTAACCCAAACTCTTCCTTCCCGAGGACTAGCTTTTATAGTTCCTGAAGGTGCTATACAAGCTGCTAAGGGAAGAATCCAATAAATAGTCCTACCTAGCTGTGACACCTATGAATCACAGCAATGATTAGCAGGAGAGATATGCTTAAAGGAATAATAGTGGTATTTATATTTTGATGGTAACCAAAAGCTGTCTACTGGGGCTTAAAGCCTGATGATCGGAAAAGAACTCATGCCTAGTATCTAGACAACCTACTGAGGTCATGGATCATAGAACCTTCCGTTGCCACCTTCCTAAGGGCATCCTAAATATCTATCCTTATACTCACAGATAGGCGTAGGTCTCATCCTCCATCAAAGAAACTTCTTTCTGCAGCAGATGGAGACCATGACAGAATGCCACACTGATCAAAATGCAGATAGCAACTGACCTGACTGTGGGGTGTCCAGTCCCAGTTAATACATCTACAACAGAACTACACCAAACTCTTAAGGGATGAGCCCCCTGACTACTTGGTTACTGTACCAAGTAGTCAGCCCGAAAATAATATACCTACAAGCAACACTAAACAGCCTCAGTATGTTGTATTTATATTTATGTATTCAGTTATGTATGTAATTTAAGAAAAGAAAAAGGAGCCATGAACTAGAGAGGGAATAAAAGGCTTGAGAGGTGTTGGAGCAAGGGTGTAAAATTATATAATATTTTAACGAGAGAAAAAAAAGAGAGAAAATGGTCAAGACAAAAATCTAGAGGACTAAAGGATTTCATTAGATTTCTATGAAATATTTAAAGTGAATAATAACTGAATACAATTTTACCAAGTAAAATTCCTGTTATGAAGCAAGCATTACCTGGCCACTAAAAGATATACATAAGAAATAAAATGAAATCTATACATCCCTATATCCTATGCAGCTCTTCTGAGCATACACACTGAAATCCTCAACATCACTCAACAAGGTGTAACATCAACTTTCATTATAAATAAGTGGGATTTACTGTCTGGCTTAATAATGAAAAGGTCAATCAATGTAATCTATCACATCAACACTCTAAAAACATATGGTTGTATCAAACAACGGAAAAAAGGCATCTAGAAAAATTCACTTGTGTAGGAAAATCCCCCTAAGAAAAATCCTCAAGAAACTAAGAATTTGATCTACAGAAACTCTAGAGCTGATCTGCAGTTCCAAACAGCATGACTAAAAGAGCAGTATAGTAAAGAAAGAGGTCAAAGTTCAAAATCCCAACAAGACTTTTGTAGATATTGACAAGATTACTCTACATTTATATTGAAATGTTAAAAATAATTCTAAAGCAAAGAATAAAGTGGAAGAATCAGGCTATTCCATTTCAAAAGTATTATACTGTTATCTAAGTATACTGAAGTCCATATGGAACTCATAGATGGCATATACACAACTCAGAAATAGAAATGACACCTATAGCTGTCTCCTGAGAGGCTCTGCCAGAGCCTGATAAATACAGAGGCAGATGTGTTCAGGAAACTATTGGACTGAGCATGGGGTCCCCAATAGAGGAGTTAGAGAAAGCACTGAAGGAGCTGAAGGGGTTTGCAGCCCCATAGGAAGAACAACAATATCAACCAACCACCAGAATCCCAGAGCCCCACCAACTAAACCAGACTAAACCACCAACCAAAAAGTACACATGGAGGGACTCATGGTTCCAGCCACATATGTAGCAGAGGATGGCCTTGTAAGCATCAGTGGGAGGAGAGGTCCTTGGTCCTGTGAAGGCTGGATACACCAGTGTAGGGGAATGCCAGGGTGGGGAAGCAGGAGGAATGGGTAAGTGAGCACCCTCATAGAAGCAGGGGGTAGGGGTATGGGACAGGGGACTTCCAGAAGGGAAACAAGGAAATGGGATAACATTTGAAATGTAAATAAATAAAATATCCAATAAAAAAGTAAAAAAATAAAAAAAAAAATAAAAAAAAAAAGTAAAAAAATTATCAAACATAATTTGTTTACACATCGGTAATGTAGTGTATGTGTGTGTATGTGAACACAGATATCACTGTATGACATACATGTGTACATATGTAATATGTACCATGGCACTCATGTGGTGGGAATAGAACAACTTTTATTAGTAAGTTCTTTCTTTGTACTGTATGTTCTAGAAATAGAACAGAGGTCATCAGTTTGCATGGCAAGCACATTTACTTGCTGTGTCATCCTGCCAGGCCAATGCCCATGTCATCAATCAAGTAATTAATTTAGTTTTTATGCTAGCGTTCAAACTCCAGGCCTTGAGTTTATTAGGCAAGTGATCCATTGAGCTACACTACCTCACTGTATTTTTAAGAGTGAGAAAAGTGTTTCAGTAAAGAGAGTCTGTAACAAATGGTGCTGGGAGCTCAATATCTAGACAGGGAAATAAAGAGAAACAAAGTCTCTAAGCTTCACACTTTATATCAAATTACCTGAAAGTGGATCAAGAATGTAAAAGTATGAAACTGTAGGGGAGGGAGGGAGAAAATCTTCAGAAAGACTAGGCAAGGAGCTATCAAACACAAATGAAGCATCAATCATAAAATAAAGAATGGCCGAACTGGTTTTCACTGGAATTAAAAACGTTTCCTTTACAAAAGTCTCTATTAGTATTAGGACGAGCAGGGTGGAGAGGTTACTCAGCAGCACTGACTGCTCTTCCAGAAAGTTTGGTTCCCAGAACACACATGGCAGCCCCAACCATCTGTAGCTCCAGGTCCATGGGACCCAAAGCTTTGTCTGACCTCTGCGGGCTCTTGTATGCAGGTGGTCACAAACACACACATATAAAATAAAACATTTCCTAAAGATTAGGATATGAGCTGTGAGTACAACTCATGCCTAATGTGCATGAGGCCCTACGTTCAATCCCTATTACCTCAATAAATAAACAAATAAATAAGGACTGGCATATAGAGTATATATAAAGGGCTCTCAAAAATCAGCAAACAAATTCTAACTAAAACATTGACGAAAATACAGGGAGAAAAATTTTTACCAAAAAGGATTATATAGACCACAAATAAACACATAAAAGATGTCAACATTACCAGCCAATGAGAAATGTAAATAAGACCAGATTTAGGCAATTTTAATTGTTTTACCTTTCATGTCATCTTCAGTCTCAAATATCAGAGTTACTGACATAGCAAGGAGCGGATTTGGTTGAACCTAAGAGTCTATTTATGAGTTAATGATTAGAAAACTTTCCTCCAAGGTTAGGCCTTAGGATTCAATGGATACTTTATAAGTAAAACTTGAATCTTCACCAGAATGAAGCAGTTATAGGTTTTAAATGCAGCCCCAGAGGCAATGTGAGATTAGCTGGATATGCAACTGGGAGTTGAGGACTGCCGCTGCTATAAATAGATACCGAAGTGCTCTTTGAGCATTTAATACAGGCCTTGGAGAATGATCAGAAGAGAAGGAAAAGAAGAACACGGTCTGGCATCACCCCAGTTGTCCCAGGAGACGCTGAAAGAAGCTCAGGCCCAGAAAAAGCCAAATCAGTGAAAAAGAAGAGGGAAATAGCACGGGCCCCACCAACGGTTACTTAGGGACACTTGAAGAGCAGTGGTGAATTTGCAGTGATTAATAGAGCCTTCTGCGGAAGCCCGGAAAGGGCCAGACTGTGCTCACACTAAGTTCAGATAAATGGATGACTTGTACCACTTAAAGAAAACAACAACAATCTGGGCTTTATCTAAGAAATATTAAGTAAGCTTAGCCTATAGAGGAGTTGAATGTCAAGATGGGACTGAAAATAACCTCAGAGCCACAGTCTAGTGGGGTTTATTTTTCACTCTGATGTTCTTAACCTGGAATCTAGTTCTGATTCTATCACTTAAGTTAAGGGGGAAAAATCATACACCCCTCCAAGTTTTATTGTATCCCTCTGTAAAGGAATGATGCTTCTAGGTGGTTTAAATATATATTGTATAGCTCTTCAGTACCAAGACTGCAACTATGACAGGAGTGGTCAAGAGGTGATGTCAAAGAGTAGGACTGTAGTTCTGAACACCAGAAACAATGTGCTTTAGTGGTTCAGAGACAGCAGTCTTCCTGCATCCAAAGTACAGCTTAGAGGAGTGTTACCCAGTGTGTCAAAAGAAAGGAGAGCCAAAGCTAAGACAGTAGTCATAGGCCCATTCTCACTTCCTCTGCTATAAATAACATAGAGGGAATGGAAAAGAGTCAAAAAAGTACGAAAAGCATAAATATTTACTACATGGACTACAGAGAGATAGATCACAGTGACCAGGAATTGACAACAATGGTTTTGAGGTTTTTTTTTTTTTTTAGATAGGCCCTCCCACTAACCAGAACCTTGCTAAGTCTGACCAGCAAGACCCAAGGATATACACTCTTCTGCCTCTGCAGTGTACCACCATATCCTGCACTTTAACATGAGACACAGTAGAGTTATCAAAACAGGTTCCAATAATTCTAAGGCAAATGAGCAATCTCCCTAAGCCCAGCAATAGATCTTACTGAAGCCCTATCTAGAAAAGCTAAGGATGTTATTTCAATGGTATTCACATAAATGGTTAAGTCATCCAGTAGGACTTAAGTAATTGTGGTGGTTTGAATGAGGATGGCTCCCATGGGCTCATATGTTTGAATGCTTAGTCACCAAGAAATGATAATGTTTGGGAAAGTTTATGAGGTGTGGTCTTCTTGGAGGACTTATGTCATTGGGGTTGGGCTTTGAAGTTTCAAAAGCCTAAGCCAGGCCCCTCTCCCCACCATACCCTGTTGCCTGAGGATCAAGAATGTAAAGCTCTCAGCTATGGCTACAGAGCCATGCTTCCCACCACAAAGATAATGGATTAAAGCTCTGAAACTGTAAGCCAGGCCCAATTAAATGCTTTCCTTTATAAGAGTTTCTTTGGTCATGGTGTCTTCACAGCAATAGAACAGTGACTAAAAGACTAGTATTTTTCTTTTCAAAATAGTGATATAAAAGAAACAGCAATTCAGTAGAAAACATACTTAAAAGTTTATCTTTTCTCAGGCTAGAAATATGTGGTGCAATTAGATTCTTGTGGTACTAAACAGCTCCCAGTCAGCAATGTCATTTTATGAGGATAAACAGCTGATAGTCCACAAAGTACTACAATGCAAAACTATGGTATTCAGTAGGGTAAGCATATTAAGCATATTTTCTCCTTATGGTCTGTAGAACCTATGGTAGTTTTATCCAGAAGTATCCCCAGTATCCAGAGCAGAAGAACACCTGCATTGATTCAAAGCAATCTAAAATTATGAGAAAAGCTTGCAGATATAGAAAGGCTGTTGAACTAGGCGGTAGTGAACAGATCTAAGCAGGCTCACATAATCTGGAGGTATCCTATTACAGAAATCAATGAAGGGTCACAACTTGGCACCTAGCTGGAATTAGCTCTATATTTTACTACATAGAACAGAAGATACTAGTTTCCTACCACTAATACCATCCCTGGGTCCACGAGCACCATGAAATACAGTTGCCTTCCTATTTCAAAATGTATTCTTTCAGCATGAGAAATGACACACCAAACACAGGCATATGTGAATAATAGTTTAGAACCACTGTAGATGTGGAGGGTGTGTAAGAAAAAATAAAATTCTCTGGGTGGATTACAAATTTTTATACAATAAACAATAAGATTAATATTAAATGTATAAAACCTATCTATCATACAACCTTAAATGGCAAGCTTCATTACTTACCCAGTTGAATAAAACTGGCCAGCTACAGTTAAATTTAATTTTTCATGGCAAGGATAGCAGAGAGCATCGCATGATAATTTTCTAATCCTTGAATTAAATTCTGGCATCTGAGTTACAAGAAAGTTAAAAGAAAGAAGTTTCTACATGTTTATTAGTGATATCTTAATATGTCCAGGTTTAATAGGGATTTTTCACCTAGAGTTCTTTCTAAGTTTAAGATAGTTTTTGTATATGGCAAAGAAGTTTAGTTCTAATATTTCAGGATGAAAATACAGAGAAATCTGACTGGCATATTCTTAAGCAGTTACTAAAAAGCACAGAAGGGGCAGATATACTAAAAAGAAAAATGATAACACTATCTAAGCAGATCCATCTTCTCCCATATGATTTAACTGCTCTCTGGATGTTGGAGACTTAATTTAGAGGATGGCCAAAATAAAATGTATTAAAATGTTTAGTATTCATCAGATTTGATGTCCAAATGGAGCTTTCCTACAAAATTTCTCTACTTCACCAAGTTCAATGATTGCTATTATTCTGCTGTACATGTAATAATGTTCCATGTGAATAGAAATCTATAGAGAATGTTCTATAATATCAGCTTTTCAGGATTAATCTGACAGTGCTTTTTATTTCAGTCTTTTGTATTGAAATGTTCTTAAATAAATGAAACATTGTATTCTAGTTCACACTAATGCCAGGCACTCAAGGTATACTGCATACTAAAATTATTGTAGCTATTCTGTAAAGTAACTGCTATCAGCTTTGTTTTAAGATGAACAGAAGCATACAAAGATTACATAACTTATTCAAGTTTACACAGCTAGGATCTGGAGGTCATTTTAAAATAAGTATGTTACATTAGCTTAATTGGTTGTAGGATATTAGTCGTTGATCAAAACATACAAACTTGTAGATACTTTATTGTATTATTTTTAATTATGCCTGTGTGCCTAATTGGGTTCATGCGCATATTAGTGCAGATGCCTTGAGGGCATCAGGTCCTGGAGCTGGAATTATAAGAGGCTATGAGCCACCAGACAATGGATGCTGGGAAGGGGTCTCAGGTCCTCACTGTAAGACCAGTGCATGCTCTTAACTGCTGAGCCATCTCCCCAGCCCCAAAGATGCTAGAGAGATTCATTTACCAGGATTTTCTAGACTTCTTTCTATTCTTCATTCATGGCTCAGCAATGCAAACTGATCTCTAGTGACAACATTTGCTTAAATTCTTTCAGTGCACTACCTACCTTTCAGAAAAAGAGCAGAGGGACCCAGGGACTCAGACTGTTTTTTAATCAGTTAAAGGATAACCTCCAGGGCATTGAATTAGGATAAATCAAAGGTGCCATCAGTTATTAAAGCTATTTCTTCAACAACAAATACAGAGAATGTATAAATTACCAACATCAGTCATTAGCTATCATTGTTGATTCAAACACAGGTTACAGCTCAACATGGCAAAGACAGTCAGACCAAAGAATGCTAACCTTTACTGATAAGTATGAGAACCTGTGGTTCAGGTAGAAATGATTTCTGTAACATGGAAAGGAATCTCACAGGCACTGCATACAGAGCTAGTATTTGGACATTTTGACATACTTGATATTTTAAATAATGCAGTTACAGAGGAAAAGATACAAGGTGGTTGACCAGAAGGCCAAGCTATGACTAAAAAGAGAGTTGAAATGTGGGTGAGACATGGGAGGCAGGCCTTGCTCCTTTCAGACATTGGTTTGTGTTGCCAAGAATACTGCTTTATTATGAGTGAATCCTACTTGGATTACAAACAGGAAAACAAGCTGTACTAGATTCAACACAGAGACAACAGATCCAATCTCATGCTTTGGATCTACACCTGTAAACAACACTAAGACCATCATCAAAACTGGGCAAATACCTTGAGTGCAGTTCTGTGCTGCCATTATTATATTTGCTTCCTCTTTCCCAGACACCAAAGTCAGGAACACGGTAAACTCTCTCTACACAAAACACAAGGTTTTGAATAAAAGAGACCTAAAAGAAAGGAAAAGAAATAAGACATAAGAAGACACGTAACAGTGAGAAGAATAATTACACACCATCTGAAATCACAGTATGAACTTACCTCCCAGAGAATATTGTCTTCCCTTCTTTTACTTAAGACGTGACCTCATACTCCAGGTTGACCTCTAACACTACATAACCAAGGGTGACCTTGAACTTCTGGTCTTCCTTCCTAAGTGCTGCAATTAAAGGCATGTGCTACACCTAGTTTGGGGAATGGAACGCAGGGCTTTGTGCATTCTAAGCCATCACTCTCCCAACTAAGCTAATATCCCCAGACCCCAAAGTGCTTTATTAACATGTTGAATTCTTATCATTATTACATTATTGTGAGTCCTCTGCTATACTTAGTTTTTCAAATACAATTCTTACTTTTGGGAGGACCTAATTAGTATTATACAGTAGAGAAATAAAATTTAAATCCTTTCAGTGTTCCAACTTTAACTCTTCAATGAAGAAAGATTGTTTATGCATCATAGAAACTAGGTAAAACATAGAACATATTTTATACTGGATAATATTGAGAAACTAAAGTGACTATGAGAAATACACATATTAATTGTAAAGCTTTAAAGAGTAAAAGAACAACTTTAAAAAGTAAACAGGATCTTCCGTTCTGTAAACTTCTGACCCCGTGTTGATCAACCTGAAGTTCTGAGGCCACACTTTTGGAGAGTGAATTTTCCTCCCTGTCACTTCTGTAACTATAGGTCCTGATTATGAATACAGCCCATAGTTGGAAGCTGTGCAGGACAAGGGAGACTAAAGAGAGCTGCACCAAGATAAAGGAAGTCACCTGGGCCTGCTAAGCCCTCTCCCCTTCATTCTCACAAAGACAGCGACCTGGGGACAGTCAGTCTGACTTTGGTTCCATTTCCCCTTTCTTCCATCCTTTTCTGACAATAAAGCTGATTTCTTGTCACTCACAGGTCCTGAGTGGTCCTTTCAGAACAGTTGGAGGTGATACTCTCTAATTCCCAACTGCTAATGACAGCAATCAGATGTTAGCTACATCTGGCATATGCTAACAGTGCTGTCTTCTTTCATTTCTTGTCCTTGTTTCACCACCGCGGTCAGTCATTTTTCCGCATCATTTAGTCAAAACTGTTTCGTTAATCCTGACAGTGTCGTGATTTCATGGTAAACGTTCAAGCCCTTCTTCATCTTCCCATGCTCCTCATGGGGCTCTGGGTATTAAACTAACTTCTGACTCGAGCCTTGGCTTCCAAGTGATTCAGTCATGTTAGCCTTGCTCATTTCCAACTGAAATGTTTTTTTTTAAAAAATGAATTTTTCATCAACCTCAATTCAAAAGGATGAAATAGCTAATAGTTCTCATTGTTCTTAAAGCCACAACCACAGCGCATTACCTTTTTGTTTCATATGTCACCCTCCACAACCTCTAATTAGTATGCACACATGTCTCTCTTCTCTTGTCTGTAGTTATAAAATACCATCAGCTCACAAACTGGTTTTTCCTTAACTCCTTCTTTAGCAAAACCGGAAACTGAGATGAGATTTCTGCCTATATATTCCATTTATGTGAATATCCATGTTATTAAAAAAATATTACTGTGATTATTATAAAGTTCTGTTTTAAGCCTTGCTAGAGTTATTATATATATGAACAGTATTGCTTTGAAAATTACATTGTCTTATTTTGTGCATATGTGTGTGTATATATGAATACATATGTATTATGAATATACATACATGTAGATGAGTGTTGGTGTATGTATGTGTATGACAAAAAGAAGCTAATATTCCTCTTCTGCTTTTAATTAACCTTTATGCTTATCATCTTTTTTTTTTTAAGCAGTTTGGGATAAAAATACAAATCAAATGCCAGTTCTCCTCAGTTATCTTGTTATATGGCAAAAGTAAACAATTTTTATATGACTGAAGTCATAAACCAAGAGTTAACCTAATATGTCATGATTAAGCATAATTTATGAGCGAGGTTGAAATACAAATTATAGTTTTTAAAAATATGATAAAACTAACATATCCAACAAAAATTACAAAAGTTTAAAGTCTGAACTCAGCTTTTTTTTTTTAAAAAAAAAATCAAATATACTGATTTGGATTAATCATAAATTCATTGCCTAATCGTAAAATTAATAAAATGACAGCAATATCAAGATAAGAGCTTACTTTTAAAAATTCAAGTATCCCTCTAAAAACAGGAATAAATATTCATCAGAAGATCATTGATAGTAGCATTCACACATGAACACACACACACACATGCCATCACAGGAAGCTGAAAAGTTAGATAATAGGTCTGGCACATATATAGTCACTGAATTCTGAGGATTAGTACACAGGAGACAGTTGTTTGCAGAGTTCTGACAGGTAGTAGAGTCTCAGCTAGTCATTAATACATTTAGTGAAAACCAAGTCATGTGCTACCTATGTGAGCTTCCAAATTATTTCCCCCAAAATACAGAGGACTTCTGCAAAGGCAAGGAGACAAATGGACAGGAAGACAGGAAATCATGGTGACAGAAGGAAAGAGCTCATCACCAAGCAAGAATTCTGGCACACTTAGCATTTGGGGGGCCAGCACGATGACAAAGCAAATAAAGGCACTTGTTACCAAACCTGAAAACTTGAACCCAAATGGTGGAGTTCAACTCCCATGTACTGTCCTTTGATCTTTAGAGGGGTATCATGGCACTCACATGCTGCCCCATGAATGCAAAATAATTGTACTCAGAGCTACTATTCCTTTCCTGGGTAGATAATTTATGTCTAAGTCGCAACGACCCAGGCTTAAAGTCTTGGATATGACCTTGGGTAGAGCCTCAGTCCTTTTCTCAGACATTGTCTAAGATTTCTAACAGAATTGTGGATATTTAAGACACCCTAACTTCCAGTGTCTCTGTGCTATGGACATTAACCTTATCAATTTCAAAACTCCATGGTACCCCTCAGGAATCACCCAGTGATAAAACAGTAACTTCAAACCCAACCAGGGTTCCACATCTGATTTCTCTAAGAACACTAAGCCACTGACCTCACCTGAGGAACCTTCACCCACGTTTAGGTATGCTTTACTTCTTCTGAGAGCCCACTTCTCTGCTAATTAATCATGTTCAATAAAATCTCCACACCTGCTTCATAAACTGGCTATTCCTGAATTTGGCTTGACCCTAAATACCTAAATTCCAGGTCTGATCAGGCTACTGAGAATAGCAGGGGGGAAGGTGTGCCTAGATCTGGGGCAACCCCACCCCCAACACACAGACAAATCACTTAATCACAAGGGCAGTCATTAATTCATCATGAATTAGCCCAGCGAAACCACCAAAGGCCATATATTACAAACAGCACAGACTGCCAGGAAAAAAGAAAAGATACAAACAAACTGCACCGTAGACATAGACATCAGCACCGGCATTTGTATGAGAAGAAAGCTGATACTCAGGGTGACTGAATTTATTAGTTAAATTGTCCACTTTATCTTTGTCTCAATGGAACCAAAATACAAAACAAAACAAAACAAGACCCTGAAGCAAGACCAGGCATAAAAAAAAAATCATAGATGCCACAAATTATCAGGTTCAGAATCAAGGATGGAAAGCCATTGGAGAGCATATGAGTGAAACGAGAAGGAATATCATGGAGAAGCTTATGCTAAGTAGTTAAGGCTTGCAAATGGGAGACAACATTCCTTGTAAAATGTGAACACCTAAATCTAACAAAGAATATGACCAGCACATAAACAGGAGCTGAAGTAAGTAGAATGGGCCTTTACTTCCATTTGCAAGTATGTATTTTGCATATAAACCATAGCTGTGACTTAATACTTGGAACAGGACAGAAAAGAACAGTCACATAGTAGATGAACTTATATTTTTTAAAGATATCTTTTTATTCTATGTGTTTAAGTGTTTTGCCTGCATATACACCATCATAGGTGCGAAGTCCTAGAAGAAGGTACCTGATCCCCTGCAACTGCCCACACAGGCAACTGTGGGTTGTCATGTAGTGCTGGGAAGAGAACATAACCACTAAGCCATCTCTCTAGCCACATGCTTACACTTATTTATTTTCAGGTGTATAAAATAATGCAAGAAGTATCTCATCAATTGAATAAAACATTTGAAGACCCTAAGATAACTTAGATATATTAATTTTCTGAGGAAATGTTAAAAAAAAAGTCAGAAAAACTACATAGTCTCACAGTAAAAGGACATCATTTTCAGTGCATATTGATGACTAAAGTTCTAGAGTTTCTCATGCATTAGGAGCCGTCATATCATTTTCTCTTTGGGGTTAGACCAAACAAGATGTGATAGCACGGACTCTTGTTAGGAACTCTTCCATTTTCTGAGTAGCCTACTTCAAAAGCTCAAAGAATGATACTAAAATATTTTATTGTCTATGTACATAAGCTATAAAAACTCTGTAATTAAGATGACTAATACATGATATTCTTTCACCAAGAGGACTAAGGCATAATTTATTAAGCCACACTGGTGGTTAATGTTCCTAAACTGCTTATGCAAACAATATCTTTGCATAAATAGGTGTTAAGGTAAACAACTTCCTTCAGGGTTGTTGAAATTAGAATGTAACTAAGCAGAGGATGTGTGTGTAGTCAGACTCAAAAAATTCAGCTAAGTGTCTTCAGACAACTTGGTAGATATCTTCCACACCTATTTTCAAGTAGATGCTAGAAGAACCAAGCATGTTTCTTATGGCCACTTGTGTGCTGATTCTGTAGTTCCTGTTCACACAAAAACTTGTGTGTTCTTGTTCCATTCCTCTTCCTAGTCTCCCAACTATCCCTTCACTGTACATCGCAGCCATGACTGAACAGGTTGACTCCCCTGAGTTCTCTCACACAAGCACTGAGACCTTGCACACAGTGCTACTCATTTATTTAACAGTACAGGAAAGTAAAATTTCAAATAATAACTAACGGACCTGACTAAAATAAGATGTGAAAATTTCTTTTAAGTAAATTTATGAGTAATATAATAAATGAGTGATTCCTTCTAAATAACAAACCATTCACTTGGGACAAATAATTTGTGTTTTGGTTTGTGGCATAAATTTCAAATTATTAATTAAATCCAAATAATGAATAATAAATATAGTCACGTGATAAAAATTAGTTATTGAAAATGGTACTTGGAATTATTTCTCAAGATAATCACAAGACTGTGTGACTTATTCATCCCTTCTGCAATCTCTTGTGGCCTAGAGGATTTCCTGCCCAACTGACATCTTGGTTCCTACTTAATAAAGAAGGCTCATTCTTTGCATTGACAATGTTACAGTTTGAACCATTAGATTTACAAACTAAAAATCATCCCTCCATCTATGTACTGTATCTCATGCTACCTAGGCTAATCAAGAACTTTGTTCATGCAGTTCCAAATGATTAAAGTTTTACATCTGTACTGAATCTTTCCCATTACGTACTTTCCTGTTTCTTTCACATGTGTCAGCAAGGTGTGTCTTAGGGCCCCGAGGACGTGAGACAAGCACTGGCCATCACTGAGCTGCACCCCCAACTCACTACTGTCATGCTCCGATGGTCCTTGGCAGGGATACTTCTGAAAGAGTTCTTCATTTCTGTTGTGTCCCCACTCCTTCTTGTCCCAAAAGACAGGAAGGTCCCACTGAAATCCCTCCCACCAATCTCAAGGATGTCTCCAGTGATACATAACCTTGATTTGTCTATCATCCTCAAATAACTATAAATAGTGCCCCCCCCACTCACTGTTAAAAGTGTTTTGACATGGAGATAAAGTACATGGTTATCACTCAAGACAATGGTGCAAAAACAGTGGTAAAATTTCACACCACTGATCTCTTGCTATGACTGCAGAGGTGACTCCCCCTTCTCTTATAATTACTTCCTTTAGCTCACACTTGTTCCCCTTCACTAACTCTTCCTCGTTAACATTCTACTGATGTGATGAGGATTCCATCTTTTCTACTTACATTCATGCTTCAGGTAACATGGAGTTCCTGATTTAAATGTCCTGTGCAATTAACACCTGTTCTCATCACCAGTTAAGCCATCTCTCCTAAATTCCAACAACCACGTGTGTGGCCCCTGGCCTGCAGAGTTTAATAGATACTCTGAGCTTAAAATTTACAGAGCTGACATCTTAACTGCTACGTGTAACTCTTCTCTTAACATTATCTATATGTCAGTTAACAATCCTGGCCAGCTATGCTGGATTACAAAGGTGGTATAATTGTGATATCTATCTCTCTTCTACTACTCATTCACTCATAAATTAAATGTACTGACTTTTATCTGTTATTATATCTTAAATAAAATATCTTCTGCTAAAACATGAATCTGAGCTACAGTTTTTCTTCCTTGGTGATTAAAAGAACTGATTTCTCTTATTCCAAATACAACCTTCTTGCAATTGAGTCTTTACACAATGATGAGACCAACTTAAGACAAGTTCCTACCTCAAACTCCCTTGCTAACTCATCGTCCTAGGAATAAAATTGCAAATCCTTAACATGGCCTCTGACCTCTCAGAAGTGAGATACCATGCTCTGACCATCTACCATTATCCGGGTATGAATGCATGACAGGAACACACAATGCAGCAAACTTTACACTTTCTGTCCCTCTGTCTGGAGCCTTCTCCAGACGTTTGTGCAATTTGTTTATTTAATCTAGGATTTTCTTTTCTTTTCTTTTTTTTTCTTTTTGGTTTTTCTTTGGTTTTTCGAAACAGGGTTTCTCTGTGTAGCCCTGGCTGTCCTGAAACTCACTCTGTAGACCAGACTGGCCTTGAACTCAGAAATCCACCTGCCTCTGCCTCCCAAGTGCTGGGATTAAAGGCATGAGCCACCACTGCCCGGTTAATCTAGATTTTAAATAAATACTTCTTCAACCAATGGCTGTTCTAATGCACTCCACTTATAGTAGTTATCTATTTGATCTCTTTCCTCAGTCCTCCAATATCAGTGTATATCATGACAAATTCTATACAATATTTATTAAATAATTACATATGGCAATTCATATATAAATAAACCTGAACATATTGGGTCTCATTGGCAGAGTTCAGGGCTCAAACAGTGTGTTCTTATATAACATATGTATCTCATATCTATGCAAGTGAAATAAGGACATAACAACACTAAACATATAGAGAATAAAATCTTTAGCCAGAACATTCAGTCCAGTGCTAACATCATGGTACCTTGAAGCCATCTAGTAACACTATCCATTACTTTCATCATTTGTATCATAAAAATAACTCACTGTCTGAGTATTCTAAATATTGAATAAGTAGAGAATATGACAATCAGCTTGAACAGTGACAGCTGCAAGAGGAAAGGACTCAGACATGTATAAAGGCAAGGCCCACCTTCTGATGCCAGAGATTGGATCAGATGAGCTGACCTTGATTATTCTATCTAGCAAAACTGTCCATGATAAAAACAGACCAAAGCAACTCTTAAGTATAAACCAATTCTACAAAGGATATTGGGAACTAAGGAAGCACACAGACACACAGACACACACACACACACAGACACACACACACACACACACACACAAAGCTACAAGGAGAAAATAAACAATACCAAAGCAACTAATCGAAGCAGTCTAGGGAAACAGTATAAAATGAAGAAACACAACTGTTAAAACAACTCTGAATATTAATTGTCTCAAATCACCAGTAAAAAGATACATCCTAAAGGAATGGATTAACAAGCAAGACACATAGTTTTGCTGCCTCTCTGAACACTACCTTACCATCATGTACAGCACCATCTTAGGGTAGAAAGGTATTACAAACAAATGAAAATAGAAAAGACCTGGCTTAGGTTTTTCTTTTACTAAAAAAAATTATTTAAAAAACATTTATTTACTTTAAAAAACCTATTTTGTAGTGTGTGTAAGTGATATGTGATGGCCAGAGTACACGTGTGGAGGATATAAGACAGCCTGTGGAAGTCACTTATCCCCTTCTACCACGTGGGTCCTGGGGATCAAACACGGATCATACCAGGAGGTATTTTTACCCACTGAAGCCTTCACTAACCCTCGACTAGCTACTCTGATATGTGACAAAATATGTTTGAAACCATGTCATAACTAAGGCCACAATCCCTCAAAAGCATACTGCATTGCGAAATACACATCCAACAAGTATAGATGAACTCCATTTTATAAAGCAAACACTAAAGGATCTAAAGCTACAGATGACTTCTGAACACAGTTTCATCAGAAAACATCAGCATCACACACTCACCAAGAGAGAGGTCATCCAGGCAAAAAAGCAAAGAGAAATCCTGGAGTTGAATGACACTATAAATCAGACAGATCTAGGAGACATCTACAGGATGTGCCACTCGGTGCTGAAGGGTATACATTTTTAGTTAACAGGAGCATGGAACTTTCTCCAAAGTGGGTCATATATTAACAGACAAATCAAGCTTTAACAAATATAAGAGAGCTGAATTCCATCCTGTATTCTATCTGGACACAATGAAATAAAGCTAGGTAACAAGAAAAACTTCAGAAATGATACAGACTCAGGAAGAGTAAACCATATGCTGCCGACTGTTAAAAATGAAGTCACTAAAAAAGTCCAGAGGCAAATAGAAAACATTGTTACAAATGAAGGAAAATGAAAACGCAACATGCCAAGTCTATGAGACACAATGAAGGCAACCAGAAGAGGAAGTTAAACAGTACTCAACATTATATCAAAAGTCAGAAAGAACTAAAACAAAAAAAATATACAGATCTATTTTCAGGTTTTTGGAAAATGAGAACTGAGCCAACTCTAAAGCAGTATACAGGGCGAAGTAATAATGATCAAGATAGAAATGAATGAAATCGAAAGAAACAATTACGGATTGAAGAGCTCAACATAAAGCCAGATCAGAAAGCTGCCAGAGGAAAGAAGTCAACATGTGTATGTGGGT
This sequence comes from Mastomys coucha, assembly GCF_008632895.1. Lineage (NCBI taxonomy): Eukaryota > Metazoa > Chordata > Mammalia > Rodentia > Muridae > Mastomys > Mastomys coucha. The sequence goes on along the minus strand of NW_022196905.1, from coordinate 224,293,435 downwards.
GAGGACTTTTTGGATGGAAGTCTGGTATCAAAGATAAAAAAGATGACAACTGATAGACTGGGTCTCATGAAACTACAAAGCCTTATAGCATAGCAAACCATAAGTAAAGGGGCAGCCTACAAAACAGGAGTGTAGGCCTTGAATCCCAGCAGAGGCAAAGCCAGACCCACATGACAGAAAGAGAGAATTGACTTTCACAGCTGTATCTCTGAGTTCGAGGCCAGCCTGGTCTACAGAGTGAGTTCCAGGACAGCCAGGGCTACACAGAGAAACCCTGTCTCGAAAAACCAAAAAAAAAAAAAAAAAAAAAAAAAAAAAAAAAAAAAAAAGTAAGAGAATAAGGGGACATAAAGGTATGGGAAGAGGGCAGATAGCCAAAATAAAAGGGATATGGGGAAAAAAACATATGGAAACCTACTATTTTCTAAGTCAATTTAAAAAATATGAAAATGCTTCGGAGGGGATCTTGCATTACCAGATAATCTGCTTCCAGAAGCAGTGAGACAGTACACAAACCCCAGTGGCCTCTACAGGCCACTTAGTAAGAGAAGCCCCAGAGACCTATTGCTGAAGACACCACGTACCTTACTTGTATGCAACATACAGAGAAATCGAGGTGGAACTGAGATGGAAAGCTCCTTCCTGGTGCCTAGCTATCAAAGTATTGAAAAGTACTATGCTTCCTCACATGTGTGCCTGTGTGCTTCCTCATATGCATGCCTGTGTGCTTCCTCACATGTGTGCATGTGTGCTTCCTCACATGTATACCTGCATGCTTCCTCACATGAGTCTGTGTACTTCCTCACATGTATGCCTGTGTGCTTCCTCACATGTGTGCATGTGTGCTTCCTCACATGTATACCTGCATGCTTCCTCGCATGTGTGCCTGTGTGCTTCCTCACATGTGTGCATGTGTGCTTCCTCACACGAGTGCCTTTGTGCTTCCCCACATGTGTGCATGTGTGCTTCCTCACATGTGTGCATGTGTGCTTCCTCACATGTGTGCCTGTGTGCTTCCTCACATATGTGCATGTGTGCTTCCTCACATGTGTGCCTGTGTGCTTCCTCATATGTATGCCTGTGTGCTTCCTCACATGTGTGCATGTGTGCTTCCTCACATGTATACCTGCATGCTTCCTCGCATGTGTGCCTGTGTGCTTCCTCATATGTATGCCTGTGGGCTTCTTCACATGTGTGCTTCCTCACATGTATACCTGCATGCTTCCTCGCATGTGTGCCTGTGTGCTTCCTCACATGTGTGCATGTGTGCTTCCTCAAACGTGTGCCTGTGTGCTTCCTCACATGTGAGCCTATGTGCTTCCTCACATGTATACCTGCGTGCTTCCTTGCATGTGTGCCTGTGTGCTTCCTCACATGTGTGCCTGTGTGCTTCCTCACATGTGTGCCTGTGTGCTTCCTCACACGAGTGCCTTTGTGCTTCCTCACATGTGTGCCTCTGTGCTTCCTCACATGTGTGCCTGTGTGCTTCCTCACACGAGTGCCTTTGTGCTTCCTCACATGTGTGCCTGTGTGCTTCCTCACATGTGTGCCTGTGTGCTTCCTCACATCTGTGCCTGTGTGCTTCCTCACGTGTGCCTGTGTGCTTCCTCACATGTGTGCCTGTGTGCTTCCTCACATTTGTACATGTGGGCTTCCTCACACGAGTGCCTGTGTGCTTCCTCACATGTGTGCCTGTGGGCTTCCTCTCATATTGAGGCCTGTCAAAGGAAAGCTTCATAACACTGAAATATAAGTTCCTTACAGTTTTCCCAGTGAGACTAAGAACAATATTTTGTCTTGGTGAAGAAAATGGAAACACTAAGGTCCTACAAATACAAGTAGTAAGATATAATGAAAGGTTGTTTGTTTGTTTGATGTTTTAATGGATGAATTATAAAAAGCAATAGTATAAAAAAAACGCTGAGAAAATCTGTGAAGGCTACTTCATTTTCATTGTTACTAAAACTTTCTGAAAGTTACATTCTTCTATTCAGGTAATCTGAGACAGCATTCACTCAAGTTCTGTCACCTGCTTTATACTATGCTTGCTTTTAAACTGTATGTGTCTTTTGTAGAAAACAGATGGAATTGGAGATCATTATATTAAACCAAATACATTAAACTCTTAAAGATAAACATCACATGATTTCATGTTATGCTGGCTGGTCATAAGTCAGCTTGACACACAGACTAGAGTTATATGGAAGGAAGACTCTTAATTGAGAAAATGCCTTCATAAGATCTAGTTGTAAGGCATTTTCTTACTTATTCATGGAGGTCCCAGCCTATTGCAGGTAGAGTAAACCCTGAGCTGGTGGTCCTGGGTTCTATAAGAAAGCAAGTTGAGAAGCCATGATGAGCAAGACAGTAAGCAGCACCCTCCATGGCCTCTACATCAGCTCCTGCCTCTGGTTCCGGCCTTGTTTGAGATCCTGTCCTGACTTCCTTCAATGATGAACCATCTGGTGGGAGAGTAAGTGGAATAAACCCTTTCCTCCCAACTTGCTTGTTGGCCATAGTGTTTTGTTAAGCAATAGCAATCATAACTAAGAAACATGTGGGAACTGTGTGTGTGTGTACACATTCCTGCAGATATGACACATAAAAGTAACAGAGGGACTATGAACAGGGAGGAAGTCAAAGAAAGATAGGAGAGTAAGAATCTAATAGAAAGAGGAGGAGGGATAAGAGTTGAGGCAATATGAGGAAAGTAAAATAATATCTAAATGTATGTATATATGTATGTATGTGTGTACGTACATATATATATTATAATGAAACACATCATTTCATACATTAAAAATTAACACAAAAGTATTTTAATAAAGATAATTTCATAATTGATTCAAAATCTAATATCTCATCATATGAATTTAAAACATGCATCTTTTATCAAGCTAAAATTACATTTTTAAGAAAGGAAAAATATAAGAAAAGAAAAATCAAATATTCTCTATATGAAGTTCAGTAACAGAAAATTTAAGAAAAATCATACCTCATCCGTGTTATAGATTATCTGGAGACCCGAGGAAATCATTTCCACCAGGTAAAGGAGAAACAATGAGACAGCATTTATCTGAAAGCAAGCAGCAACATTTAAAGGTTAAAGGAAAGAATAAAAATATTTTGCTATGAAACTTAATATCTATGCTATCATTTTCTCCAGTAGTGTCTTTTGTATCACTAAATTAAAGAGAAATGAACCTACTCTAAACATGGAAGCTAGCATCTTATATGAAATGCTAAAATTCCATATTCACTGTACTGACTAACAAATGACTGGGCCTGAGGAGGCTCTAACGGAAATTCTTAGCATGGTTTCTGTAACATTTCTCTCATTCAGTTTTCAAATTAGGAGTCTAAAGTACTTGTTTTTGGAGTACTTTCACCCCTGAGGAAGTAATATAATGAAATCCATTTGGAATATACGTAAATGAAAAAACTATTTAAGAAGCAAGACATCACACCTCCACCAACACACTATAAGCAATAAGGAGCATATCTCAAAAACAGTCTCATTCAGACAAAAAAGAATTTATGGAAACAAAGGAGCATGTTACCTATAATCACTGATATACTGTATAATTTAAAACTACTTATTAAAAAGTGTTATGAACACATGAACCTATTAGTCTAATAAATGTTTTATATGATCTAAATAAAAAACCATGCTTCCTAATATAACCAGAGAAGATTATGATAGAATATTTAAGCATCTCATATAAAGAACTGGGAAAGTACTGTCTCCAATATGGACTCATTTTGAGTGATGATTAGTTTTCAATGTCAGCTTGCCTAGACACAGGGCAACCAGATAGCTAGTAAAACACTGTCTCCAGATGTGGAACAAAAAGGCAGAGGAAGTAAAAATTCTTGCCTTCTCTGCCAGAGCTAGGACACTCATTTCCTGGCTTCAGTGTTATGCTCTACGCAGGGCTCACACATCATGCACCTTTTCCCAGATTTTGTTCCTTTAGCCTCAACCTGAGAATCATACTGTCAGACATAGAATGGACTTCACTACTGAAATCCTTGCAATCCTTAGATAGTAGATAGACTGTTGTAGGACTTAGCATCGATAATCATGTGATCAGCCAGGTGGAATGGTGTATATCTGTAATTCCACCACTCCGAAGGCTAAGTTCAGATACACAGTGAGTTGTACCTAGTGAGACCTTATTTCTCAAAAGAAATTTAAAAAGTTACATAAGCCCCAAATAATAGCTATAGACACTCAACATAAACATGGTCTCAAGCATGTTTATCCTTCTTGACCTTCCTCCCCATTGGCGCCTTAACTGTGAAAACATTTGGAAATATATCTTTGGTAATCAAAGAGGCCAATAACAAAAGATTCCCAAACATCCTCTTTATATGATTGGATTTAAACTTGAAATGTGAAGAATAGACTGTCCATAGAGGTATAAAATAAAAAAGAGGTTGCTTAGAAAACTTCAAGAAAAATGCAAAGTAGCCAATTTTCCTTAGACTTTGAGAATGAAGAATTGTTCTAAACTTCAATATGGTAATTGTTGCAAAACTCAGAATGTATTAAAAACACATAATGGTACTTCTCAAATAAATAAACTCCATGGTATTTGGATTATATCTCAATAAAACAGTTATTTAATAAATAAAATTTAAGAAAAATTATGTCAGGATGCTGCAAACCAGAGTTAAAAAGTAAAAGTAAGCAAGGTATAGTTTGTATTTACATGTGAAGGTTATCATTCCCTAAGGCGTTGGTGTATTGTGTTCCCCTGACTTAGTTCTAGTTTTCACTGAGTAACAAGAAGTTGGGGCAGAAAATTACTGATGCCTTTCAAGTCCTTGGACGAAAAGACGTGTTGTGCTAGTGGGGCTCTGAGCCGTGAAAATAGGCATAAAGAGGATGGCTAGCTGGCTCAGGATGTAACTGAACAGGAGAAATAACTTTATGTTCTGAACATAACAGGTGAGCGATCGTTGACAAAAATGGAGTATTTAAAAATAACTATTAAGAAAGACTTTGAAGGCTGGGCAGTGGTAGCACAAGCCTTTAATCCTAGCACTTGGGAGGAAGAGGCAGGTGGATTTCTGAGTTCGAGGCCAGCCTAGTCTACAGAGTGAGTTCCAGGACAGCCAGGGGTATACAGAGAAACTTGGTCTCAGAAAAAAAAAAAAAAAAAAAAAAAAAAAATAGAAAAAGGAAAGACTTTGAATGTCTGATACACCAAGGAATTTTAAATGTATAAGATGATTGATATGTCAATTATCTTGATCTAATCATACCTATTTATTGATACCCCATGAGTATATGAAATACCTATCAATAATTTTCACTATACATATTCCCACCCAAAACTTAAATCATAAAAGTGAACGAAAAGAAAAAAACTAGAATTCTATTCTTTAGAAAGACTACTATTTGATGTAAACTCTTTGAGACTTGTAAAGCCTTCTTATAATTATAGTAATCCTAAGGATTTAAACTATACTACATTTTAGCTCTTTGTCCATATGCATGCACATACAGCATGGTACTTGAGCAGAGGTCAGAGGCCAGATTTCTGGAGCTGGTTCTCTCCTTCCCAGGCCATCAGATGGCAGGTACCTTTATGCACTAAGCCATCTCACTAAACCAAAGTTTGTTTGTTTAAAGGAAAATCAAAGTGGTACACTTTTATTTTGATTTTAATAATCTGTAATAAAGTTTTTAGAAAAATGTGGGCTGGCGAGATGGCTCAGGCGGATAAGAGCACTGACTACTCTTCCGAAGGTCCTGAGTTGGGATCCCAGCAACCACATGGTGGCTCACAACCACCCGTAATGAGATTGGACGACTTCTTCTGGTGTGTCTGAAGACAGCTACAGTATGTTACGCAAGAGCAAGCGTGTTGGGAGTGAGCAGGCCATCCTGAGTTCAATTCCCAGCAGCCACATGATGGTTCATGGCCATCTATACAGCTACAGTGTACTCATACACACACATACCACATATATGTATATATATGCGCATATGCATATGTAAACATATACATATTCTTTGTCCATATGTACACCAATAAATCACGGTATATGAGTAGAGGTCAGAGGCCATATTTCAGGAGGATATACTTGTGTGTGTATATATGTATATATATATGTATATATATATATATGTATATATATATATATGTATATATGTATATATGTACATATATATGCATAAACAAAAAGAAAATCTATTAAGAATAGTGTATATAATATTTATATTTAACAAACAAGTCATAGGATATCCAGCTTAAAATACACAAATGAAGGGATGATAGTAAAAATTAAAAGAAAATTCTATGGTATGTTCTTATACATATAGAACTTAACAAAACACAAAATTGATATGTCTCAAAAATACTTGTGATATTCCCACAGAAGTGTTTAGCATTTTTGCTGGTTGACATATGAAAAAGAAAAAAAAATGACCCACCAAACCTTCTAAATAATTGTTATATCTCTTTTGACTGCCTTTTGTTTCCAAGTATAGAAATTCTTTTAAATATATAAACAAGCTTTAATTACTGAAGGAAGCGTAGGCATCTACCTTCAACAGAGAAATAACCACTTCTTCATGACATGGTCTACTTTATATCCCATGACAGTAATTCCTTCAGCCTTATCAGTTACTAAGAAACTTTGTTTTCCATTTCAGAGTCCATTTACACTATTTTGAAGTAAGTGGTGAAATTTACTTTAAAAAAAGTATAAGCTCTGGGAGAGGGGACCAGGAAGGGGGCAACATTTGGAATGTAAATAAATAAAATAATTTTTAAAATGCATAAGCACCCTCAAATATGCCAGGATACTGAATGTAAATAGTAGAAAAATAAATCTTTTACTTTTCTTTTACCTGAAGATGACCATATTCTTCATAGCTGAGCAACTCATCCCCGGTGTGCACATTGAAAACAGAGTGAAGACACGTTGTGGGCCGGGGATCTTGCTTAAACTGCTGTACCTAGAACCAGAGACACAGTGTGAATGACGGTCATTCACATGCTCATCTGACATTGAGACAGTTATTTTTCAAGTAATTCTTTTCACAAGGAAAGCTAAAGCTCATGATGCCCAACTCACTAGACTGAACACAACTGTAAGTGATATTCACAGCACTGAGTCCTAATGGAGTATGTAAGTATGAGGGCAATAATTCATGGCAAAGTACTGAATATTACTTGATTGAGGGCTTATTTAACATTTCATTTGCTTATAGTGTGTGCAAATACATGTGTATATTTGTATGGCTAAGTATACATGTACCACACATGATATTGAAGGTTAGAAGACAACTTGTGGGAGGCAGTTCTCTCCCTCCATCATGTGTGGCCCAGGGACTGACATTAGGTCATCAAGTTTGGTGGCAGGCCCTCTCTCCTGCTGAGTCACCTTGGCAGTCTATCTTATTTAATTATGAGTAAAATATATATATATTCCCCATGTCTAACACAGTTCCAATGACTGTACTTAACTATACAGTTAACTGGAAATGCTTAGCATGACAGTGAAATTGAAAAGTATTTTAGACTATATTCTAATGCAGTTCAGTACCCAAAATTCAGGTTCTCTTCTGTTCCCTGAGGATAACACATTTTACCTATGGTACTGCAATGTTTTCATTTTTCCTACATATATAATTACCGAAGTAACAATTCTATGAAGATATAGAGCATACTTTTATTTACTAATTACATGTAATTTGTTTTTCTTTTCTTCCTTTTTTTTTTTCCTGTAGGCCAGAAGCCTCAGATCAGATGAAAGAGTCATTGTAATGAACATTTGCAAAGAAGTGTATGGACAAAATGCTATACTATGCCACATTACAGCATCCAGAATGGGGGTTTTGTTTGTTTGTTTGTTTTTCTGTCTTGTGGGGGAGGTTAAAGGAGGGAGATGAGTAGGATTGGGGTGCATGATGTAAAATGAACAAAGAAATAATAAAAAGTTAAAAACAAAACAAAACAACAACAAAAATCCTATCTGCTAACCCAATCTACAGAAAGGGGGAAAATAGTCTTCGCCTGGGAAAAGGACATTAATTATACCAAATGGCCAGTCTAAAAACATACATACAAGTAACAATACAGTCGGAACAGGTAGTACTTGTATATTTATAAATATATAAGTGAGGTCTCAGGCTGCCCAAATATCCAGAAATTAGCTCAAACTGGACTAAAGGAGGATATGGGGCAGTTAGGTAAAAGCCAGCACTTCTCAGGGACCTGTAAAACTGGTCCCCATCCACCAAAGGAGTCACTTCCCTACCCTCTGTCAGCAGGAAGATGAGGTCAGTTCCATGGGCTTACGCCTGTGTCAGCACATCAGAGCTGATCCTGGGCCCAGGGCTTGCTCAGTCCTTACCCACAAGTCCCCTTTATACAGCTCAAAGCCTCCACACTAGCATGGTAGCTTCTGACATCCCCAGGCTTCCCTCCTCCCAGATGCCCATTTGTTCTCTTTATAGGGGCAAGTTTATTCTCACTATTCTCTCTCCCTCCCCTTCTCTCTCCCTCAATCCCCCACCTGCCCCCTCTCTCTCCATCCCCCCAGCTCCAACTTTTACTCCCACTGGCTCTATCTCTATCTTACTCTTCCTATTCTCTCTCTTGCTACTTCATCACGTCTACTAGTCCTGCTTCCCTAGTCCTGGCCTTGTCTCGTCTGTGGGCCATGTGCAATCTACTTCTTCCTCTCTCTGCACAGGATGTTTCCAGATGCCTCTGGATCTTTACTCTTTTTTACCTACAGTAAAAACCTTCCCCTTAATGGAGTGATCAGGTTGACATATACATATGTATATATGTATATAAGCATGTAACAGCAATTAATGAAAAACTGAAGTCCCGGATCTGAAAGACAGCTAGGAGGGGTAGATGGGAGGATTTGGGGGGAGAAGCAGGAAAAGGGAGATGATGCCATTATAGGAAGATATCAACAACATAAAAGAAATTGAGAAGGCTAGGCTGACTCCATGACAAAGTTCAATTGGCAGTTCAGGATTGGGCAAGTCTAGGCAAGTCCAGGCCTCAGAGGCTGCCCTGCCACCTGACCTCAGGCAAGGACAATGGGTCAGCAACAGTTTCCAGACTTCTTTAGCTACTTCCTCAACAACAGTTTCCAGGCCTCAATTTCCAGCCTCCATGCCCCAGTAATGGAATGTTCCTAGAGATGGAGCAAGATAAAGGTCACCTGCCCCAGAATCCCCTAATGTACTTTAAATCAGGCCTTTGAGCTCTCTTGGTTGTCTCTCTATTTTGGTAATTGGAGCCTCCTGCATGCAGGACTTCTGTAGAATAAAACACTCCTTGTGTTTACATACTATTTGAGTCCAGGGTGTCATTCTTTAGTGAATCAAGGATACTTACAAAATACCCTTTAAAATAAACTATCTGAGAAGAACATTTTTGTCATCCCAGTCAATTCCCCATCCTGGATTTCTGTATAGTGTGGTTACTTTCAGTTACTTCTGTCTAATACTCTTTGTCTGACTCTTCCTGTGAAACTAAGACAGACATTCTCTTTCTTTTCCAGCTCCTGGATCCTCAGGTATCCTTATGACACAAGTGAGAGGATCACTTTGCTGTCACTCAAGTCCCTTTCAAAGACATCTGAAATGGCTACGCAGGCAATTCCTAATACACCCCAAGGCGGCTTCAGTATGGGAAGGTGGTTGTCAAAGGAAGCAGAAGGACTGATACATGGCTTTTCAACCCCATAAGGCCTCTACTGAGGAAGGCAGAGAATGGCTGAAGATGAAGTTAATACCAGTGGCCAGTGATTTCTTAAATCTCATGTTCCTACTCCCCAGTAAACTCCTTGCATTAGATCTGCTGCCTAGGCAGTTTTAAAGTACTGAAACGTCAGCCTTTGGAATCTACAGTAAGTCCAGGTAGTTGCTGATAGAACTGAGTTAAACAGCAGAATGCTGGATATCTCAAAATGAAGATTTGCTTGGTGTGAAGCACCCATCACTTAGTATGAGAAATGGTGTGAATAAAGAAGAGCTCTCCTTTGTTCACACTAGAAGCTATGTTGTCCAAAATGCTAGCTACTTTTTCCAATGACTAATCAAATTACAATGAATTAAAAATCACATAAGCTTATAGATTCAGTTAAGGAATCCCCTTTCTGACCATATTTCAACTGCCCCATAGCCAATTGATGCAAATGTACATGCTCAATATCTACACAGAAAACATTTCCATCAGGCCAGAAAGTTCTATTCTAGAACTGAGAGGCCGGGTGCCATGCCCCTGCACAAATACAACTAAACATAAATCAGGGTTAATCAGGAAGATGTCATGAGAGGTATGCTATGAAACGCAGTCTCTTGGTCATGACATGGTCACTGCTCTTATGAATTCTCAGCATAAGAACAAGCCAGTCAAAATCCCCACTAATTGGACTCAAGGGTTATTTGAAAAAAAAAAAAAGAAAGAAAGAGAAAGAAAGAAAAGAAAAAAAGAAATAGGGAAAGGAAGTAAATGGGCCAGGAAAGATGTCTAAGTGGTTAAGAGCACTGGCTTCAATCCCAGCACACACTACCTGTAACACAAAGCCACAGGATCCAACACTCTCTTCTGACCTGGAAGAGAACATTAGGCACACATGTAGTACATGAGCATATATGCAGACACAACACCCATACAGATAAAATAGAGGACATGGAATAGGGGTGAGCATGTTGGAATGAATATGATCAGAACACATTATATGTACAAAACTGTCAAAGAATAAGAGAGAGTCTGCTAAAAAAAATAACAAAATGAGGAGATGATTGGGGATTCTACTTTCCATTTACAAAGTAGCTGGGGAACTCAGAAAAGGCAGACCTCTGTTCTCACACACCAGAAGCAATAGCCTAGACCCACACAATCAAAAGTCACACCTTTTTTACTGCCATGATTATTATCTCAAAGAAATGAACATTACTCTAGAGTCCTAACCAAAAATATGTCTGAACTGAAACAAAACTCATGTTCCCTACTGTCCCAGGTTATTCCGTTCTTGAACCTAACGAAACACTTCTCAGACTCTCCTCAGTACATCTAGTCTTCTCTCAGCCACAGCTGAGTTCTCAGCCCTGGCAGTCTATATTTAAAGCATACCAAGTTTCACATCCACAATTTCCTAGTTGACATGTATCACAGAAACAGCCCCTTGAAAGCCTTCAAGGAACTCTCAAACTTGCACATGAGATTCACAAGCCAGGCTCCCATCATTGACATTTACCTCAATGTTCTTATCTTCCAGTCCCTCAAAGTGTCCATTAAACGTTCAGCACTCAGTGGTTTTGCCAGCCAAAAGCTCCAAATGCTTCCACAGTCCTCTCTTAAACATGGTTGGGTCTAACACATCAATAACCCCACTCTCTGATAACTATTTCTAACCTTGTTTGTTCCTGTGGAACTCTGGTAGGGCATGGCATAAACCAAGTTGGTGGAGTGGACATGGGTTATAGTCCAACATTGAGAGAAATCAGGACAGGAAACAAGAAACAGGAAACCAGATGCAAAGATGGAAGCAGAGATCATGAAGGAATGACTGTTCAGCCCCTAACTTTCCGTAGCTTGCTCAGCTTGCTTTCTTATACAGCCAAAGACAACATCTCCAGGTGTGATGACGCCCACAGTGGGCTAGGCCCTATTACATTAATCATTAAACACGGACCAAAGTGATGGAGACAATTTGATTCCTCAATAGAAAGGCTCCCTCATGCCAAGTGATTCTATTTGTGTCAAGCTGACAACTAACCAGTACACCCATTTAATAGGGATCTAACAGGACAAGGTTTTCTCAGGTTAATGAAGTCACTGCAGTACCTGACAAGATGGTGCTTGTCGTTTGTCTTCAAGACATGCAAGAACCCAGCAGGAGACTATATTTCTAAGGGGAAAACTAACTGCTAAATGATTAAAGATGTTCACATGGGGAGTTATATAATGGCTTTGAAATTCAAAGCTGTTAAAAAACAAGCAATTTAAGATTTCAGAAAAAAATATTCAAATTCTGTAAGCTTTGAAAATTAATGAGGTGTGTTGTATGTCAACTTCAAACAAAATGTACTCTTGAAAACAGTCAAGAAACAAACTACATTAATTAGTATTTTATAGGCTACATAGCATTTGCCAAGTAAAGATCAAGAAAATGATTAGAAGAAAATTTTCTAAACTATATCAGAATTTTATTTTACTTGTGTTGTGGGTAAATCACTTATTTGTGATAGTTAGTTTGTCATCTACTCTTAATTTATAGCCTTAAAACACGCATCTAGAGGAAAATGAGCATTCCATCCTTTCAACTGTTCTGGAAGAACAAATTTAACAAAGTTTCAGTGTATTTCTAATTGAATAGAAACTACTAAGCAGCATTTTAAATGAAATGAAGTACAAGGCATAGGCACAGTAAGACCTCCAAGCTAACTAACTGCACCTCAGCTCTGAAGCTCTGTGTGTGCTCTCCTCAAGAATGACGAAAAAAGAGCTGTCTACTGGGTCTCTGCTGCTGTGATGAAACACCATGACCACCAGCAACTTGGGGAGGAAAGGGTTTATTTCATTCATACTTCACACCAGGGCCAATGGCAAGTCTGGGCAGGAACCTGGACACAAGAGCTGATGCAGAGGCCATGGAGGAGTGCTGCCTATTCACTTGCTCCTTATGGCTTGCTCAGCCTGGTTTCTCACAGAACCCAGGACCACCAGCCCAGGGTGGTACCAACCTAAGTGGGCTAAGTGCTCCCACATCAGTCACTAACTAAGAAAATACACCATAGACTTGCCTACAGGCCAATCTGATGGGGGCACTTTCTAAATTGTGATTCCTTTTCCCAAACAATTCTAGCATGTGTCAAGCTGTCATAAAACTAGCCAGGACAAGAGCAAACATAGTATTAGAAAGACATTAATAACCAATAGCCCAGACAAGATAACAAAACACAAAATGATACTGTTTCATATCCTACAAATCAAGGACAATTCCATGCAATCATGTCAAACTTCCAAATAAATGCAAAATATCTTTTAGCTAGTGTTTTTACAAGAATACCAAGAAGCATGGTCCAAAGAAAGTAGGAAAGCTTAGACTTTTTAGATTATAAATTTACTTCAGAAGAAGAAGAACATAAAGCTTGAGGCCAAACAGCAAATTCATACTACAAATATGCTTTTCTTTAATGGGGGAAAAAGGTGAAGAGATAATTATTTCACCATTTAAAGGCCTAGGAAATGAGCTTGCCACCAAGCCAGACCATGAATCATGGTGGATGGTGAGAACTGATTCTGATCAGGTATCTTCGGCCCTCTACACATGTACTAGGGTACATTCACATACACACATAAACACACACACACACACACACACACACAATAAGCATATGTTCATAGCAGAAGAGATAGCTCAGCACGTAAAGGTGGTTTGGCTAAGTAACCTGAGTTCCATTCCTGTGTCCCATTTGGTGGAAAGTAAGGACCTCTGCAACTTGTGCTCTAACTTTCACACATGTGGCCGGCACACATATGTAATAAAACAATATTCACACTTCCACAGATTCATGAAGAAATGGCTCATCCAGCAGGAAGAGAAATAAGAAGCATAATGGTTTAGATTATTTTTCTCCTACTCTTATGTTGCAGGATCTTCCCTCACCAATTACATTAGGGCAGCAGGAGGCCTGTGATTAGACAGGGGAAAGGGAGACAGAGCTAAGAGTTAGGGAGACAGAGAGGTCAGAGGAAGACAGATAGTATGGAAGATGGTGACGGACATCAACCAGCATGGCTTTAACCAGCCACAGGTAGTTATGATATCATAAGATTAAAATAATTGGGATAAAGCTTTTATCATTATCAATTGGTTCTGAAATTATTGCATTTGTATCTTGTAAATTGAGAATTTATTGATACATGAATCTGACTGGTTAATTATAAGGTTCAAGAGTTTTGCTCTACTTGGTTACTGGAATGTGGGACCACTGATTGCAGAGAGGGAACTAGAAGCTCCAGGGGCAAGGGAGCCAGACGCTGCAGGGGAGAGAGTTGCAGGCAGCAGGATGCAGTAGGAGCAAGGTCCTGAGAGAAGCAGGAGCGCAGAGAGTTGGTGAGTTCTTTTTGAATACTTCCGAAACAGTCTTATCACTCACTATGCTGGTTTCAATATGAAAAGAGCTAGGACCTTTTTTCAAGGGCCTTAATGAAGAATTATCTATATCAGGCTGGCCTTTGGATGTTGAGGCCTGCCCAACCAGCATAGATGTAGACATTTTATTTCATGCTTGTCAGCTACTTCATATTGTTGCGGTAATATGCCTACTAGACATTGACGCAGATCAGGGTCATACTGACTACATACTCTGTTATGTTCTGTATGTTATGACGTTTGTTAATCTTAAGAAATTCCACAACAACAAGCTTCACTTAGGACCTACCAAGTTAAAGATTAATATGAACTTTTATGTCTAAAATAGCTTGAGTCAGGACCAGCTGACACTCAGCAGTGCTTCCTGAACTTGCATATAATAAGCTCATTGTGTTTTTTGCAGTTTTAGCCTTTATAAGCTGGCCCTGAGAAATGTTTGGCACACAGCTTTCAGCTCCCAAGTCTGCAGCTGTCAATCAGTCTTTTGGTGTGTGTTCAGTAAGCCATCTCTGTCTGACTGACATCAGTGTTTGTATGGTTTGTGGGGATGCTCCAGAACCCCAACAGTGGGGATATCTGTAGGAGACTGCCTTGGTTTCTAAACGCAGTGGAAAGACTCAGCACACTGGGAACACCATTCTCCAGGCAGGGGTCTGACCAGCACGAGAGGAGAAAGCTAGCTGTTTGGGACCAAGAGGCAAAGTGAGGGAATTCGTATTCTCTTTGCTCTCAACTGTGGGTGTGGTTTGACTTGTTGCTTGACTTCCTGCATTGACATTCCCCAAATAATGAACTATAATTTGGAACTGACAGACCCCGCAAACAAAACAAAACAAAACAAAACAAAACAAAAAAACTTTCCTTCTCCAAGTGGCTTTTGTCAGGATATTTTATCACAGAAACATATATAAAACTAAAACAACTACCTTCAGAACATCAGTGGCTACCTGAAACAGACCCATATGATCCAGCCTGTTTCTGGGCTTGGTGGCCCACACATTTAATCTCAGCACTTGGGAGGTATGTACAGGTGTATCTCTGTGAGTTGAAGGCCAGCCTGGTCTACAGAGTGAGTTCCAGGACAACCACACTATAATAGAGAACCCTTTCTCAAAACAAAAAGCAAATAAACAACAAGAAAAAAGAAGATCCAAGATCAAGCCTGTTGCCTTTTCCTCTTTATGAGGAGAGTTATTTAACCCTCAACTGAAATCTCTGTCACTCCATTGTACATCTCCTTCACAGTAAGTGTGCCTGGTCTGTATGGGATTTGTGGCCTAAGCTGATAGTGGAGTACCACACAGAATATAGAAAGTTGACTGAAGAATGGTTCTGTCTCTGTAGCTATAGGATAGTTGTCATCCATGATGAAATAAGATTTTCTTTGGTGGTGTGGCTGCTTTGAAGTCACCTATGCTGTTATATAACCTTTCATTCATGGAAGCAAGCACAGTAAAGTCATAGGTTTGCCAAGTTGGACTTTTGTAGAACTATACTTTGTTCTGGTGTTTATGCTTTCTGGGGTAGCAGATGTCTGTTTACATCTCTCCAGCAAAAGTCAATGGAACAAATGGTTAGAGACACTAATCTAGGTATAATATTCAATCTCAGAATGCATCCCTCATGCTCCATATGGATTACAGTAATATGTTCTACTTTCCTGCCCCAAAAAGATGTCGTTATCAAGAAAAGTTATGACAATAAGAACACTTGAAACTAACATAATCGTGGTATAGACAATGCTGTCCAGGACCATTCTCTGGTGCTACCATCTTCATGAGCTTAGCTGTGCCAGCTTAGAAAAGATTATCACAGCTGGGCTTGTTGACTGTTGACAGCCCATCAATGAAGAAGGTACAAGGAAAAAAGAGTGATGGGATACCCATCAAAGCATTTAACTCAATATCCCAGCAAGCCGGTTCTATGAATTCTACCCTAATTGTAAATGGATTCAGAAAATAGAATATATAGACCAGGAAGACTAGGAAGAGACACCATCTATATGGTCAAGGGAGAGTCATCGTTCATGTTGGTGCAGACCATCAAGCATGGCTGCTTTAGGGCCACATATACCCATCCATACCCCTCACCCACTGCTCTGTAGGTTAACCTAATAAACATATGAGTTCCTCATAGTAAACTTTATTGGAGTAATTCAGTTTGTCATCGGGACTCTAGAAAGAGAGGTAGATATTGGTTATGTCTCCCACAGAGAAGAAATTTTTGGAAGATAAAATTCCAAAATGATTCACCTCACCATTTATTTTAATGGTCTATATTAATAATAGAATTATGTTAATGAATTAAGAAAAATTAATGAAAATCATGTTAATTCTTTATAATTTGAGGATTGTTAGTTCTTTATAATTGAGTAGTTTAAGTTAAACTGAAGTTGTACTTAAAAGAAAATCTAATTGTGGTAACTATTTAGTAAAAGTGAAGAATATTTATAAATGCCATTCCCTACTGGCTAATCATGCCACAAAGTGGGAAAGAGAACTTTACATCATTATATCACTGCCTTCCATTTGTTAATCCCAATTTATGTCTGCTTGTTTATCAAGCACATGAAATTAAAGGCTCTTACAATACTCCCTAAAGAGAAATGCTGACCTTAGAAAGATACTTGGCATGCATTAAAGGATACTTGGGAAGGAAACAGTACTATCACACTTTGAAAAAAGTAACCATAATTACGCCAATTTAATGTATGCCATAGTAACTTAAGTCTAGCAATCTAAAACTGAAGCATGCAACTTCTCCTGTAGCATCTACACAATCTTTGCTGACAAGTGATGCCTTTGTTAGATGCCTCTCTTTCAGCTAGTATCAAATACACTTTTTCTTCCAGCTAGTGATACTGTCAAACTCTGTTGGCAAAATATAATATATTTTAAAGTTATGACCTCAAAGATAGATCTATAAAGATCTGCTGCCATATTTGAAAACTATTTCCAAGTAGAAGTTAAAACTGCTGTGTCTTGGCATAAGTGAAGAAGCTGGAGACACATCTGAATAACGTGGTCCAGAGGGAGAGAGAAAGCATGACGCCTGCAGGACCGGGATCCCAAGTACTCTTTATACTCCACTTCATTCTCCTCATAGAAACTGTATAAAGCAGGGAATCCTGGGATTCATATTTTACAGATAAAAAACCATAGTGTGTGGAAAGTCACCTTACCTAAACCAACACAACTGGAGTGTGAGAAGCCAGTGCATGTGAGTGTAGAGATTGTCTTCAAAAGAATAGGAAGCTTGCGGCTGACAACTCAGAAAACAATGTTTACAAGTATAAGCCTTGGCCCATGTGCTAACCTGCACGTTGGAAGGGCTTCCACTCTTCTCTTAGAAGAGTGGCTTGCATGTCTAAAAATGGTGTGGATTAGACTACACCCAGTTTTGTCTTGGGAGTCTGGAATTTGGGTTTTGGCAGAGTGTACCTACACCAAAAAAAAAAAAAAATCTTGAGTTAAAAAAATGAGCAACCTTGGCAAGAACATATCACATGTGCTGCTCTGAGGAGCTGGTGCCTGCCTCCTACACACTGCCAGGCACCTCTGCTCAATCATGCTTCATCTCTTTTTGCTGTAATGAAGCACAGACTAAGACCGTCTCAGTCCTGTGAGAGTCATTATACCTGCTGTCATCTTAGGAACCCATGATATACCGGAGTACATATGTGATCATGGCGTGTGAGGAGCTAGAGACTCAGCGCTGTAGTAAGTAAAGGGAACAATGTGTTATATTTGTCTAGAACTTTACAGTTTAGACAGACCATCACAGGTGTATTGATTCTTTCATTTCCATGTAACATTATAAGGTTCTGTTTCCTAAAGCTGTAATTCCTGGCTTCTCTGCATGCAAATGAATGAGACATTCTGCTTTTTGGTTGTTTGAGACAGGGTTTCGCTGTGTAGCCCTGGCTGTCCTGGAACTACCTCTGTAGACCAGGCAGAACTAGAATGTAGAGATCCACCATCTCTGACTCCCAAGTGATAGGATTAAAGTTGTATGCTACCACACCCGACTGAAACATTATACTTTTAAAATTCTCTTTTGCTACAGAAATTCAGGCATCCAAAATTAAGGTCAACCAAGGTAATTGTTTAAATAGTGAGTTGTGTAGAACTATGAATATTCGCCAGCTTCCCACAAATATGGATCTTTACCAAAGAGAAAACAAATTGAGAACAAATTTGAGTCTAAACAAAAATTTTCAATCATGTCACACTGAAGATGTTACCTCAGTTTCAGGATTTCAAAGGCTTGGGCTGGGAAGGGAAAGGCCAACCTGAATATAGGGACTGTCCTAGGATGTGGTTTTACCTTTTCAGAGTACATCCTTCAGAAGATGCTTCTGCAGTACTGGTTAAATTAATCCTTTAGAACGATATGAGCATTTCAGTCCACGTGCTTTACCTTATCAGCCTGCCGCATGTAGCAGTAGAGAATTCCTCTCATACACTTTATGGCCGAGTGCTCCAGCTCATGGGTCCTTCCCTTGTCATCATCAATGCGCCTGGGTGAGAGAGATAACTCAGGAAACAAATTGGAATTGCATTTGAAAAGGGAGTAGAGCTTTTGATAATTAAGTATTTGACTAACTGGCTAATCCTCTGTTCTGGTGACATCTACCAATTCTGTCAGTGAAATTTCATCTTCCCAGCAGATGTAAAAATTAAAATTAAAAAAACTCATGCTAAAGCTTGTGCGGCTTTCCCTTGCTTTTCAGGAGTGAGGCAATTTTTTGAGGGAGGAAATTTTCTAAAATGATCTGGCTAAAATTTAAAGCTTACTTCTATATTAGAAAAAAAATCACCCATAATCATTTTAAATTCACTGTTACAAAATGCAGACAACCTATCTCTTTATGATCTGTAACTCCCAGTTGGATTCGAAAAAGCAAATATTAAGGTTGGCACACACTTTCTTTGTTGTGTCCTACACGTTAGTCTTTAAAGATTCCCTCAACTAGGGTGTTTGATGCCCCAATGTAGGGGAATGCCAGGGCTTTAGGACAGGAGTGGGTGGGAGGGTGGGTGGGGGAACATCCTCATAGAGGCAGGGGTGGGGGGATGGAATAGGGGCTTCTGAAGGGGAGACCTGGAAAGTGGAAAACAATTGAAATGTAAATAAAGAAAATATCCAAAAAAAAGAAAAAAGAAAAGAAAAGAAAAGAAAAAAAAAGAATAAAAGGAAACAAAGAAAAGCCACCATCAAAAAAAAAAAAAAAGATTCCCTCAACTAGACACAGACACAACACGGAGATTCCCTCAACTAGACACAGACACAACACGGCACACTGACTTTAAAAGGTAGAGGAGATAACCAGAAATAATACTGGCTAAAACATAAGCATGACAATCACTCATTGTTTTTCATTTATGTGAAATATCTGCAGATCTCCACCACTTGTAAAATATTATCCCATGCCTCACTAAATAAAGTATACTAAATTTTATTTCTGTAGACTTTATATACATAGGGTGATGAATGTCAGAAAAAGTAAATTGCTCAAGACTGTCACATCATTGAGCCTATTTAATGTAGGCATTAAAGTAAATAAACACATCATGCATTTGTCCTGATTCCCTTGACTTCCCTGAGATCTGCATGGATACTGTATGTAAGACTCAATTCTCTTCTGAGGTCTTTGGGGGAGGCTTGGTGCCTGACGTTCATCCCTCTGTTGCATATCCTTTTTTTAAAGCAATTTTCTGCCCCTTTGCTATTTCAAAACTTTCAAATGTGCAAAAAAGTTGAAGAAATATTGCAATGAATGCCATTTATTCTTTACCTAGGGTCACCAGCTATTAATATTATCTTGTTTTATACTCCAGAGCTAAGTATAATTTTTCTTCACTACTTGAAAGCTACAAACTTCATGAGTATTTACCCTACACCCATTAGAAGTGTCTCTAGAGGGAAAAAAAAAAAAAGGCCATTCTCTTATATAACCATAAACAACACTAATTACATTCAAGACCCTTAAGAGTTGATGGCATATTATCTAATATACAGTCTATACTCAATTTTATCTAATGATCTCCAAAATATACTTTGTAGTGCTCTTCTAAAGCATTAATTCTATAAAACTAGTCCACTTGGAGTTACTACGCGAACAAATGCCAGCTCACCTGTATGCTAGTGCCAAGGCCCAGGCACCGGCAGCACAGTACAGACTCTCATGCACTTTGGACTTCTGGTCTCCACCACATGTTTTAGTAGGAAAGAGACCTGTAGTTGGACTTTGATATATCAGCATGGTTGACTTGACTACAAGAAAGAATGAATGTACAACCAGTCATTTCTCTTGGTTTCTTCATCTCACTCTTGAAAGTTTTATTATTTCTAAAATTAGCTTTTACATAACATCTTTGAAGATGTTAAACTGCTTCATGTCACTCTGGCCAAGTGCAAATCCATACTGCATAAAGGTGTCTTTATGCTTGTGAAGAAAGCCTTCAACTACTAAGAGCATTAAAAGTTTGGATTTATGCTGGTTAATGCTAAGATATGATACAGATCTTATTAAGATAACTTCAGACAAGGAGAAGAAAAGCTTAACCAAAATATAGGACTATAATATGTTTGCTAACCTACGTTAAGTAAGAAACTTAAAACAAAAGTACAATAAGTAACTTTCTAAGTTTTAAGGCCAGTTGTTCTGGATTCTGAAAACTAACTGATCCACAAGTCAGGAAGGAAAAAGGAAGACCACAGATAGGCCAGAGCCCTGTACTTCACAGATGACTGAGATATAAATACATATATGTATGTGTATATATATGTGTATATATATATATGTATATATATATATATACACACACACATATATACATATACATATATATACATATATGTGTATACATATACATATATAACTGTACAGGTTATGAATATGTTTAAATTTCAAAAGTAAAATTCCATTTTTATATTGCAAGAATGGTAAATGAGTGTGGACACAGCATAGGTCTGAAATCAGTGCTTTCCTCTCTATGAGGAGTCACATACCAAGAAAATAAATACACTATAATACTTTATTTCCTGAAGTATATTTTATTTCTGTCAAATTTTAAACACTTTTCCTTAAATACATTCAATCAATGTAATCTAGATTAAGATACAACAACCTTCTTTTCTTATCTTTTTTTCATATAAACAATGTAAAGGCATATGTTAGTTATATATAATGGGTTCATTATGATATTTTGATGTATACACACACTGTATTTTTATCGTGTTAAACATTACCTTCTCTCCACTAGCCTCCTTCTCTTTTATGTCTCCCTTACCCATTCACTAAAGTTTCTTACAAGAATAAAGGTGAGGGCTTGCTTGTAGGAGCCTTGGCACCTGACCAGTAGATATATGACTGAAATGTCTCTCCTTGCCCGATCAACCAAGTGCATAGCCTCAGGCAGGGGTGAGGTCCCACAAGCCCACTCCACTGCATGACAGGGTGTTAAATGTCCAATCTTATATAGCTCTTTTAAGTTCAAGAGAGCAACAGCTATGCTGGGCCTGAAAGAAAGTGTTCCATTCTGTTCCCTACGACTCCCTTTCTCCAGCTCTAACACTCTTACCATACTGTTGTTTTGTGCTCTGTTTGTTTATTTCCTAAGACAAGACTTTACTAGACAGCTAGTCTGCAAACCACAGAGGCTGAGATCAGGTATGCGACACTGCACTCAGTATTCTCAGACTAAACAAATCTTTTCCAGAACCTTTCTCATGGCAAAGAATTGGTCCCCAAAAGGGAAAAAGTAAATACTGGCTATTTCTTTTAAAACTACAATTAGTCCTCTTTAGATTGTTATTACTATAAAGAAAACAGAAAGTGTAATATAAGAATGCAGGCCAAAATCCTGGTGGAAAATAAGCTGAAATAAAGCTAACATGAGATTGAAAAGAGAAAAAAGAAAAGCATGTTTTGGGAGATGAATAAGATTTTATATTCTTTACCATAATAGGACAACAAAAAGCAAGGTTTCAAAAAAGAAAATCAATGGACATTCCAACTCATGGTCTGATATAAAAGAAAGATTCTATTCCTATATACTCCAAAATTGCTTGCTCACATTTGCCACATTAGTCTTGAATAAACAAAACATTAAAATCAAACAAACCCAGTGTAGGAACTGATCCCATTAATGGGAACAGTAACCTGAGATTGTGTCTTTTGCTTCAGTGAGTTAGAAACTGACCTTATGTAAATGATCAAGCTTATACTCATATCATATGAAACGGTTGTTCATTAACCAAAACAAAAAACATACTCGGGGCTGGCGAGATGGCTCAGCAGGTAAAAGCACTGACTGCTCTTCCAATGGTCCTGAGTTCGGATCCCAGCAACCATATGGTGGCTCACAACCACCCGTAATGCTGGAGTGGGGCCGGAGCGAGCTGTTGGGGGAGAGGGGCCCGGAGAGGGGCCCCCGCTGAAGTCCTGAGTTCAATTCCCCGCAGCCACACACATGATAGCTCCCAGCCATCTGCACAGCTACAGTGTACTAATACACATTAAATAAATAAAATAATTCTTTAAAAAAAAAATACTCAAATTCTAAAACCTATTAAATTTGGTGTGAGGGTCCACACCTTTAAGCCCAATACTCAGGAGGTAGAGACAGGAAGACTTCTATCGTTTGAGTCAGCCTGATCTATACAGGGAGTTCCAGGACAGCCCGAACTACACAGAGAGATGCTGTCTGAAATACCAAAATAAATAAATAAATAAATAAATAAATAAATAAATAAATACAATATAATATAATATATTAATACTTAGGAAAGTTAAAATACTAAAAGATATTGGTAACATAAAATTACTCATGGGCCAGGTATGATCTGTATTCCTTTTAACAGTCCAGGATAGATACACAACTAGAATATACAGATACTTACGCAGAGAAACTACCCCATCTTCAAGTTATAGAAGAATAACTCAACAAAACAGGAAATATGACTAGGGAACAATGAATACTAGTCATTAGTGCTTACCAATTCTGTAATAATGATCCAACTTATCCCATAGAGTTTCATTATCAGCTCTTGGAAGATTAATGCTTTTAAGAGGTTCATAAACTGAGCCTAAAAGAAAAAGGAAGACTCATCAAATTAAGTCATTATCACCCAGATAAATGATGAAAATGTCTAAATAAATGAAGATGCAGTAACCAACAATGTAATTTTCAGTTTCATTTCTGAATGACCCTATTGATCCCTGGTAAAAATTTCAGTAAGGGAAGAGCAGAAACGACTCGTAACAAGCAAAGAACCCTAAAGGCAGTCCTACCATCAAAACCAGCATGCCAGCCACCAGCATGCCGTGAATACAAGGCCTAACAACCCACTGCTCCTAACACTCTGGAGTGATCAGGAGCTCAATTACTTTTCAATGAGAAACAGATCTAAATATAGTTCTTAAGTCTTGATCGTGTTATGTTAATACTTAGGCACTTATCAGTGGAATGATCACACTTTAAATATCTCAAACAAGAAAGATAAGGCTCACACAACCCAGAGCCATACAATATAAAGAAACACGGACGGGCAGTGATGGCGTGCACCTTTAATCCCAGCACTTAGGAGGCAGAGGCAGGTGGATTTCTGAGTTTGATGCCAGCCTGGGCTACAGAGTGAGTTCCAGGACAGCCAGGGCGACACAGAGAAACCCTGTCTCGAAAAAACAAAAACAAAAAAGGAAGAAAGGAAGGAAGGAAGGAAGGAAGGGAGAAAGAGAGAGACATAGCTGTTTCAGTAGTTCCCACACCACAGAGCCATCAGTTATGTTTCATACTGAATTTTTTAAACTTCCAAGCTCTCTTGCATTATTATCTTGACAACAAGCAAAACTCACTTCTACTTCTCAGTCATGAAAATGATTCTAAGGTATTAGCAGAGAACACTGTTCAAAAGCTACAAAATACGCAAGAATCACAAAATGAGTACAGAAAATTGAACATTTGACTATGCACTTTCTCAGCTGCTGCATGAAAGGGAGACATCTGAACTAAGTACTAAGTACTAGCTCCATTCTTTCTAAAAGCACTCAGAAACCATAACACCTCAAGGTCATAATTAACTCATCCCTAAATTCAGATAATATGAACCAGATAGTTTAAAAACTCAGTATAAAAATTAACTTAAATTAAGAGTCTATTTTTAAATTAAATAAAAATCATTTGTGCTCATAAAATTACTATATCCAGTATGTTGATTTCAAGCCAGACTAGGGCTGAGATATTTCTCATCAGGGAAGGGTGCTTGTCCTCAAGCTTAATAACTGAGTCTCATCTACAGACTCACGTGGTGGAAGGAGAAAACTGACTCTTGTCCTCCATATGAGGCAGCATGGTATGACTGCCACTCTCCTCAAACAAATTAAAAGTTGAAGCAATATGCTCTAAGTTAAGACATTTTCTAAAGGTTATTAATAATGGTACCAACTGGAATGACTCCATAGTAAGGAAAGGAGACCTTTGCAAATGTACACAGATCATCAGAATAACTTTCCTCCAGCTACACAGAGAACAAGAGCCTGGTCCTGACCTCTGCGATAGCTAAGGGCAGATATAAATGTAAGTAAAGCTTGTCATCTGGGATAGAACAATGGAGCCACTGCTAATTAGTAAGGTATTAAAGTTGTGGGAAACTATACATCCCAGTGAGGTTCATTTACTAAGAGAGAAACACTGGATGCAAATGATCACAACTTGTAAGCATGAATGTGCAACCTGAGGACAGTATTGCTTAGGGAGAAATATTATGAGCAAATAATATCTTTGTTTTTACTTATATCGTCTCTACTTTCACATATAAGTACCTTTTATGTGAAAAAGAAAATTATCAAAATTTGAATAGATAGGGATATGGAGAGAAGTCTCAGGTGGTAAATTAGTAGACACATAAACATAATTATGGACCTGGTAAGGGATCCTCAAAAACCCAGGTGAACAAAGAGGGGTGTGGCACTGCATTTACATAATCCCAGAGCTGGGTGTGGCACTGCATTTATGTAACCTCAGTACTGGGTGTGGCACTGCATTTATGTAAGGCACTGCATATACATATGGTACTGCATTTATGTAAACCCAGTGCTGGTGAGGCGATGAAGGGCCAATCCTTAGACTTCTCTGGCCAGCCAAAACAGCTAAGTTTGTGAGATCCAAGTTCAATGAAATATCACTCTCAAAATTAACAAGTCCCAAAATTCTGAAGCCAAAGGAAAAGTAATCAGTAGTAGCATTTTATTTCTCTTTTAAAACACAATTTCACCCAGTATCCACAATGTGTAGTTTATAACTCCCTGTAACTCCAGCACCAAGGGTATCTGAAATTTCTGCAGGTACCTGAATTCAAATGTACACACATATACAGACAATCAGAATAAAATAAACATATTTTAAAATAAGCATATGAAAGAAGCCAGTTGGTCAAGAACTGGAAACCCTTCAAACCTGGACTCTGAGAACAGGATAAGACACACAAGCATGGGGTAAGAAGGTGATATATAGATGGCTTTAGCTTCCTGCACCTTTGGCCCAGTACTTTCACCATTAGCATTCTCCCAGCTTCTTAATAAACTGTCTCTATTTCTATCTACTATGATAGTATGTGTCCCTGTGTTATTCTCTGTCCTGAAACACACAAAAAACTGCAAGCTTCAATGAGTACTGTCCAAATTCTGAAGTGTGCTTATAGAAACAAAGTACAACCTAAAAGAGGTAGGCACAAAATTCTCTTCAACATTTCTCCCTTCCTTAAACAAAGACATGCAGTATATAACTATACTCTCCATCCCTAGCACTTAGAAACTGTGAATAGGCTCCAGCAGAGAATGGGGAATAGCACCGGAAACCTCTCCCCTTCTGACTATTCTGTCTGCAGCTTCTATGGCTAGAATTGGGAGTGTGTATAGAACCTCTCCTCTGTACTACAGGTTATGAACTGAATTTGTTGGGGGCAGAAGACTGCAAGCAGCAGCAATAGTTGCCAATTTTAGACTTAAGATTGAGAGACAGTTGCCACTGAGCATCTATATTTAGTCTGTGAGAAGCACATATTTCTCTTGAAAATTTATGCCCTGGCTGTAAATATGTCAATGTCCTTATAGAACTGTTCATTGAACAAAGGTGAAGACAAGGAAAGATGGCAAATCCAAGTGTTGGGTCCTCGAAGCACCACCATAATCCTGGCATTTCCCACATCATTGGCATTTGTTTGTGTCCAATCTCCCTTCCAGTTTCCCAAACACCTGCCAGGATGGACTGGAATAGAAACACCAGATGCAGCTCCAATGTTAGCTGTCACTGCAAGGCCAACCCTGTTGCCCATAGGGTCCTTATGCTCACTGTCCTGGTTAACATTGGTCCACTGTTTCCTACCACTGTGGTTTACTTCTGCTTTCTACTTTAACTGCATTCAGCTACTCCCTGTCTATTTACTGTAAGCAGTGCTACTTTCCAGGGTATGGAAAGAATTCGCTGGTAAGAAAGATGCTCCTTAAGCATAAGGTCCAAAGGAAAACACCAACCACTTGAACTTTTCACCTGAATGGTGACTTAATACAACAACAGCCTGAGACATTCATGAAAGGAAACCTCATCTCTGAAGTTAGCAGCTTACCAGTATAGTAAAATAATTAATTAGAGAACATTGCATATCTCCCAATGAGATAGACCTAATTCTACAATTGTAAAACACAGCATCTGAGGTGCTCATAGCAGGGAACTTAGTTATGCGCAAGAGAGAGTGCAGGCTTTGACTGAACACTCTGCTTAGACTAGTGTTTCCAGTGCTTCTGAGGCCATGCTCAGATGGCCCAATGACCTCAAGGCTCAGAAGACAGAAAGAAGGACATTCTGATCTTTTGGGAGCCAGGAAGACCCAAGGTTTTCCCAGAGGTGTTGACGAAAGGACAAAGGGAAGATAAGTTTTGTATCCTTTACCGGGGACACATTTGGCAAGGACAGGTCTGGTGTGAGGTTCCTGGGAACCTGGCTTTCCCCCATGAAGGGCTATGGTAAACGTCTGAGGCAGCTGTGTCTAAAGTACCTTGCACTCTCTCACCAACACTGCCTCAGCTTTCTGCTGCTCAGCCCATTTCTCTACTGCCAACAACATATAAGATTGTGTACTTATTAATAAACTTGCATGGCATAGCCATCAGATATGGAACACCTGGTACCAGCTTTCCTCACCCCCAGTCCTCCACTCAGGAACTTGTCACGTAAGGACTTGTTGGCTGGTCCAGGGCACTAACCCATCTGAGAACTGAGAGAACTGAGCCCTGGTATAAACACCTTACATTAAAGTATGGAGAGTATCTAATGAAACAACCTGGCAGAAAATCAAAAGGCAGCCTTAGAGATCACCCAAGGGTTCCCTCCAAAGATAGACAAACACTTTACATGGTGTTGATACAACTGTGCTATGTGTGTTCACAATTGTGTCCATGCAGTTGCTTGTATGCCATTCCATGTTAACACAGAATGGAATAAAACAGAATCTGTCCCTAGAATTCCCCCAAATAACTAACAAAACTTTTGGCTGCTCAGTCTCTTTATACATAATTTTTATTTTGTGCTATTGTTATTTTTATTTTTAATCTTTTTCTTTTTTGGCATGCCTAATTTAACAATGTATGTGTATATATGTCTGGATTCTAGTTACTGGGAGATATACCAAGAGGCCTAGTAAGTACATATTTATAACCTTAAATACTATTATTTTCTTAAAACTTATTGAAATGGTATTTGGGGCTCTATTAAATGTTTCAAGAACCTTTAAAATGCAGTTTGTTTATACAGAATGACATCCAAAGGAGTCACTAAAGCATTGTTAAAGTAGCAAATGTTCCACTAGATACATGGGCTTTGGTAATGACTCCCTTCAAAAAGAGATTCTGAACAAAATAATCAGGTGTTTTAATCAAAAGTAAGAGGAAAACTAAATAAAATGCTTCATGTTAATCAAAATGTTTCTCAGCCTGGAGGTGCTCACTGGGTAATGTACTTGCCATCCAAGAGTTACAACTTGACTCTGGACCTTCAGGACCCAATTATAAGTACACAGTAGCATCTGTAGTCACACTCTTACAGAGAGACCTGAGTCAGGAGCAGGAGGATCTCTCCCAGCCCATGGGCAGGCTAGGCTAGCAAGTGCAGCTTTGAATGGCAAGAGACCCACTTCAAAAATGGTAGAAGGCTGGGAACAATGCCCTAGGGTGTCCTCTTATCACATAATAGCACACACTCACATGGGCATGCATGTATGTGCTCAAATACATCCACATACGTACATGATAATTACCTCTAAGTACTATATACTTGAATTGTCTTATTAGATTAATTATAATAAATTTCTTCTCCAGGACTTTCTTAGTATGTAAGTATTACATATATTTAACAAATCTATGATGCATATTAAATGATGAATGGATATGTATATAAAACTTAAAATTTGGGGCTCATAATGAAAATTAAAAGCAATAAAATTCCAATAAGTAGTAAAATTCTAAATCTAAGTTTTCACTCTCAACATTAACAAAAATGGCTATGTTATTATATTTTAAAATATTAATATATCTTATGCTTACATTTACACATTCATAGAATCAAATGTTTGAAGTAAGAAAAATCTGAAAAATTATAATGATATATAATAAGATATTCTACATGTAGCTTGAACCTAAATGTACCAAAATAGGATTAAAAACTAAATATATAATGTCTCTAACTGCACGTACACATAAAGATAACTGAATACTTCTAAAAGTCTAGAAAGATATAACAAATGGTTAAATGACTAGCCCTTCAGAGACAGGTAGACTTTTATACCATAAAGCTCATATTATCTAAGTAGCATAAAAGAAAGCATTTATTTATCACTTGTATAGTTTCTTAAAATGGAAAAAGAAAATCTGAATGCCTAACCAAAATACATCATACAGAGAGTCCATATGCACCATCCAGTCTCAATCTCCTGGCAAAGCTATGAGGATGGTATTAAGCTGGGATTAAGTGGTGTAAATTTGAACATAGGACTCTTTCAAGATGAACCAGATTATGTTCTCTTATCCTTATCACATAGTCTCCTGAAACAACATTTTACTAAGAAGTCTGATCCTTAATCCTTGCCTTCACTATCTAATTTACATAACAGACTGTTTGAAACTATCTCATGTGTATGTGTATACTCTGAGGTATTATTGGGGATCAATTGAACTTCCACATTTATATGTGTCACCATAGGAAAGCTCAAACTGGGTAAAAAACATTTGAAAAGCACTATCCCTTTCTCCCGGAGCAGACTGATAGCTAGTCTGCTCCCCTGGAGACACCATATCCTGAACCAGCCCAGGGGATCTGCTGCACTCAGAGCAGTTGGTAAGAACCCTCTGGAAGTTCCACAGCTGCCGCTGGGAGCCAAGTGGACTCAGGACCCATCATTACCCAACCCAAAACCCTTCCCCCCAATACTTCTCCCCTTCTGCAAGTCCTTTCTGCTGGGGCAGACTACTAGCTAGTTTGCTCCCCTGGAGATACCATATCCTGAACCACCCCAAAAGATGCACTACACTCAGAGCATTTGACATCTAGCTAGTCTTCTCCCCCGGAGAGCCATAACCTGAGCCATCCCACAAGATCCACTGCACTCAGGGTACCTGACACCACAGCCTGAGGCATCCCAGGAGATCTGCTGCACACAGGGCAACTGGCATCCCAGATCTGCTACACACAAGGCAACAGAGCAACTGACCAACAGTTTGTCTGCTCCCCTGAAGACACAACAGTTGAAGGCATCCCAGGAGCTCCTCTGTACACGGGGCAACAGGGCAACAGACACCACAGTCTGAAGACCTCCTGGGGACTCTGTGACATGCAGGACAACTGACCCAACAAACTGAAAGCCTCCCCAGAATTCTGCTGCACCCAGAGAAACAGAAACCACAGTCAGTAGACATACAGGACAACAGCCTGACTGCTCCTCTGTAGACCCAACAGTCTGAAGCCCTCCCAGGAGATCTACTGTAGCCAGGGCAACACATCAGCAGCTTCTCTGCCCCTCTGAAGAGCCCTCAGTTGGAAGGCTCCACAGGTGGTCTGCCACAGCCTGGGTCAAATGCCTACCAGGAGACCTGAAGCAACCCAGTGACAAAAAGAGGCAGACTCCAAACAGAGTCACCCACACCAGCAAACATCAGGACAACCAGATAGTGAAAGACAAGCACAAGACCATAAGCAACAAAAGCCAATATATGTGGACATCATCAGAACCCAGTTCTTCCACCACAGCAAGCCCTGAATATACCAACACATCTGAAAATCACAAAGCTGGCCTAAAATCCTATCTCATGAAGATAATAGAGTTCTTTAAGAACGATATAAATAACTCACTGAAAGAAATACAGGATAACACAAACAAACATGTGAACGAATTGAATAAAGCAGTCTAAAACCTAAAAGTGAAAGAAGAAACAATAAAGAAAACACAAATGGAGGCAAACTTGAAAATCGAAAACCTAGGAAAGAGGTCAGGAACTACAGATGTAAGTATCACCAACAGAATACAAGAAATAGAAGAGAGAGTCTCAGGTATAGAAGATACATAGAGGAGACTGACACAATTGTCAAATAAAATTCAAAAAATGAAAAACTCTTAACCCAAAACATCCAGGAAATTTAGGACACAATGAAAAGACCAAATTTAAGAATAAAGGGAATAGAGGAGAACAAAGATTCCCAGCTCTAAGAACCTAAAAATGTCTTCAACAAAATCATAGAAGAAAACTTCCCCAACCTAAATAAAGAGATGACCATAAAGGTAAAAGAAGCCTATAGAACACCAAATAAATGGGATAGGAAAAGAAAATCTGCTTGTCACATAATAATTAAAACACTAAACCCATAGAACAAAGAAAGAATATTGCAAGCTGCACAGGAAAAGGGTGAAGTAACATACAAAGGTAGACCTATCAGAATTACACCAGACTTCTCAACAGAGACTATGAAAGCCAGAAGATTCCGGTCAGAGTTGATGCAGACTCTAAGAGAACACAAATGCCAGCCCAGGCTACTATACCCAACAAAATTCTCCATCAACATAGATGGAGAAAAGAAAATATTCCAGGACAAAACCAAATTCACACAGTATTTATCTACCAACTCAGCCCTACAGAGGATCCTGGAGAGAAAACTCCAACACAAGGAAGATACCTGCACTAAGGAAAAGTCAAGATGTTAAGCATCTCACAACAGTCAAAAGCAGAGAACCACAAGCATACAAAGCCACCTACAAAAACAAACATATCAGGAACCAACAGTCATCTCTCTTTAATATTTCTCAATAGTAATGGACTCAACTCACTTGAAAAAAGACATAAGCTAACAGACTGGATATGAAAACAAGTACCTGCATTTTGCTGCATACAAGAAACACATCTCAATAACAAAGACAGACATTATCTCAGAGTAAAAGGATGGAAAAGGTCTTCCAAGCAAATGGTCCCAGGAAACAAGCAAGAGCTGCCCTCCTAATATCCAGTAAAATAGACTTCCAACAAAAAGTTATCAAACATGATGAAGAACACTTCATATTCATCAATGGGAAAATGCACCAAGAGAAAGTCTCAATTCTGAACATCCCTGTCCCAAATGTAAGGGCACCCACATTCATAAAAGAAACTTTACTAAAGCTCAAAAAAACATATTGAACCCCACACAATAATAGTAGGAGACTTCTCACCAATGGACAGGTCATTGAAACAGAAACGAAACAGAAACACAGTAAAACTAAGAGAGGTTATGAACCAAATGTTTTAACAGATATCTACAGATATCACTCTAAAACAAAAGAATACACCTTCTTCTCAGCACCCCATGGTACCTTCTCCAAAATCAACCATATAATTGGTCACAAAACAACCCTCAAATGATACAAGAAGATTGAAATAATTCCATGCATCCTATCAGATCACTATGGCCTAAGGATGGTCTTCAGTAACAGCAAAAATAACAGAAAGGCCACATTCAAGTGGAAACTGAATAACTCTCTACTCAATGATAACTTGGTCAGGGAAGAAGTAAAGAAAGAAATTAAAAACTTCCAGAAATTTAATGAAAATGTTGACTGACACATCATATCCAAACTGATGGGACACAATGAAAGCAGTGCTAAGAGAA
Organism: Mastomys coucha; assembly: GCF_008632895.1. Taxonomy (NCBI): domain Eukaryota; kingdom Metazoa; phylum Chordata; class Mammalia; order Rodentia; family Muridae; genus Mastomys; species Mastomys coucha. Next base: position 224,261,099 of record NW_022196905.1, on the reverse strand, counting down.
AAATTCAAAGCACAAAAGGCCCTGGTAAAGAGACTGAAGAAATCTTACACTAGCAACTTAACAGCACACCTGAGAGCTCTAGAACTAAAAGAAGCAAACACATCCAAGAGAAGTAGAAGGCATGAAATAACCAAACTCAGGGCTGAAATCAACCAAATAGAAACAAAGAGAACAATACAAAGAATCAACAAAACCAAAAGCTGGTTCTTTGAGAGAATCAACAAGATAGATAAACCCCTAGCCAAACTAACTAAAGGGCCCAGTAGCAGTATCAAAATTAACAAAATCAGAAATGAAAAGGGAGAGATAACAACAGAAAAGGAGGAAATTCAAGGCATCATCAGATCCTACTACAAAAACATATACTCAATAAAACTGGAAAATCTAGATGAAATCGATGGTTTTCTAGACAGATAAGACATACCAAAGCTAAATCAAGAGCAGGTAGACTATTTAAACAGGCCCAGATCACAAAAGGAAATAAAAGAAGTCATTAAAAGCCTCCCAACCAAAAAAAAATAAAAATAAAAAAAATAAAAAAGCCCAGGGCCAGATGGGTTTAGTGCAGAATTCTATCAGACCTTCAAATAAGACATGATACGAATATTCCTCAAACTATTCCATAAAATAGAAACAGAAGGAAAACTACCTAACTTGTTCTATGAAGCCATAATTACTCTGATATCTAAACCACACAAGGGCCCAACCAAAAAAAGAGAACTTCAGAACAACCTGGCTTATGAATATCAATGCAAAAATACTCAATAAAATTCTTGCAAACAGAATGCAAGAACACATCAAAACCATCATCCACTACAATCAAGTAGGCTTCATCCCAGGGATGCAATGTTGGTTCAATATATGAAAATCCATTAATGTAATCCATTAGATAAAAAAACTCAAAAGAAAAAAATTCACATGTTCATGTCCTTAGATACAGAAAAAGCATTTGACAAGATACAACACACCTTCATGTTAAAATTATTGGAAAGATCAGGAATTCAAAGCCCATACCTGAACATAATAAAAGCAATGTACAGCAAATGAACAGCCAAAATTAAATTAAATGGAGACATACTTGAAGCAATTCCACTAAAATCAAGGACAAGGATGCCCCCTGTCCCAATAGCTATTCAATATAGTACTAAAAGTGCTAGCTAGAACAATAAGACAACAAAAAGAGATCAAAGGGATACAAATTGGTAAAGAAGAAATAAAAGTATCGCTATTTACACATGATTTGATAGTATACATAAGTGACCCCAAAAATTCGACCAGAGAACTTCTCCAGCTGATTAAACAACTTCAGCAAAGTGGCTGGATATAAAACTAACTCAAATAAATCAGTAGCCTTCCTTTATACAAATGATAAACAGGCTGAGAAAGAAATTAGGGAAAGAACTCCCTTCACAGCAGCCACAAATATACAATATGTTGGGATAACTCTAACCAAACAAGTGAAAGACCTGTACAACAACAACTTCAAGTCTCTCAAGGAAGAAATCAAAGAGAATCTCAGAAAATGGAGAGATCTCCTATGCTCATGAATTGGCAGCATTAACATAGTAAAAATGGCCACCTTACCAAAGGCAATCTATAGATTCAATGAAATCCGCATCAAAATCCCAACACAATTCTTCAAAGATATGGAAAGAACAATACTCAAATTCATCTGGAAAGCCCCCCCCCAAAAAAAAAAACAGAATAGCAAAAATAATACTTAACAATAACAGAATGGTTGGGGGAATCATGATCCCTGACCTTAAGCTTTACAACAGAGCAACAGTGATAAAAAATGCCTGGTATTGGTACAGAGACAGACACATTGATCAATAGAGGATTGAAGACCCAAAAATAAAGCCACACACTTAACAGACACTTGATCTTTGACAAAGAACACAAAAATATACAGTGGAACAAAGAAAGCATCTTCAATACATGGTGTTGGTCTAACTGGCTGTCTGTCTGTAGAAAAATTAAAATAGGCCCATATTTGCCACCTTGAACAAAGCTCAAGTCCAAGTGGATCAAGGATCTCAACATAAAACAAGATATACTGGATCTAATAGAAGACAAACTGGGAAAGAACCTTGAATTCCTTAGCACAGGGGGAAATCTCCTAAATAGAACTCCAATGGCTCATGGTCTAATATCAAGAATTGATAAATGGGACCTTCAGATTGGGAAAAAAAAAAAACCTCACTAACCCCACATCAGATAGAGAGCTAATATCCAAAATACATAAAGAACTCAAGAAGTTAGCCACCACAAAAACCAAATAACTCAATCAAAATATGGAGTATAGAACTAGACAAAGATTTCACAACTGAGGAATCTCAAATGGCCGAGAAATACCTAAAGAAATGTTCAAAGTCCTTAGTCATGAGTGAAATGCAAATCAAAATGACCCTGAGATTCCACCTGACACCAATCAGAATGGCTAAGATCAAAACCTCAGGTGACAACACATGTTGGCCACGATGTGGAGAAAGAGGAACATTCCTCCAGTGCTGGTGGGATTGCAAACTGATACAACCACTCTGGAAATCAATCTGAAGGTTCCTCAGAACATTGAGAACAGATCTACCTGAATACCCAGCTATACGACTCTTGGGAATATACCCAAAAAATGCTCCATCATGCAACAGGGGCACGTGTTCCACTATGTTCATAGTGGCCTTATTTGTGATAGCCAGAAGCTGGAAACAACCAAGATGTCCCAGGACAGAAGAATGGATACAGAGAATGTGGTTCATTTACACAATGGAATACTATGCAGCTATTAAGAACAAGAACATCCTGAGTTTTGTGGCAAACAGATTGAACTAGAAAATATCATTCTGAGTGAGTGACTCAGACCCAAAAGAACATGCATAGTATGTACTCACTAATAAGTGACTATCAGCCAAAAAA
>NW_022196905.1:224256631-224258150 GCF_008632895.1 Mastomys coucha | reverse complement strand
AAAAAAAAAAAAAAAAAAAAAAAAAGGTGCTGCTGACTACCCAAGATACAGTCCACAGAACTCAAAAAGGTCAAGAAGTTACAGGGAGCAAGTGAGGATGCCTCAGTCTCACTTGGGAGGGAAAAGAAAAGCAACCACAAGGGGAGAGGGAGGGACATGGGAGTGAAAGTGGATGGGGGACAGTTATGGAGAGGGGAACATGATTTGGTATTGGGTTGGGAAAAAGGACTGAAATCCCTGAGGGCCAACAGGAAGAATGAAAACATACAGGATTGGGAAGTAGGAGGTTGGGGGGACCCTCCAGAATGCACCAGAGACTTAGGAGATGAGAGACTGTCAGGACTCAAGAGAGGGACCTTAGATGAAATAACTGACAGTAGGGAGAGGGAACATATAGAGCCCACCTCCAGCAGGAAGACAGGGGATGACAAGGGGCAGGGGGGCATCACACAGTCACAACTATGACCCATAATTGTTCCTATCTGAAAGAATTAATTATAGCAATGGAAATGGAGAAGAGCCTGAGGAGAAGAAGGTCCAGCGACAAGCCCAAAGTGGGATCCAGCTCACATGGAGGTCCCAAAGCCTGACACTATTACTGAGGCTATGGAGTGCTCACAAAAAGGGACCTAGTATGACCTCACTCTGGAAGACCAAACAACCAGCTGAAAGATGCAGATAGTTGCACTCGACCAATGGACAGAAGCAGCTGACTCCTGTTGTTAAATTAGGAAAAGGCTAAAAGAAGCTGAGGAGGAAGGCAACCCTGTAGGAGGACAAGCAGTCTCAGTTAACCTGGACCCCTGAGATCTTTCAAACACTGGGACACCAACCAGGTAGCATACATCAGCTGATATGAAGCCCCCAACACACATACAGCAGAGGACTACCTAGTTCGTGTTCATTCAGAGACGCACCTAACCCTCAAGAGAAGGGAGGCCCCAGGGAGTTTAGCAGTCTGGTAGGGTGGTGATGGGGGTGGGGAGTAGGGACATCCTTGTGGAGATAGGGGGACAGGGAGAAGATATGGGATGTGGTATGTGGGTAGACCAGGAGAGAAATAAAATCTGGAGTTTCAAATAAATAAATAAATAAAAAGACCAGCGGGACCAGGCACACAGGAACTCCACCAGCCCAGTAACTCGGGTTCCTTCCAGTCTGACTGGGCTGGGGTCAAGAGCAGACCTTGGGCAAAAGCTCTGCAGCCAGTCCCACAACACCCAGAGGAAGCTCCACTCCCAGGCGCTCTGACACACCCAGGATCAGAGGTGAGCAGGAACCAACATCTGTCCCAACACTGGGAGTAACTGGGTCCAGTGGGACCAGGCACACAGGAACTCCACCAGCCCAGTGACTCTGGTTCCTTCTGGTCTGTCTGGATTAGAGTTCTGAGCAGACCTTGGGCACAAGCTATGCAGCCAGTCCCACAACTCACAGACAAAGCCACACTCCCAGGAAATCCAGGATGCACTGAGAAGACCAAACCTAAGGATAATAGGTATAAAAGAGAGTGAAGACT
>NW_022196905.1:224249311-224255098 GCF_008632895.1 Mastomys coucha | reverse complement strand
CAGCACTTGGGAGGCAGAGGCAGGTGGATTTCTGAGTTCGAGGCCAGCCTGGTCTACAGAGTTCCAAGGACAACCAGGGCTACACAGAAAAACCCTGTCTGGAAAAACCAAACCAAACCAAACCAAACAAACAACAAATAAAAGCTCCAACCCTTAAAGAGAAACTGGAAATAAATAAATAAATAAATAAATAAATAAATAAAAAGAAAAAACTATCAAATGAGCAATATGACTATATAGGGAGGACTATATAAGAAGTAACTGTATGGCTTATACTTATGGCGACTATATTGCTTCTTCACTTAATCCAAAGGAGATGTTCAGAGGCAGGGTGTCATTCATATTTTGTGTTCAATAAAAAGATATTAAGTTCTTCCAGTGCCCTTCAGATAAGAAGCAGGGCACATAAAACACACTTAGGAAGACTACTCCTGATGTTTTCTGTATTGACCTGAAGAATACCAAGCATTCATTCAGTGATTCTATTTTCCTCTTTTTATTTACAGTCTAGAATTAGAGTACCTTGCCAAAAAGAATTATGATATTATGTAACTTTTGCATCTTCTGAGCTGATTCAAACAAGTTTAATGTTCCTAATATTTTTTCAAACAATTATTATGGTTTTTCTTTTTTTAGTATATAAGTGTTTTGCCACATTTATGTATGTGGTTCACGTACATGCATGGTAACTCAACAGGTCAAAAATGGTGTAGGATCCCCTGGAACTGAAATTTCAGGTGGTAGTGAGTCCCCCATGTAGGTGCTCGGGATCAAACCTGGCTCCTCTGAAAGAGCAACAAGTACTCTGTCCTACTGAGCCATCTTGCCTGCCCTATTCCTTTTAAATTACAATTATTTAAAAGGGGGAGGAGTATTTACATTAAATGTGCTCCTGTTTAATACATTCACTGCAGTAATCTTAGTACCAACATAGTCTGGAATACAATGGTACTTAATAAATACTTACTAAGTAAATGAAGCCATATTCCTCTGATGTCCTCACTTTGCTAAAGTTATTTAGGACAGCTGCAATAAATGGAGTGATTTGGGACAGATGAACTCAAGTGTGACTTATATAATGTGACTACAGAGTAACTCAACATGCTCAGCTGCGGTCTATAATGTTTTTCTGTTCTTATAAAGATGGGGTATGAATGAGATCACAAGTGAATGATTAAAAATAATCTGAGCAATCACTAGGTTATGGATGTAGCTGGATTTTTTTCTTTTTTTGCCAGTTGTATTTTAGTTTTATTTGTAGGCTATGCTGTGAAGTTGCTGCTTTCTAGTAAAATCAAGATTTTCAAAACTTACCATTTTCAAAACTCATTATTATATACAACACAGTAAATGGGCAGGTTGGCAGAGCCATTAGGAATGATGGCACCTTCGTGTCATTATTCACAAGGAATCACATCAACAAAGTCATGAACAATAATAAATCAATATATTTTTGTTTTTCATTAATTCATTTACTTACTCACTTCATATCACAATCTCAGCACCCTCTCTCCCAGTAGCAGGAGTGGAGGGAGAACAGGGTGAGGGGAACTGAGGGTAGCATTTTGAAGTGAATTATTTTATAGAGGATAGCACTAACCCTGAACACAGATGATTTCTTAAGAAAAATACAGGACCACTATTTCACACATAAAATTTAAATTTTAAATTCATAAAATTTAAATTATGTTTTTATCCCAGCATTAAGTGAACTATATACAAGAGAAAATCATTCTATTACATTCTGTCTTCATAATTAAGATTCATTATTTCTCTAGTTATCATTATTAGTCTTACCAATATTACACAGTATATTTAACCCAAAAATTATTAGCACTAATTAAATATTTTCCCAGTTTACTTTATATAACAGGAATGAATAGAAGTCTTGATCATTAAATAAAATTACAATGAGCAATGAGTTATTAAAAGAGCTTCATTTGCAACATTATTTACTGACCATAAATAAAAATAATTATAATTAAAGTGAGGCTAGACATACTTCTAAATGAGAGCATAAAGTTTGCCTGTGTATTGTAAAAATGTTGCTGAGAAATAAATTTATCTCTTTCAGAAATAATACATTTAAATGGAGGAACAGTTTACTTTGGTTCAAAGTTGCAGTCCCCATCCCCTTGGGCATGTTACATTGAGCACACAGTAACAAAGAAAAACACATGACAGAGGAGCTCTGTCCATAAAGCAGTCATAAGGATGCAAAGAGAAAGACACCAACATTCCAATGTCATTTCCAACTTCTTCCTGGTAGGCCCCATATCCCAAAGATTCTACAAACTCCCAATAGAACCAGGGTCAAACGACTACTTAAGCCTTTAACACATGGGCCTTTGGAGGGCATTAAAGATCCCAACTGTGTCACCAGGTAATGAATGCTATTCAATTTTTCCCCATCCAATGACAATTAGGTTTAGAATATTAGCTATATAAAGGGAAGAGATAGTATTGATCTAAACTATTTGTATATAGCAATTTGCTGAAGACCTATGAAGGGGAACTGATTTTTGCAATGAACAAAATCCTAGAGAAAGATTATATAAATACCTCAGAAAATAAAGTGAGTTTTAAAAGAAGGAACTGAGCTATAGGCACTACTAAACGATCATACAACTTCCCGGATCTACGGTATCTCTAAACTAGGCTTTCTCATCTGAAATATGGAGAAAATTATGCAATGGCCATGAAAATGAAATAAAATATTTTATGAATATTACTTGAAAAGCTAAGTTTTTTCATTCACCCATTGTAAACTTTACTACGAGCCTGGGCAGTGAGAGAGGAACTAAGCACAAAATAGGAAATCAAAGAACTGCTGATCGAGAAGTATGTTTATCAAGTAAATACAAAAATTTTTCAGCAATGTTAGGATGGGTGCTCCACATCCAGATTTTTACATTTGCAAATTAAATTATCAGTGATCTTTTAAGAAAGGCAAAGGGATAGTTAGATAAAACAAATGAGGCATTAAAACACTCTTGTTTTGTTAAGGCAATTGTCTTAGTTAGGGTTTCTATTCCTGTACAAACATCATGACCAAGAAGCAAGTTGGGGAGGAAAGGGTTCATTCAGCTTACACTTCCATGTTGCTGTTGATCACCAAAGGAAGTCAGGACTGGAACTCAAGCAGGTCAGGAAGCAGGAGCTGATGCAGAGGCCATGGAGGAATGTTCCTTACTGGCTTGCTCCTCCTGGCTTGCTCAGCCTGCTCTCTTATAGAACCCAAGACATCCAGCCCAGGGATGGCACCCACAAGGGACCCTACCCTTTTGATCACTAATTGAGAAAATGCCCCACAGCTGGATCTCATGGAGGCACTTCACCAACTGAAGCTCCCTTCTCTGTGATAACTCCAGCCTGTGTCAAGTTGACACAAAAAAACAGCCACTACAGCAATGTAGGACCTATGTGCACGATTGTGGGAAACCAAAATAACCACTCTAATCATTGCACCTAGCATAGAAAAGGAAACCAGATGCACTAAAGTATGACCCCAGGCTACATAGAGATGCTAAGGGGTCTTCCACCAAGTATCATGAATAAAATAAATCACGTCTATAGCACAACTCCTAACAGATAACTTCAGTAATATATCACTAATTTCCTGCTATACTTAGCTATAGCCAATTCTCGTGAACCTCCTGCCTCTGCCTCCTTCAGCAAATCCTACCGGCGTGCGCCACCACAACTGGCATGCTATAACCAATTCTCAAGCGTTCCAGAAAGAAATTAACATCAAGAATTTTGGGAAAGAAATCAAAGTGTAGAATGGAGTCAGCATGACTCTTACAATCAAGCCAAATGAGATGAGTTCAGTAGCTCAGACCTACATGAGTTGAAGAAAAGAAGTGACTCCTATAAGTGGTCCTCTGACCTCCAGGGGTGGGGGGTGGGGCAGGTATATGCACATCCATGTGTGTGTCTGTGTGTGTATGTCTGTGCACACACACACACATGCAAGCACGGAGCATGGTTGGCAGAGAGACAGAATGAGTAAATGTAATTTTAAAAAATTAAACACAGAATGGCATAATGAATATAAGGTCAGGCTGAACTACAAAAAAGCCAAAGCCTAACCAAACCAAATGAAACAAATGTGTAGAAGATCGAAACAGCACACTGTACTCCCCAAACACAACATTTTTATGCTTTTGTAGGCCAGTTAAAAATTATATTCTGAAAAAAAAATCATACAGTAACTATATTTTCCACAGTTGAATAGTATTGTTGTATAAATGAGGCATATTTTGAATATCCAGTCATCCACTGATGAAAAGATAGGCTCTTTCCATTTTCTAGCTGTTGTGAACAAAGAAGTTATGAACAAAGATGAACAAACAGTGTTGCTACAGAAAGATGGACAGTCCTTTGGGTATGCCCAATAGCACAGCTGGATCTTGAGGTAGATCAATCCCCAGCTTTCTGACAAACGACTACACTGCTTTCCATAGTAACTGTACATGTTTACACTTCCACCAGCAATGGATGTTCCACTTACCTCACTTCCTTGACACTTGTTTTTATTGGTATTAGCCATTCTGACTAGTATAAAATGAAATCTCAAAGTAGTTTTGACTTGCATTTCCCTGATGACTAAGGTGTCAAATATTGCTCTAAGTGTTTCTCAGACAAATGTGTTTCATCTCAGCTCTATTTCTACACTGCCATTTTAAGATTAGTTTATTTGCTTTGTTTTGCTATGTATGCCTTTTTTCGTTTTTGTAGTTCTTAACATACTTTAGATACTAGGCCTTATATCAGATATGCAACTGATAAAGGTATTTCCCCTTCATAAGCAGCTTTGTGTGAGGCTGATCTTTGCCATACTGAAGCTTTTCAGTCTCATGAGGTCCCATTTATTAATTGCTGCTCTTAGTGCCTGTGCTATAGTGCTGTGTTCAGAAAGTTCTTTTCTGTGCCAATAAGTTCAAACTTACTCATCCTCCACTTTCTCTTCTATCAGATTCAGAGTACATGGTTTAATGCTGGGGTCCTTGATCCATTAGTAGTTGAATTTTCCAAAGGGTGATAATGAGGATCTATTTACAATATTCTACATGAAACTGTCCAGTTTGATCAGCAGCGATTGTTGAGGATGCTGTCTCTTCTCAACTGTGCATGACTGATCAAGAGACAGGTGTCTATAGGAATGTGCACTTATAAATGGATCTATTCTACTGGACATGTATTTGTTTCTATGCCAATATTATGCTGTTTTTATAATAGTTCAACAGTACGACTTGGAATCATGTGGGGTAATACAACTGACAGTTCTTGTATTTTTCAGGAGTGTTTTAGCTATCCTGAATTTTCCTTTTCCATATACAGCTGAAAATTGTCTTTCGATATCTGTGAAGACTTGTGTTGGATATTTGTAGGGATCACATTGAATCAGATTGCTTTGGGATACACATTTTCACTATATTAACCCTACTGATACATGAGCATAGGAGATCTTTCCTTGTTCCAATGTCCTCTTCAATTTTTTCAATGTTTTAAAACTCTTCGATCATAGAAGTCTCTCATTTGATTATTTATGAGTATCGCAAGATAGTTTTTGAAGCTATTTTCTGAAAGGTGTTGTTTCCATGAGTTCTTTCTCAGCCTGTTTATAGGAAGGGTACTGATTTTGTGTGTTTGTTAATTTTGTTTTTTTATATATATTTCTAAAATGAAAAATTTCATGGTATATATTGCCCATCAAATATATCAGTTCTTTTTTTTATTAGATGTTTTCTTTATTTACAATATCTCCTTTCCCAGGTTCTCCTC
>NW_022196905.1:224248984-224249301 GCF_008632895.1 Mastomys coucha | reverse complement strand
AAAAAAAAAAAAAAGAAAATAAGAAAAATAAAATTAAATTAAAACAATTCCATTACCTTCCCCCGCCCCCTGCTCAGCAACCTACCCTCTCCTACTTACTGGCCCTGGCATCCCTCTACACTGGGGCATAGAACCTTCACAGGGCCAAGGACCTCTTCTCCCATTGATGACCGACTTGGACATCCTCTGCTATGCATATGCTGCTAGAGCCATTAGTCCCACCATGTGTACTCTTTGGTTGGTGGTTTGGTCCCTGAGAGCTCTGAGGGTACTAGTTAGTTCATATTGTTGTTCATCCTAAGGGGCTGCAAACCCTT
>NW_022196905.1:224246516-224248469 GCF_008632895.1 Mastomys coucha | reverse complement strand
CTGTATCCATTCCTCTGTTGAGGGACATATGGGTTGTTTCCAGTTTCTGGCTATTATAAATAAGGCTGTTAGGAACATAGTGGGGCATGTGTTCTTATTACATGTTGGAGCATCTTCTGGGTATATGCCCAGGAGTGGTATAGCTGGGACCTCAGGTAGTACTATGTCCAATTTCCGAAGGAACTGCCAAACTGATTTCCAGAGTGGTTGTGTTGCAATTCCACCAGCAATGAAAGAGTGTTCTTCTTTCTCCACATCCTTGCCAGCATCTGCTGTCACCTGAGTTTTTCATCCTAGCCATTCTGACTGGTGTGAGGTGGAATCTCAGGATTGTTTTGATTTGCATTTCCCTGATGACTAAGGATGTTGACAAAACAGCAACCAACAAATTGGAAAAAGATCTTTACCAATCCTATATCTGATAGAAGCCTAATATCCAATATATACAAAGAACTCAAGAAGTTAGACTCCAGAGAAACAAATAACCTGATTAAAAAATGGGGTACAGAGCTAAACAAAGAATTCTCAACTGATGAATACCGAATGGCTGACAAGCACCTAAAGAAATGTTCAACATCCTTAGTCATCAGGGAAATGCAAAACAAAACAACCCTGAGATTCCACCTCACACAGTCAGAATGGGTAGGATGAAAAACTCAGGTGACAGCAAATACTGGCAAGGATGTGGAGAAAGATGAACAATCCTTCATTGCTGGTGGAATTGCAAGCTCGTACAACCACTCTGGAAATCAGTTTGGCGGTTCTTCCGGAAATTGGACATAGTACTACCAGAGGTCCCAGCTATAACACTCCTGGGCATATACCCAGAAGATGTTCCAGCATGTAATAAGGACACATGCTCCACTATGTTCATAGCAGCCTTATTCATAATAGCCAGAAAATTTTGTATCCTGATACTTTGCTGAAAGTGTTTATCAGCTGTAGAAGTTTCCTGGTGGAGTTCTTTTGGGTTATTTAAGTATACAATCATATGATCCAGATAAAGATAATTTGACTTCTTTCTATTTGTATGCCCTGGATCTCCTTCAGTTGTGCTATAGCTAAGATTTCTATACTGAATAGGTATGGTACAGACATCCTTATCTTGTTCCTGATTTTAGTGGAAATGCTTGGAGTTTGTCTCCAGTAAATTTGATGTTTTCTGCAGGCTTGTAGTAAATTGCCTTTAGATAAATCCCTTGAATCTATAGTCTTTCCAGAACTTTTATCATGAAAAGGTACTGGATTTTTGTCAAAGGCCTTTTCTGCATCTAATGAGATGATCATGTAGCTTTTTTGTTTTTGAGTCTTTTGTGTTGTGAATTGTGTTTATTGGTTTACCTATGTTGAAAAATCCCTGGGATGAAGCCTACTTGAATATAATGGACAATTTTTTGATGTGTCCTTCACATCAATGTGAAATACTTTATTTCAATGTGAAAATACTTTATTGAGAATTATTCTATCTATGTTCATAAGGAATATTGATCTGTAATTCCCTTTCTTCCATGGTTCTCTGTATAGCTATGTATTAATTAGGGGGTGTCTCATAAAAAAACAGGAAATATTACTGTAGTTTTTACCTTATGGAATAATTTGAGGGATGTTGGTACCAATTCTTCTGTGATTGTTAGTAGAAATCTATTCTGACTTGATCTGGTCCTCAACTTTCTTTGATTGAAAGACTTTTAATTAATACAGCAGTTTCAATACGAGGTATTGGTCTGTTCAAAATGCTTATCATCGGATCTTGATTAACTTTGGTAGATGGTATATATGAAGAATTTTATCCATTTCTTTTAGGTTTTCCAGTTTGATGGAATGAAGATCTTTAAAGCATGTTCCTTTGGTTTTCTGTATTTTCTTAGAGTCTTGTGTGATGCTCCATTTTCATCCTTAATTTCATTAATACACATATTTCCTTTTAGTTAATTTTGCTATGTGATTCCTCAA
>NW_022196905.1:224238498-224246501 GCF_008632895.1 Mastomys coucha | reverse complement strand
AAAAAAAAAAAAAAAAAAAAAAAACTCTTTTGGTTCTTTTTTTTTTGTTTTTTTGTTTTGTTTTGTTTTAAATGTAGGGCTGTGAATTTGCCTATTAGCACTACCTACATTGTGTCACATAGGTTTAGGTATATTGTGTTTTCATTTTCATTCAATTCTAAAATATTTTTAATTAACTTCTCAGTTTCTGTCTTGAATTATTTTTCATTCAGTAGTGAGCGGTTTAGTTTCCATGAGTCCATATACTTTCTGTTGTTTCTATTGTTGATGATGTCCAGACAGAATAGAGGGATTATGTTAATTTTCTTATATCTATTGAGACTTATTTTATGTACAAGTATATAATTCATTCTGGAAGAGTTTCCATGAGCTACTGTGAAGTTATATTCTTTTATGTTTGGGTGAAAACGTCTGTCAATATCCACTAGGTCCATTTGATATATGACAATTAATTTCTTCATTTTCTGCATAGTTTTATTCTGGATGACCCATGTATGAGTGAGAATGGAGTACTGAAGTCACCCACTATCCTATATGAGTGTCAATATGTGAGGTTAGCTGTAGTAGTGATTCTTATGTAAATGTTTGAGTATGTAGTATCCTTTCTTAGCTCTTCTGATTCATTTTCTCAGATATTAAAATACCTATAACCTGGGGTCCATTTGGAATACATTTTTCCACCTTTTGACTCTGAGGCGATTTCTATACTTGACAGTCAGGTATGTTTCTTGAGTGCAGCAAAGGATATATATACACACACACACACACACACACACATACACATACATATATATACATATTACATGTATATATATGTGTATATGTGTATGTATGTGTATGTATGTATATACATATATGTGTATGCATATACACATATATGTGTATGTATGTATATATACAAATATATATTTCTACTCCAATTTGTTAGTGTGGGTATATTTATTTGGGAATTGAGGTAATTAATATTGATGTGCTATCAATAGGCAGTACTTGCTGATTCCTATTATTTTCTTGTTGTGGTATGGGTTTTGTTCCCCCCTCTTTTAATTTGCTGCTGAGATTATTTATTCCTTGTTTATTCTGGGCTATAGTTGACCTTTTCAGACTCAAGTTTTCCTTCTAATGTGTTCTATATAACTTGGCTGGTAGGTAGATACCATTTTGTTACCTCCCCCCTCAACTCAGCCATGGAACTCAGGCAGTCTCTGCTTAGAGGCTACCACCTGGGGAGCTAAGACAAAAGCTCTCTGGAGACTGTTAGATCTTCTCTGAAGAAGCTGCCTGGAAGCTCAATCTGAGATAGGACAATGCCCACCGCCTGAAGACCTTCTGAGATGCTGGGGATTTGGCTCCTGACCTCTTCTGCAGTGTTTATGTTATGCAAATATCATGTAACCTAGAGATTTGGTTTCGCTTTGGTGTGACTATAAAAATCCTGGATTTTCTAAGTAAAAGTGAAGCCTTGATTGGAACTCATCTTGGCTTTGTGATTTCTCTGACATTTCGAATTCTCTTTCAGGTCCTTGTTTCCTCCCCTGAGAGAACCCAGTTCGTGAAACTGAAGGCAGTTTCACCATTTACATTCAGTTTTATTGTGGAATGTTTGTCTTTCTCCCCCTATTATGACTGATAGTTTCACAGGATATAGAATTGCGGTCTGGCACCTGTAGGATTTGAATCTAAAGAACATCTGTCTGGGCCTTGCTGACTTTCAGTGAGAAGTATTCTTTCTTTATTCTGTACATTCAGTCTTTTTATTATGAGATATCATATATCTTTTGTGGTTTTCCCTATTTAGTGTTCTCTATACTTCTTGTATCTTCATTCATGACCTTCTTTGGGTCATGAATTTTTTTCTATGACTTTCCTTTTTTTTTTTTTTTTTTTTTTTTTTTTTTTTTTTTTTTTTTTTTTTTTTTTTTTTTTTTTTTTGGTTTTTCCAAACAGGGTTTCTCTGTATAGCCCTGGCTGTCCTCGAATTAAAGGCATCCACTACCACTGCCCGGCTTCTATGACTCTCTTGAAAATATTTTCTGTGCCTTTGACCCAGGTTTCTTCTCCTTCATCTATTCCTATTATTTATATATTTGATCTTTTCTGAGTGTCCCAAGTTTCTTAAATGTTTTGTGCCTGGATGTTTTTAAATTTCACATTTTCTTGGACTGAAATATCCATTTCTTCTCTCTTGTCTTTAACACTTGAGATTCTCTCTTCCATATCTTTAACTCCATGGAGGAGACTTATCACCAAGGTTTATGTTTGACTTCCTAAATTTTTCATTCCAGTCTTATTTCCATTTGGATTTTCTTCATTTCATCCTATTTTATCATATCTATTTTTATTATTTCACTCAACTGTTTATATTTTCACAGATATCATTAGGTAATTTTTTTTCATATCGTAAGGTCCTTGAAATATTCATAATTGGTGTTTTAAAGTTCTTGCCTTGTAATTCAGCTATATTACATTTGTCAGGGCCTACTGTAGGAGAGTTACTGGGTTCTGGGGAAGGCAACTGTTTTGACTGCTAACGGTTATGGTTTTGCTCTGGTGTCTAGGCATCTGGGGTTGGGAAAATTGAGGTGATTCTAGGTGCTAAAATCTGACCTTGTTTTGTTGGGTTGATGTTCTGTCCCTTAGTTTCTGTTGCCTCTCTGGATTTTAAAAGTGTAGACCCTGTGGGTTTCCTAGTAGTAAGTACTTTAGCAGGTCAGTGGGTAGCAGAGAATAGAGATGGGCTAGGAGAAATGGCTGAGAGGGGATGGAAAAAGCTAAGGACATCCTGTCTACACAAAGAGGCAGGTAGGTAGTTGGGGGTGTAGTGGGAGAAGTAAGTTAAAATAGGACAGAGAATAATGTGGAGAGACAGGAATAAATGGGAGATCTTGGGACTATACCAAGAGTTTGAGTCTCCAGTAGATGGAGTTGAGGTAGGAGCAGCGACATCTGTAAGCAGGTTATTACAGGATTGAGGATGACAATGGAAAGACTTTAATAAAGAATGGGAAGATAGTGAGAAATGCCTATCTGTGTGCCACCAAGGTATGTTCACTGGGGTCCAAGGTAGAAAGTGTTTGTAGGTATTAGGGACTGAGACACAAAGGAATTGGAGTGGATATAAAAAGAGGACTGAAAGTGTCCACAAGAAAACGCAAAGCTGGGACCACACCCAGCTTCTCCTGATAGAACTTAAAGATTTAAAAATTAGGGATCATAAGATCTCTTAGCAAATGAAAACACTTGCCCCCAAGCCTGATGTAACATGAATTTAATCTGTGGATCTATGTGTTAGAAGCAAAAAATAGTGTCCTGCAAGGAGTCCTCTAATCTCCGTATCTATGCCATTGCAGACACATGCGTGTTCAAACACATGTGCATGCACACACAATAATTAAATTATTAAAGTTTAAGAAGCTAGAAATACCAGTACTCTGATTTTAAAATTATACATTGTACACATATCAAACTATTATACTATATTCCATTAAATATATAAATGAGAATATTCTAAAGAAAGGTATTAAAATATAAATTAGTATATATATCTAAAATTACAGAACTAGAATACTAAACTAGGGGCTTGTCAAGTTCAAATCATTATACTTACTCAAAACTACATTCTGACTTAAATTTTTTCGTGTCCATTCCAAACATACCATGGTTTTACTAGACATATTTTAAACTATGTGTTTTGTTTTTACTTTTATATAATATAAAACTGAACTAATGTGATTTTGTCAGAGGGGATGGAAGATAACAGGAGAACATGTCCCTCTGAATCAACTGAGCACGCATAGGGCACACAGCAGCAAGCACAAGGCCTGCATGAGCCTATAGCAGACCCTCTGCATATAGGAACATATATGTACATTTTATACATCTATTTTATATATACATAGACAGAGAGAAAGACAGACAGACACACAGACGGATAGATACTTTATCTTATTTTGTTATACTTGGCTGTTATCTTTCAAAAGCCTATTCTCGTCTAATGAGAGGCAGAACTGTAGTGGATCGGGAGGGATGGTAGGTGAGGAAGAACTGGGGGAGTAGAGGGAAGGGTAATTAGGATATATTGTATAAGAAAAGAATCTATTTTTAATAAAAGGATAAAAAGAGATGTGGCTCTGATGAACATTAAGCTTATTAAAGTATTCATTAAAATTCAATTATAGGAGTTTCATGGAGCCAAAAACTGAAATAAAAACAGAAGTCTAGACAATGGATATTTTAAGTATACACTGTAAGGCACTATAAATGAAACTGGACTGCTTTTGTACTTCAACTCTGAACAGAAATCATTTAACTTGTTAGTTGTCCATGCTCCTGTAAGCAACTCTAGAACTAGACCTCTGCAGGTAACTCCAACAAACTCACTAGTTCACCAAGATCAGGCTGGTGGAGCTGTTTATTTGCTCCGTCATTGCTTCTAACTAGGTAATGTATTATATTATTGTTGTTGTTGTTGTTGTTATTGCTTCTGCCTAGGGTAATGTATTATATTGTTGTTGTTTATTCTGCCTAGGGTAATGTATTATATTATTATGGTTGTTGTTATTATTATTAATAATGTTGCTGTAAAAAAGGTCAAACAACAGTAAGCCAATGTAAAGCAGAGCTGGAGACTGTGAAGAGACATTTTGAGTCTGATCTTAAGCACGAGGGTTAAGAGAAGTTAGGATGCTCACACAAAAAAAAAACAAGACATACCCAAGAGTGAGTGCCATATGATTTTGGCAGTTCTAAATCTACATTACCACATCAAGCCCTCACTGTAGAATACCACTCAGAGGCATTAACTTACAGGGTTGAAAACTTCAACTTTAACTTTTAAACAACATTGAAAAAAGTTGTAAGAAGGGTTTATGAGGGGCATTGTCTGGACTTAGGGCTGACAGAAGAGGGCTAGAAACTTGTCATAGACCACTTAGGCCATGAGGAAGCATCCTTTATTTACTTTGACAAGATGTCTTTGGGGAAATCTATATTGTCTCCATGGACAATTTGAGCTTAATCACTGGTAGCTAAGGGTTTTGGCTTTATCAACCAAAAAGGCAAATCATTCCCAGGATGAAGGGCCTTGTCTCTTGAGTTTTTCTTCCCATGTCACTATCATTTCCCTGTTTATCTTGCCTCAGACCCAGATCAAGTAAATTCAGGCTAGAAATTGTAGTCAAGAAGACCGAGGAACCAACAGAAGCAATGAAAAGTGGCCAGAGAAAGAGCAAGTCCTACCAACAGCAGTAGGGCTGTGCCCAACGGAGGAGAATGCAGATGATGACATTAATTCCAGACTAAGTTCAGATTAGGAACGGGAGGATGCTTCTTTGAGGCATCAAAATCAATACTCCAAATTATAAGACACTGAAGAGCTGAGGCTATCAGGAAAGATTTCTCAACAAATATGGATCACAGGCAGACTTTTGCTTCTCAAAATGCAGGCCATAAGGCTATATTCTAAAAAGAACAACCCCCTTTTGCTATGAGACCATTATGCCCCAAGAAACTGGGACATAGAAACAAGCTGGGAAAGAGAAAAAGCTGAAGCTCTATGCCAGCTAGAGGGGAATTTGTCTCCTAGAAAGATAGTCACATGGTGCTGGTGACTGGTCTCAGGACCTTGTAAACAGACTGGTGCCAGTGGTGACAGGCTTGTCTAGAACTGCATGGACATGCACACCTCTATCCATATACTTACACTTAAATCTCGGTCATGACCCAGAACATGAGGCAGGTGGCATGAGATCTCTTTGCTCCGCTTCCCAATGTGCCCAATGTGGCCACATTAAATAAATCCTTTCCTGCTTTTCACAATTAATTTGGCTGTTTAACTTTCAGGACAGGTGGCCAAGCCTGGCTTTTAGTATACCCAGAACATAAGCTCTGCTCTAATGACTCTGGTAACATTAGCAAAGGCTTTGCCTGGGGCTTGCTAATACTGCAGAATCTTGGGTCTTACCCAAGACCTGACGAATCATAATCTATATTTTAAGAATACTCAGTCCTCTAGAAGGGTAGTATTTCTATCTTACAAAAAAAAAAAAAAAAAACACTCAGAGAAGAAAGGAAAAGGAAGGAGAAAGAATGTAACAGTAAAGGGGCCAAAAGCAAATTAAACAGCAACTTGTTTTCCTCAGGGAAATCTAGCCGTGAACCAAGTAAACAACTTACATACCAAGACTGATGAAAAGTGCTAAAGCTTAAAAGAACACTGTATACTCATGCTAAGAGATCAGGTTCTATGGCCTTACCAAACCAACTCTGCACAACCACAACCTTTTCTGTCTTGTACACCTTAAAAGTAACCCAACCAAGGCTCTAAAACCTTAGTCAGTATTCTCCCCTGACTCCCCTGACTGTCGAGCACTGAGTGTCACATCTTAAGGCAAAAAGGGCCTAAGCCCTGTGTTTTATGTTTACATCCACATGTTACTCAAGAATGCAGAGCTAGTGAAGGGGAACACCAAAAACAAGATCTCCAGGCTCACTATTTATGAATTTGATGTAGTTTTTGTAAATTTGTTTATTATTTTAGGCAAAAGCATTACTCTAGCTATCAATATACTCAGAGCATCATGTTTATCGATATTAAACACTGGACAGAATACAAATACAATTAGAATTTTAGTTAAAAAGCTGAAAAGGTAGAGAATAATATAATAATAGCATTATTGTCAGTGGCTTACGGGACAAAGACATGGCTAATGTGACCATAGGTAGCCCAAGGAGTTCACTGCCTCTTCAGTGACCTTTACTAAGGCAAAACTGATTGTTCACTATGGAAAGGAATTTCAGGACAAGCGAGTAGGAAGCAGAGTTGGAACTTATTAATGATCATTACATAGATCTTAAAGCATGGAAGTTAATTGGAAGAGAAACAGGTTAAACACAGTCAAGTACAGACATGGACTTATACAAGGCAGGTTATTCATACATGTTTTTACAATGAGCACATATAGAATACTGGTGGCTACCTTCTGCTTTTTTTTTTTTAAACATTGCTCACAGAGTGTATTTTAAAGGCAAACTTTAAAGATTAAAAGGTTACGAGGGTGTTGCCAGAACTGATGGATGAGAGAGCAAAGTCAAGATCCATCAATCTGGGCAGAGGAGCCACACATGGCTTTAGCAATCTGAGAAGAGTGCTGCAGCTAAAAGGTCAGAAGTCATTCTGGTTCTAAGTGCACACAGATGGCTTTCAAAATCTGAGATCACTGCTAAACCTTAAAGGTCATAAGTCAGTCTGGCCCTGAGCAAACAGAGAGGTCCAGGAAGAGCGTTTCTGAGGGCAGTTTTCCTCTCTGAGGTGTTTGAACCTTCTTGGTTCTATGACTCCTTCAACAGGACACTCAAGCTGGACTCAAGGGCTCCTTTTTAGTCCCATGTCCTTTGATTTTCCATCATTTTTATCCAGCCTCATTACTATCAGTATCATACTAAAGGTAAACAACACTACTTGAGCATTTATCATAAGTAAAATATTATATTAAGAGATTTGTAATTTTGATTTCATTTAATCCTTTTATAATTCTAATAAGTAGATACTATTATTTCCATTTTAGACACTGGCAGTGAAGGTTTTGTGAATTTTTCAAAGTCATACTGCTAGCAATTAGAAGACTTACAACTTACACATTGGAACATGGCTTATGTCCCTGTTTCCACTAAAAGATAAATGAAGACGAATAAAGCCATCATTTCTGTCTTCTGAAAGCATCCTATTTGTAATTCTTAAAATAATAGAATCGCAATGTCAGAAACTTTTTTTTCCTGTTAAAGCTGGCTAGCCATCCAATCTTTTATAAGTTTCATAAGCTTCTCCACCTTATATAACCCTCATGTGCATGCCTGCTGTCCAGCCTGGGTACTACAGACATGTCCCTCTCAGACCCTTTCCCTTCATGCCAGTTTACATGAACAGAGACACAATGGCAGCTGCATCAGAATACAAGCTGAGGTCGCTTTCCACCCAAGTGCGCCTGCTCCTTGGGTTTGAATAA
>NW_022196905.1:224235886-224237045 GCF_008632895.1 Mastomys coucha | reverse complement strand
AGAAGGAATGAAATATCTACCTTTTGGTCTTCCTTCTTCTTGAGTTCCTTGTGGAATGTGGGTTGTTTAACATTTTAAGCAAAGGGTAAAAGCCATGACAGCCATACAGTTTGGCCTAGGAGGTGTTATCAATACATTTACTGTTTACTTTTCTATCAGTGGGAGGGCATTTGTGTGTATGATATATGTGTTCATGTGCGGGTTGGTAGGTGAGTTTAATGAGTGCACATGCACATGTGCCACCACATGTGTGGGAGGCCAGAGCTGGGTATTGTAGATATCTCCATCAATTGTTCTCTGTCAGTTTTCAGTCAGGGTTTCTCACTGAACATGGACCTCATGGATTCAGCTAGGATAGCTGGCAGTGAGCTCCAGGGTTCCAGGTGTCTCCTTTTGATCAGCCCTTTGTTACAGGGACACAGCACTGACTTCAGCTTTTATGTAGGTACTGGGGATCTTGGTAAACCACACACTTTACCCACTAACACCCCATAACCCCTACATATCTTTTTTTAAACCTGACATTTGAAACTTTTTGAACATCACTAGTGGGAAATATATACTTTTACTTAGGATACATTTTCCTATTCAAACCTTAAAAAATAAAAAAAAAATAAAATCAACAAATAAAAAAGTTAAATGATTATATGTACATTATTGATACAAAATGTGTAACAGCTCTATGTCCTAAGCCTGAAGGATTTCACAGCCTAGTAAACATGTAATTCATTATCTAAAAACAATGTAATGACAACAAACATAACAGGATCAAGTATAATCTGTCATGGAAACAAGTCAAAACTGAAAACCAGGTTGTGGGCGACAAACCATTGGAACAGAAGAAAAGATTATAGTGTATAGCAAGGGAAGGCAACTTAATACACAAGGAACCTCATGATGAAGGGACAGAAGTCAGAGGAGAAAATCCTGGGAACACATCCAGAAGTCTAAGACTAAAGACACTAAGCAACAGGTGACAAGTTTACATTTTTTTCCTTTAACTAACAGAGAGCTAGTGTGTTGAGTGAGCCACATTTTGTAAACAGAAAACTATTGACAGTAAAAGATAACAAGACAAACTGAGTCCGTGAAATAAAGGTCCATTTTTGGTCAAAAATAATCTTGAATTAAGACAATTACATCATAGATGCAAAGGGAA
>NW_022196905.1:224233491-224235876 GCF_008632895.1 Mastomys coucha | reverse complement strand
GAAGAAGAAGAAGAAGAAGAAGAGAAAAAAAGAAAAGAGGAAGAAGTAAATGAGATATAGATGGCAGGGACAATATTGATTAATATATTACAGTAAAATAAGAACAAGATTGTTGAGGTTTGGTCTTTTGCTATATGTTGTGTACTGGCTAGTTTTGTGTGTCAACTTGACACAGGCTGGAGTTATCACAGAAGGGAGCTTCAGTTGGGGAAGTGCCTCTATGAGATCCAGCTGTGGGGCATTTTCTCAATTAGTGATCAAGGGGGTAGGGCCCCTTGTGGGTGGTGCCATCCCTGGGCTGAAGGTCTTGGGCTCTATAAGAGAGCAGGCTGAGCAAGCCAGGGGAAGCAAGCCAGCAAGGAACATCTCTCCATGGCCTCTGCATCAGCTCCTGTTTCCTTACCTGCTTGACTTCCAGTCCTGACTTCCTCTGGTGATTAACAGCCATGTGGAAATGTAAGCTGAAATAAACCCTTTCCTCCCCAACTTGCTTCATGGTCATGATGTTTGTGCAGGAATAGAAACCCTGACTAAGACATGTTGTAATGTTAAATACTAACCCCCCCGGCCTCCCCACCCCCCACCCCCACAAGCCTGGTTGCCCCCAGGCATGAGGGAATCAGTACTCACACAAGTGAGGCTGTGTAACCTTGACCCCAAGTTATCCCTGATTGGTGAATAAAGATGCCTACAGCTAATAGCTGAGCAGAAGAGAGATAGGCAGGGTTTGAGTTCCTGGGCTTGGGGTCTGAGGATCTCACAAGGAAGGAGAGAGAGATGGAGAGAGGAAAGGTACCACGGGGTAGATGAGTTATGAATACATGGCCATGAGACTTGACCAACTGGAGTTACACTACCTAGATGGAACATAGCAAATTATAATTCGGGGTTACTTATGGGAACATAGATTCTAGTAGCTTAGAGGGTAGATATCTGCCTAGCTCTAGTGCTGACTAAGGCTATTATAAACATAAAGGTTGTATCTTTTATCTGGGAACTGAATTATAAAAGGTGGGGTAGAAACCCCCAATTGAGATTAAATAATTACTACAACACAGGATGGTTTGCTGAAAAAATTCAAAGCTTAAATCACTTTTATTCTTTCAAATTATAGTGATTAACCTCACATTCCGCTAGGAATTTTTATAACTCTGCAGTCATTCAACATACAACTATATTTGAAGCAGAATGTCCATTGAAAATTAGAATTAAGTAGGTAATTAATGGGGCTTCACTATATATTTTCATGAAAATAAAATTATGTAATCAAAGAGTAACAAGTGAAGAATTGCAAAACGTTAACAACAACAATAAAAAGATTTAAAATTGCCATTAAAAAGTCCACAAAGCAAAGGCATGCATCCTCACAAGTATTTAAACTAGAAAAATAAGTTCAAACTTTAAACATCCCTATATTAATAATATTTAACATGAAACATCTTTGTTATCATGAACCACTTAAAAGCAATTTAACACAAATTAAAAAGTAAAAGCCTTAACATTTAAAAATTAATGCACTTAAACAAGCTATGTTTAAGAGGGGTGAGATTTGAATTTAAAAACTGGAAAAGCGGAAACAATTGATGATCTCTATCAATACTTACCAAAATACCAAATAAAATTATGCTTAAGTAAGATTTTAAAAATTCAAAGTAAGATACAGTTCAAAGCACTGTAAGATAAAGAAAGCACTAATGTGCAGGTTTAAGAGGAATGTCAGCCCACAGGCATGCATGTATTTCCTAGTCACTGAGCCTTGTGATTCGCGGCAAGTTTTCTCTAGATCCTGAGCTTTCTTACAATGCATCTCCAGATGAAGCATAATAAAACCTATAGCCTTGAACTGCTAAGACCAACTGGGTTACTTAGTGCTCTTAAGAGTCATCTAGCAACAGTATGCTCACCTGCTCTCGCATTACTTTTTAAGAAGGAAGGAAACTGGGCTGGAGGCAGCTCGCCATAAGAAGTTAGGCTCACGGTCAATAAACATATCAAAATATTTGCAATTAACAATTGTATTAAATTTAGAAGTGTAATATCTTGTCTTAATTAAAAAATATTACTGTGCACGTATGCATATGTGTGCAGCATACGTGCCACAGCAAATGTGTGGAGGTCAGAAGACAACCCCACAAAGTCAAGTCTCTCCTTCCACTCTTAAATGGTTCTGAAGATGGAGTTCAGGTCTCTAGCTTGTGCAGCAAGACCCACTGAGCTATTTTGGAGACTCCTTAACTATTGAAGTGTCAAAACTAGCATTTAGTTATTCAGATGAAAATACATGAACAAAACAGTCACACAGCAGAGAAAAATTAGACTAAAATCATTCTAAATCAGCTATTAAAACTTCCCATGAGGCCAGGCAGTGGGGGGGGGGGCATGCCT
>NW_022196905.1:224201216-224233383 GCF_008632895.1 Mastomys coucha | reverse complement strand
AAAAAAAAAAAAAAAAAAAAAAGCTTCCCATGTGAATTACAGAAAACAGTAAATTGGCCTAAAAGCTAAAACCCTAATTTTTAAAATACTCTAATAGAAGGAAATTAAAAACATCAAGCTAGGTTCATGCTTTTTGATGGGCTAATGAGCTACAACTACAACCATCAGTGTTCTAAGACATCTGCACTTTTAGTTTTGAATGACTGAGTGTAAGTGTAGTAAGCAGAAGTAAAGGACCGGCAGGGAGCAGATAGAAGCAGAAGAGAGCAGAGCATCCTCAAAGCAGGAGCTTACACCAGCCAGGCAGGACTCGGGTAACCCTATGGCTGGCTTAGCTGCTCCTCTACTGTTGTGGAGGGATATCAGGATCAAGCCAACTTTTTTTATTATTGGTTATTTTATTTATTTACATTTCAAATGTTATTCCCCTTCCCAGTTTCCCCTCCAAAAGCCCCATCCCCTCCTCCCTTCCCCTGCCTCTATGAGGGTGCTCCTCCACCAGCCCACCCACTCCTGCCTCAGAGCCCTAGTGTTCCCCTACCCTGGGTCATCAAGCCTCCACAGGACCAAGGGGCTTCCCTCCCAGGGATGCCAGATAAGGCAATCCTCTGGTACATATCCAGCTGGAGCCATGGTTACCCCCTGTGTACTCTTTAGTTGGTAGTGTAGTCCTTGGGAGCTGGGGGTGGGGAGGTCTGGTTGGTTGATATTGTTGTTCTTCCTATAAGGTTCCAAACCCCTTTAGCTCCTACAGTCCTTGCCCTAACTTCTCCACTGGGGTCCCCATGCTCAGCCTAATGTTTTATAAAAGGAAACACTTGATTGGGGCTGCCTGGCAGCTTCAGAGGCTTAGTTCACTATTACCAGAGCAAGGAGCAAGGCTGCACACACACACAAACAGTGCTATGGAAGTATCTGAGAGTTCTACATCCTGATCAGCAGGCAACAGGGAAGAGAGGCTAAGCCTCTCAAAGCCCACCCCCACTGACACACTTCCCCCAAGGCCACACATCCTAATCCTTCTAATACTATCAAACAGTGCCACTCCCAGATATATAAACCTATGGGGAACATTCTTATTCAAACTGCTACAGAGACAAAGATAGCACATCACATTAAGGTCTTAACAAGCATGCAGCAGAAATCAACTGTAGAAATTAAGACAGTGAGCCAGAGTTTCCCATGGAGCTTTTTCTCCATGAATGAGCGGAAGCTCCTTTTTCTACCATAGGCACTTTTATACTGTGAGATAAAAACAATTATAACTGAGGCAGCCAGGTCAGAACAGCGACTAACTGTAGGCACAGTGGTCGTTAGACTTTTGGAGGACAGCACAGGACATCCTAACTGTCCTCTAGAAAAGGCCCTTGGCTTCTAGAGCCTGCTGGCAGCCCATCTGGTCAGGCACTGCTTGGCTTTAGTTCTTCAAACCCGGGCCACCCACCTACCGGAAGTCGGGCCCACAGCCTAGAGCCAGAGGGATGGTGGTAGTCACCAGGAAAGAGACAGACAGCCTTCACTCGGATAGTGCCATGTCCAGCTCCGAAGCCAAAGGTGACTTCCTGGAGCCCGCCACTCCTACGGCCACGCAAAGAGGGCACTGGCTGCCCCTGCCGCCCCAGGAGGAAAAGGACACACCTGACTGGGCCCGACCAATTCTCATCCAGAATTATGCAGCGAACAATCTCCTTTACAACATGGGGTAATTTCATTTGCTAGATGGACAAAAGCAAGCGATAGAGGATTTGGGGCCAAGAAAGCAACGTGAGCAAGGACATAGAGGAGATAAATTTGGGAAATAGAAGGAGGGCAATGCTTCCTGAGGTCGTCCCCCTTAACACTGGAGGGGCTCACTTTACCACGCGCTTGTCTACTCTGCAGTGCTATGAAGACACTTGTTGACTGCCATGTTCAGCAGGCGGCATTACGCCACTACAGACTCCGAGGGTCGGTACTTCATCCACCCAGGCAGCACATACTTTGGAGATGTGCTGAACTTTCTTCGTTCAGGGGACCTGCCACCCAGAGAGCATGTGCTAGCTGTGCACAGAGAACCAGTACTATGCCACTGGGCCCCTCTTGGAGCAGCAGAACATGCAGCCACTGAAGGGAAAGAAGGTGCCCCAAGCCTTCCTGGGGTTCATGCCCTATACAAAGACCATTTGGAGCTGATGGTGGAGATTGCCCGGCTTCGCGCAGTACAGCGGAAGGTCCGCTTTGCCAAGCTCAAAGTCTGTGTCTTCAAGGAAGAGATGCTCATCACCCTCTATGAGTGTCCACTCCTTAACTCCCTCCGCTTTGAGTGGAGTGAAAGTGATGGACAGCTCTTTGAGCACCACTGTGAAGTTGGGCCCTGGAAGGCGGTGGCTGATGTGTACGACCTCTTGCACTGCCTGGTCACTGACCTCTCAGCCCAGGGCCTCACGGCGGACCACCAGCATATCGGGGTGTGTGATAAACACCCTGTCAACCACTACTACTGCAAACACCCCATCTGAGTTTAAAATCACATGGTGGTGAGTTGTCCTGGAAAGCAAGAGTCCCACAAAGGAGGATGACCATCCTCTTGGGTGGCTCTGGGAGTCTCATCCCTACAGGCTGACTGTTCCAGAAGCTGCTGGAGGTGGGGACAGAGCGCGGAGGCACAGATGCAGAGAGGCCGGGCACTTGCTGCAGTCTCCCAGGTTCGTGTACCTTGGGCACTCGGTCTGCTCTCACCTGGTCTTCTCTTCAAGGCCTGGCAGTCTTCACTGGACGCCACAAGATCTAGCAAGGATGTCACTGGGCGTCCAGAGAGCTTTTGATACCTACTTGACGACCTGCAGGAAAGCTCCTACCTGTCCTTGACCGGGATATCATCACTGCCTCATGCTGTTCGAACCTTCTTATGCTCAGTGTGTCAAGCGGGATAAGGAGAGAGCTAGGGGATTTACCCAAACATCTGCCCTGTATCCCTGGCCAAAGAAGAAAGCATGGTCTCGCCCTAGTGTGCTCCTTGCTCTTCCAATGACTTGCAGTACCTTGTCTTAGGATGCAGAAAGATATGCCCTGTGCTCCCAGAACATACCTGTCACCTTCTCTTGGAGATTAACCATAGCTGCCAAAGCCATGGACCAACTTAGGCCTTAGAAAAACCACAATGTTTACAATCCTGCCCTCGAGCTTTGGCTTATCCCTTCTTTGCAGGGTTACCCTCTCACAGGGCTGGAATGTTTAAGTTCTAAAGGTTCTTTCTGAAGATTCCCCAAGTCAGGCAGTCAAGGAGCCTGCATTCTCTTGACATGTAGGATCCCTCTCAGATGCCAAGAACACAGGGCCTTGCCGCTGAGTATTATGCTGGGAGCCAGTGTGGTAAACCTCTCTAGAAGGGACGCTCTCTTTCTTTGATAGTTTTTGTTCAGTGTGGTGAGGGCTGCAGTCAGGGGCAACTAAGACAGGGTACAACATGTATCCCCTAAAGACAGAGCCGTATAGCATTCCTCCAAGAGCGTAATATCCTTGACCATTCCTGGATAATATTTTTATGAAACTTTTTTAATGTAAGCAATTATTAAGGGCAGGATTGTCAAGCTCAGCCCTGTAGGATCAGAGTGGTGCAGTCAGTCAGGTGGTGACTAAAGGCATCCCTGTGCTTCTGAGGAATAGAAGGCCCGGCCTCCTGGCCCTGAGCTAAATTCCTCCGTTGCAGCTGGAGGGCCGTGACCTTCCAGGGCACTTATGGAAACTCGCAGTTTTGAACTTGTGTCTCACTCTGAGTGTAACAGAGCTAGAGGCTGGGGTCCATGAGGATCAGTCATCTTCCAGGACACCTGCTCTCTCTGTTCTCCTTGGCAAACAATCACATCTTCTGAGTGCTGATGCCCCTGCTTGGAGCTTAGCCCAGCACTGAGCCTCTGGCCTTGTTTCAGCAAAGATGTTCCTTATTTCAACCGATTTTATTTTTATTTTTCAGACAGGGTCTCATGTAGCCGAGGCTGGCCTCATATTAGCTGTAGCGCTGAGGAGACCTTATACTCTTGGCCTTCCTGCTTCTACCTCAAAAGCTCTGGGGGACACGGGTATGTCCCGCCTCCCCTCACCTAGCTCTTGTGTTCACTGTTTGGAGAGCTAGTGAAGTACACTGTTCAGGATGATATCCATGTGGGTAGAAAGCAGAAAATTAAGCCCAGGGCACTTAGTAATCGAGCCTGAGGCTCTTTACTTCCTGCTCTAGAATACTGCAATGCTTAGAAAATTAGAGTCCATAAATATAAAACTGAGCTGCTCAAAAACCTGGCCCAGACTGCTTGCTTAAGGTTACAGGGTAGTGGGTAAAGATGTTGCCTTTGTGACTTGCTGGAGACACTGTTTTCCTGTCCCCTTTTTTATTCTCAAGATGATATGGTTTGTGCCACTGTGGCAAGAGAAAGCTCTAGGCTGCTGGAACAGGCAGAGGTAGGACACAAGATAGCCAGCTCAGAAATCCCTTTTTTTTTTAGATAGTTGGCTTGATAGTTATGGTATTAGGGGGCAAACCGTGTACTGAATTTTCTTGTGTAGTTTTTTTTTTTTAAATAACAAAACCATTTGTTTTTAAGCCAGCAACTTGTATACCATCTTGCAGCACAGAAACCTTTTTTTGTACTATAAAATATATTTATTATAATTCTAATTCTCCCTTGACTAGTAAAACAGAAATGTGAAATAAAGCAATATATATTGAGAAAAAAATTATAACTTCTTAGAAATTGTTTACATTCTTGTTATTCTCAATGACCCAATGTTTTTAATCTTGGGCTATTATTAAGTTCTTCTCTTTCCCTACTAAGGAGCCAGAAGCTAGTCTGTTCCCTGGCAGAGGGTCTTGGAGGAGGCTTTGAGACAACATGCGTGTATCTGAAATGGGGAAGGATGAGAAGCAATAGCATTTGCTAAGCCAGCTTTTTTTTTTTTTTTTTTTTTTTTTTGGTTTTTTGAGACTAGGTTTCTGAGTAGCCCTGGCTGTCCTGGAACTCACTCTGTAGACCAGGCTGGCCTCAAACTCAGAAATCCACCCGCCTCTGCCCCCTAAGTGCTGGGATTAAAGGCATGCGCCACCACCACCCTGGCCAAGCCAGCTTTTTAACACAAAAAACCCGTGGCAATTTATCAATACAATGTACAATCAGTTATTTAGAACCAATCTAACATGTTATAGCTGCCAGAAAAATTGTATCAAAATTCATGTAAAGTTCTTCAGTGATTCAACTGCTAGAAGAAAGCATAAAGAAATATAGTAAGAGCAATAACCACCTGGGAGGAATATGTTTTCAATATATACCAAGAAGCTAAAATATTTATGATAAAGGTCAGCTTCCTAATATAGTCTCTACTCTAACTTGAGTGATAAATCTTGATATATAATCCAAGAAACAGTGTGTTTATCTCTACGACCAAGCTCTGTATATTTGCAAAATTCATTCCTGAGCTAAAACTTAAATTGGTAAAGGTGGACTATAGAAGTATTGTATAAAAAAAAAAAAAAAGAGGGCTACAAATATTGTATAGAATTACTAATGGCAGGGGAAACAGCTTTTACTAAATTAAAAAACAATGATGCATTTTTTGAAAGATTAAAATGGCATGATAATATATCAAAATGAGAAGAGTTTTAATTATACACTTAGAAAGGTACTGTAGTTTTTAGAAGTGACAGGATTTAGTTTCCACAGCTATTCATCTGAAAAAGGAGGTAAAAGACACCCACATTCCTGCAGTGCCTGCTTTGAGTGTTGGATCTTGATATTTGTATAAGTATATATTCATCTCCAAAGTCTGCCAAACTGCCCACAGACTCTATAGTGGCCTTGAGAAGCATCTAGACCACTCATAAGAGCACATTAGCCTCTTAAATCTCCAAGAAGTAACTAGGTGCCTCCCCTGCTCTCACCCCAATACCCAAAGGACCAGATCAACTGGATAGCCTTTCCTGAGGAGCTTGGTTATGAAGACACAATCTCCCACAGCCCTTACATAATAGAATATCAACAGGGGTCCAGCAGTGAGGTGTAGTCTCTACCTGTCCCTCAATCTATATATGACAGGAACACTTAGTCATTGCTACTAGCCTGCTGTGTATTGCTATTGTGGCCTGCCCCCACACAGTCCTCAGAAACTGAGAGAAATCCTGCCCCCACTGCCACCACAGACGAGCCTTGCTTACCTGGGCCTTCTCAGTATCTGATATAATGTGTATGAAACTGATGAGATAAGCATAAAAAGACTCCAAGGAACCCCCATCACCTACTACATCTTAGCTAGCAGGCAATCCCACAAACATATGCAGTGTAGAACAATAAGGCAAACAATGCCCAAAAGGGGCATTGCCAACTTTGATTATACATTCCAACTAGGCTCTAAACCTACTATAACTGATACCTAACATACTACCTAAGGGATTACAAAGAGAAATGCCTCTTTTACTGCATAAGTCACTCATAAAATTGCAAGGAGAGGCTACTACAAAAACCCATGAATGTGAAGCCGGAGTTGCCCTTGGATGTTGTACATGCCAGTAAGTCAAAGAGACAGAAACATGGGTCTATAAGGAGGAATGAAACCTCTCATCCTGGGATCTGGTTGGAGACTCTCACCAGCAGCAAAGTGAGAATTGATCCATCATGATTAGCAACTGTGTAAGCTTTCACCTTTCTAACCAATAAATCTATGCTTTTCTTGTAATGTCACTGCAAAGTCTATTTACACGGGAAGGACATGTAATATCTTTAGTAGCTTCTTGCTTCACCCCACCAGATTATAATTCTACCTCTGTGCCTAGATTTGTCAATGTGATAAAGGACACAGTCACCTATGGAGCAGGAGCTTCAGTTGAGGATATGCTTCCTGATTCATACTGGCCAGTTTGACAGGTATTTTCTTTCTTTGTTTGTTGTTTTTTCTTTTTTCTTTTTCTTTTTAATTTTTCGAGACAGGGTTTCTCTGTATATCCCTGGCTGTCCTGGAGCTCACTCTGTAGATCAGGCTGGCCTCGAACTCAGAAATCTGCCTGCCTCTGCCTCCCAAGTGCTGGGATTAAAGGTGTGCACCACTACTGCCCAGCAACAGGCATTTTCTTGATTAATGATTGGTGTAGAGGCCCAACCCACTGTGGGCAGTGACATCCTTGGGCAGGTGATCCTGGGTGCTATAAGAAAGTAGGCAAAGCAAACCAGTAAGCACCATTCTTCTATTTCTTCTGCTTCAGTTCCTATGTCCGGATTTCTGCCCTGCTTGAGTTCCTGCCTTGACTTCTCTCGGTGACATATGAGATGAAATAAACCCTTTGTTCCCCACATTGCATTCACCCCTCATGACAGTAGTAGGAGGCAAACTAAGATACCATCTAAGACATTTCGAGCCATCTTGTTGTCTCTCTCGACAGAGAGAAAAAGGAGAACAAATGTTCCTCAGAAACTTTTGGACACATAACTTGAGACCTGTCAAAATTGAATACAAGGCCAAATGCCAAGGTAATTAATTCCAACTTCCCCTTGAGAAGCCAGCCCCTACATTTGGATTTACTTTCTGTGACTTTCTCATGATGAACCCTACCCACACTTTGGTATGTCTTTCTCTCTGAAATACTCCATTGAGGAACCCATACCTACAATTGAGTTGTGAGTCTTTGTGACCCTTCCTTAAAAAGCCCAGCCCCACATTCAGATATGTCTTACTTTCTGCCTCTGTACCACCCCCACCCCAAAGCCCATGTCCATGCCCTTGGGTGTGTCTTCTTGCCTTCCTTGAACCACCTCCCCCTTCTACTTACCTTCATGCTTAAACTCTACATTAAATTGCCTTTAATAAAATCTTCACCTAGAGCTTGAGGCCTGAAGTTCTTTCCTTTTATCAATGCCATAAATTTTAGTTTAGTCTGACTTGATCGAAGTCCCTAAAAGATTAGGGAACCTCCTAAGTTTCTGAGGTTGACAGCATGGAACTGTGTTTATGTCCCCAAACAGGACTGTAAGACATCCCCAAAGAGAAGCTGTGGGAATGGAGAGGAACCTGCCCAGGAGAGGGGTTAAGAGTGTTGTATACAACAGACCAGAAAAGGTGAGACTACCAAACCACTCAGAGTGCAGATGATTCCAACACAAAACACAGATATTAGACCTGAGGCTGCAGAATTTGGTGTTTCCCTCCTTAGGGCACACTTCACTCAGATTATTAATATAAACATGCAGTAAACAATTCTATGGAAAGACAATGTCCATAGAAATATGATAATGTAAAGCACACAACTTCCAACACAAATACAAGATCTAAATGAATAAATTATAGATGTAAATTACCTGAGACTTTTTTTCTCCCCTCCCCTGCTCCCCTGAGATATTATTTTGACAAATAAAATGTCACGTACTTTTTTATAGCCTTGTAAATCTTGGTGAAATGAATCTATCGAAATGCAAATATTCAAAGTAATAGAAGAAATTACTGTAAAATGGATAACACTTAAGTTTGGTATTTTTTCACTTTGCTTCTTTATGCATTTGATTCAAAAACAAAGAATGTTTCTGGTCTGCTACCTTCAAATACTTTGAGTAACGTTAAAGCTACTTCCTTTAGCATTCTATGTCCCCTGAAATAATGAGTAAATTTATTCATTAAAAAGTTTCACTCTTTAGTAGGAAAGCCAAGATAAAAAATAGAAACTATTACTTAAAAAATTAAGACAAACAAAAGAACCCTCAGCACCCAACAGACAAAAAAGCAGGGGTCAGTGAGCCTGTTCAGAGAACAAAGGCACTTGCTGTGCATGCCTGTCAGTGTGTGCTTGGTCCCAGAAACCACATGAAGGAGAAAGGAGATTTCACATATTGTTGTACCCTCCATAGGAACACTGAGACAAGCACAATCCCACCTCCAACATATGACACATACATACATACCCTGGACTGAAAAGGGTGGTTCAACAGTTAGTGCATACTGCTCTTGCAGATGACCCAAATTTGGTGTAAAACTTTCCCTCCACTCTAACTGGCTCTTTCATCTCTACAGCCTTTCCAGCTGATGCTGTATAAGCAACCGAGTCAGAACCCAGAAAGGCAGCCTCCTTACCTGGTCCTGCCTCCCTGACCTTCTCCAGGCTCCCATTTCTAGGCTCTGACTCAATGGACTAAATACAAAAGCAAAAGACACAACCATGTTACACCAGAAGCATGTCTCATCAGAAAAACAAAAGCAACACATGTGTGCATTCACACACGCACACACACACTAGACAGTATGCTTCTTAGGAAAAGTACCAATATCATAGTAATGGTCCCTAAAGAGGACAAGTCAGACAAAATCAAACACAGAGAACTTAAAGGCACAATTGCAAGCAGTTCAAAGAATTGAAAGCGGTAACTAACATCTGAACAAATGAAGAGAGAGCAAGAGAAAACTGACTGAAGTCCAAGAAAATACAAATAGGTAAAATGAAATAAGAAAGACAATTAAGGAGATGAAATCTGAATTCTGCAGATAACAGAAATGCTGAAGAAAACCTGAAGTAAAATGGAAAACTTCAAATCCTCAAAAAGTTGAGTGGAAAGCATCATGGCCAGAATGACCAGACAGAACACAGGACTAAAGGGTTAGGAAGAGGATCCAGTCACTCACCCACGGGAAACGGTCAAAGTTGTTAAATACATAAATGGAGGAGCATGCTCCAGGATACCATCAAAGGACTCAATCTACAAATTTGGACACAGACGGGAAAAAAATGGAAGGTAAAAGCATAGAGAATACTTTCAATAAAATCACAAAGGAAAGTTTCCTAACTCTTGAAAAAGAGATGTCTTACAAATACAAGAGTCCCACAGAGAAATAACAGGTAGGAAAAAGATTCCCCATGACATATGATAGTTAAGACACTAAAAACACAAAATGAAGAAAGGATACTGAAAGCTAAAAGACACGAGGGCCACAAGACATGAAAAGGCAAACCCACTAGAGGACAGCTTACTACTTGTTATAGTAGTTTAAAGCCAGAAGGCTTGCAAAGATATATTCTAAGTTCTGAAAGATCACAACTGCCAGCCTAGAATGTTATACTCAGCAAGGCTATCACTTATGAGTGACGTAGCAATAAAATCTTTCCATGATAAAGGCAAATGAAAAAAATGTATGAGCACTAAGGCAGCTCTGCAGAGGAATATGTGAGACAAGAGAAGAATAAACACACCCAAGAGGCCACAAGGACAAATAAATATCAGGGCAGGTGATCAGAGACTTAGGGAAAACCAACAAGAACATCAACATGACAGCAACACACATCTTTCAAAAACAACTGAATATTAATGGTGGTCTCAATTCCTCCCTGGGAAGACACAGACTAACACAATGGATTAAGAAACAAGAGCCATCATTTTTGTGGACCCAAGATAACATCTGACCTCCAATGATAGAGACTATCTTGGAGTAAAATGACAGAAAAAGGGCATTCTATGCAAATGAAGTTCAGGATACAAAATAAGCCTTCACAGATATAGAAAGGTGCAATAACATCCTTACTATGATCCCAGTGAATTGAGTTAATAATACAAAGTTAAGGAAAATTCACAAAGCATACAAGAGGTATTAAGCCACACAGTACTGAAGGCTACATCAGTCACTGAAGAAATTAAGCAAGAAATTTTAAAATTTTCTTTTGTAAATGAAATACACTCAAAAACAAGATATTTCAAAAATTATGCAATACAATAATTACAGTTCTAATACCTGCATCAAAATATGAGAGTTCTCAAATAAATAATTTAATGATGCACTGTCAGGCCTTGGGGGGAAAAATAGCACATCAAATCCAAAAGCAGTAGATAGGAAGAAATAATTAAGATCAGGCTCAAAATTAAAGAAAGGAGCTGAGGGGGGTGGTGCAAGTCTCTAATCCCACCAGTTGAGGGGTAGAAGCAGGCAGATATCTGTGAATTCAAGGTCAGTATGTTCTACATAGTGAGTTGTAGGACATCCAGGAATTCATAGGAAGACCTCTTTTGGGGGAGGGAGCAGGGATCAATGAAAGGAAAAGCTGATTCTTTCAAAAGATGACAAGACTGGCAAACCCTTGTTTAACAGGAAGACAGAGACATCATAACAAATGAAAATAAAATTCATAAAACCATAAGGAAATACCATAATTTTCTATATTCCTCAAAATCAAGAAATCTAAAAGAAATGAATATATATATATATATATATATATATATATATATGAATCACCAAAATTAAACCAAGATTGAAATAAACAATATAAACAGATCTATAACCAATGAGTTTGAACCAATAAGGTATTTGCCTACAGGAGTTGAGTTAGGGGGTGGGACAAAACAGAATCTGATTAATTTACTGCAGAATTTGCTCAGACTTTCAAAGAACACTAATACTATTCAAACTATTTCACAAAATAGAAAAGGTGAGAATGCCTCCAAATTCATCCTGTAAAGTCACTAATATCCTGATATCAAGACAAAATATTATAAGCCAATCTCTGAGATGAATATAGATGTAAAACCTCTCAAGAAAACACTTGCAAAGAGTGCTGGTGACATGGTTCAGCAGCTGAAGTACATTGATTATTCTTCCAGAGGACTTGGGTTCAATTCCCAGCATCCACATGCTGACACATCACTATCTGTAATTCTATTTCCAGAGGATCCTATACCTCTCTGACCTCTGACACAGAGAAGGCTTTCAAGAAAATCTAGTATCTTTTCACAATAAATGATGGGAAAAGGCTAGAGGTGGAGAGAGCATATCCCAACAAAATTAAGGCTATATACTGCACACTTACATCAAGCATCATAGTAAATAGAGAAAAGCTCAAAGCATTCCTACTAGCATAAGGAACAAGTCAAGGATGTCTACTGTCTAAAGACTATACAAACTTATATTCAATACAGTAATTGAAATCTACCTAGAACAATGAGACAAGACGAAGAAGAGGCAATCAAAGCCTTGGAAGTCCCCACAACTAAAGCTACCTGATTTTCACTAAAAGCCAAATATATATATATATATTAAACAAAAGACAGTGTCCTAAACAAATGATGGTTAGGAAACCTGGACATTACCATGCAGATGAATGAAACTAGACTTCTATATCTCACCTGGCACAAAACTAAATTCCAAATCTTTTAAAGATTTCAACATAAGACCTGATATCACAAAACTGCTAGATAAAAAACACCAAGTACATTTCAACATATAGATAAGAGTTTTCAGAATAGCATAGGAAATAATACCAACAATGGTCCAATAGGGTCTCAGGAAATTAAAAGGCTTTCTGTCCAAACAAAGAAACAGTTGAATAAAGAGAAGTAGTAACTAGAATGTACAAAAGCTTAAAAACACTAAACTCGAAAAAAAAATTAAAACATAGGATAAGGAACCAAAACAAGAATTGAGCTCTTAAAAGAAGAATTACAAATGTCTAAGAAATGCTTTTAAAAGGCATCAACAACCTTGGAAATCAGCGAAATATAGACTGAAACCACTCTGAGATTCCATTCCACCCCAGTTAGAAAACGATGCCATCAATGTTAATAAAGGGAACTGTTCTAAATTGCTAATGGGGGTGTAAACTAATAAAACCACTTTGGAAATAGGGCTTAAAGACTGTTAAAAACCTAAAAACAAATATACCATCTGGGCATGTACTCAGAGGAATTTATACCATATTATAGAGATATTTGCACATTCATGTGCAATAGCTCAATTTACAATACCTAAAAAATAGGTAAAAATCATTTTAAAAATCAACTGGACAAGTCCATTTGACAGTTGCAGTTCCTAAGCACTGAGGAGGCTTTGGGTCAAATACCTTATAATTGTCATGAAAGGGTCTCCACCCTTTGCCTTCCTGGGGTACCACAGGATACATTCAAAACACAATGGAAACAAGCTAACACTAACTGAAATGGTGCACACAGTTGGGTCCACCAAAGGGGAAATAAAAGAAACAAAAAATAGCATATAGTAACATTAACCTTCCAAATCAACAAATAGAAAAGTATCAGTTGACCCTTTTGGGGTCTATACACTTACCAGACCTTAACAAAGCAGGTGAAGAGAAGGCTGCATCAGGTGAGTTGGCCATTTCAAACTGTTGATTCTTATCATAAGCGTTGCAGGCTAAACTACACCAATTTTAAAACTGTTTAGTGAAGGTTAGAAGCAATCAGCATTAGATTAATATATGAGCAGTTATTAGCATGATGCAATGTGCAAAAGACAATTAATGATTATTATATAATTTTAGTTTGTCTTTTATGACTTATGAATTTGATTTCCTTTATTTGGTAAATTAAGTTTGCATATATGAATAGACAGAAACATAATATCTACTTACTAAGAAATATTCAATTAATAGTACCCTTTATTGTGCAGTAAAATTGTTATGCTACTATGTAACAATGCTTAGAACTCCAAAGAGGAGTCTGTCCCAGAAACAGATTAATTCATGTTTCAAACAAGACTGTTTATGTAGTCTCCTAAAAGTTGTAAATGGAATCAAATTAATTCTTTGTAGTAAGCAGGAAGTAAATAATATGGCTCAAGGTTTACTGTTTGTTATTTTTCAGAGTCAAAAAAAACCCTAGAAACTGCAAACATAACTACTAATTTTAAAGATTTGCCTCAACTACTATCTTTTTTTTTACTTGTATCTAAATTTTACTTTTATCATATAAACATACAGTAAATTTGGATAGTATCTAGGTACCTACTACAGCTGAGACTGGGTTTAAGAAACTGCATTCAACAATAGTTAAGACAGAATTTACCCTATTAAGAAAAATAAGGTTTTCAAAGCTTGCTGCTGTGACAAGTATTTGAGTAAAACAAAGACTTGAAGAGAAAATAGACGCTATAGGATTTCTAAATG
The DNA here is from genome assembly GCF_008632895.1 of Mastomys coucha. Lineage (NCBI taxonomy): Eukaryota > Metazoa > Chordata > Mammalia > Rodentia > Muridae > Mastomys > Mastomys coucha. The sequence goes on along the minus strand of NW_022196905.1, from coordinate 224,219,498 downwards.
AACTGTATTGCAAAAATACATGTTGGGGGTGGGGTGAGGTGGGGGGGCACGGATCATGTCCCTGGCAGAAGACTAGTTATTCTCTTTGCCCAGAACAACCTAATAACACTTTTTATACTCCCACAGCAACAATGTTAGTAACCAACTCAATATTTCTATATGACACACATAAAAAAAGAAAATATAAGCAACAAATATCCCTACAACTGTTTCAAATAATTATATTGACTCTGAACTTGAGTCAACTGCTTTTTGAAAATTTCTCTTACTTTTCATGTGATTGTTCCATTACAACCCTAAGTCCTAAGTAAATAAACACACAAAAAATTTAAGATTTAAAACGGAATGAAATTGGCAATCCTTTAACAAATACAGTACTTTTCTACAATCTTTCCTCAATCTTTGACAAGGGAAAGGTTCCTGTTTGAATATTTCTCATTCCACTACCGCTCGTGTTTAAAGACAAACTTTTTGCTCAAGATTATATCCAGTTTCAAAAGTGGCAGTTTCAATGCTGGCTCTCCGCGAAGTTATTAGTCAGGAGTACTAACTTCTAAAACGCCAGTGTGACTTTGCAGTTTGAACAAGTCAGTTCAGGACACTCGGACTGTTGGCATCTCTGACCTCCGTGGTTGGGAACCACAACTGGATCCAAACTACAGGTCCTGGGACCACGAGGCTAGAGAAGAGGCCAACTTCATTCTGAATCGTAGCTGTACACTAACTTAACTTGTGGCACAAAGCCTGCGTTCCTCAATTTCTGACACACAGAACTGGCTGCAGCTAAAAATTACTGAGGAATACAAAAGGGACATATAAGACAAAAGTAGTCGCCAGCTCTTTAGGACCTCACTAAAAATGGAGGTCTACTTTTTGCAGAGCAAGAGAGTTCAGGTTCCAAAGAACTTGTGCACTATAGCTGACTTACTGGGGTAAGTTTCTGAAGAAGTCAGCCTGCCACCAGCTTTGGAGAGGAAATAACTTGGGGGAGAAACACAGAAGTTTTCTAAATGAGGGAAGTGCAGGGGTTCGGGAATGGGGACCAAGAGGGACAAGACCAGGGCAGCTGGAGAAACCTACTGCTTTCTGAAGACAACTTAAGGACACAAGTTGATCCCCAGGACAGATCCCTCCTCCCTCCCTCCAGGGGACCTGAGGAGGAGCACCACCCCCTGTACCCAGGAGGGGAAAGACTGTTGTCACAGGCAGTCAAACCTGAGCGCTTGGCCCGGGCTCGTCGTTCCAAGAGCTTCCAGCTTACTTCAGCCACGAGTCCCTCAGCCCCAGCCATCGCACAGTGCCCACCACCCCAGCTGCCAGTCAACGGGGCCGGCGAGGCCCCGCCCCCTCGCGCGACACTGTCGGGAGACACGCCAGCCGGAAGTGAGCTCCCAGGCAGACGTCGCCCTAGCTCCTAGGTGTCTTGGTCGACGGAGAAACAGCCCCAGGGCAGCGTGAGTTCGCAGCGAGGGGCTGCCCGTGAGCCCGAGTCTTTTCTCGGTCGGCCGGTCGCACGGTGCTTTGCGGCTGCCGTCAAGCGCGGCGGAGGCCGGCCGGGCCGAAAGTGCCATGGCGGCAGGCCGGCTACCTAGCGCCAGGGCGGTGCTGGCCCCGCTGTTCTTGGGGCTCGCGCTGCTGTGCGTTGGGCCTGCCCCGACGCGGGCTCTGCACAACGTCACGGCCGAGCTCTTTGGGGCTGAGGCCTGGGGCACGCTGGCAGCCTTCGGTGACCTCAACTCCGACAAACAGACGGACCTCTTCGTGCTGCGGGAAAGTCAGTGCTTGCCGGCCCTCCTTCTGTTTGCCCCTCCCGTTGTACCCACGCCCCCTTTATTCCTGTTTACCCTCCCTCTTGCCTTTCCCAGTCTTCTGGCTCTCCCTTTATCTTCAGCACCATGACAGCTTTCCCCTGTTTTTATTAACCCTGGGTCCTATGCCAGTAACCCCGCGGTTTGACCATCAGCCCAACCCCTAAAAACACACCAACCTCCCTTCGTCTAGAAACCTATAGCCTTCACCTGGTGAATCATCACCTGCCTGCCAAAGTTCTTCCAGATTCTCAAGAACCTTGGTTTCTGGCCGTTTGCTTTCCCGTCTTTTTTTCCAATGTTCCACCCCCTTTGATCAGAAAAGATGCAAGCTGACAGTTTCTTGTGAGAGATGCACTGCCTCTGCCATTTACTCAACTCCTCTGCCCTTCCTTTTGTTAAGATCTTTAAAGGCACTGTGCCTTCCTAAGGCGCCAAATTCTCCACAACTCACACAAGTATCTGTTGTTGTGAACTGCTGATAAACGCAGTGCCTCTTTGGCCTTACATTCTCTACTACTGACTTCTCCAGCATGAGATGCCTGGTATTGAGTGAACACCTGGCCCTTCCTCATCTTAATTACTACTGTAGTCTTCATCGTCCTATCACTGTAGTCTTGCACACCTCTTTTTGCCAACTTGCCACTGAAAGGTCGTTAACCACATTGAGCCTTAAAAAAAAGGTCTGATGCTGACAAAGAGCATCAGGTGGTTAAGGACCAAAGCCATACATAAAGTTAAAAGCCCATACAGAGCTAAGTGACAGGATCAGAGTGGAGTGACAGGATCCTGACAAGGTCGTTTGAGGGCCCTTTCCAGTACCCCAGAACCTCTTTAAAGACCTGGATGGTTTTTCCTCTATTTGAATGATTACTCATATTACAAGAATACTCAAAGCTTATAGTTAATCTGTCCAAGCTGGATACAGAGACTCTTCTTAATTTTGAAGATATCCTGTGTTTGATTAAGCATTGATTATTGTTCCAATGAGCATTAATTGACCCATCCGTGTGGAAGTAGAGGGGGAAAGTTTGGAGGGCTCTGCTTTTTCTGCTGATGTGTTGAATTGTATCCTTGTAACTTGTGAGTAGACATTTTAGTAGGAATTCCTGCATCATTGGTATGATGATCTGTATAATGAAATAAACAGCCTCATATGAGGGAGACCTGATTGGATGTGGAAAACACAGAACTAAACCGTAGCACAGTATAAATAAGGGTAAGGAGGGGTTCTATATTGCTGCAGATCAAACTTGGGTTTCATACTCAGTATAGAATAGTATAGTTTAAGGTGTGTTCTTTATATGGATGCTTCTTTTAAATTCTGCCACCTGCCCCGTCATGGAATCTCATGGCATCATGTTGCCTTGAACAAGTATGCTTGTCCATACTTTTCTTTCCCGTGTTCCATTAGATTTGTATGACTATTCTTGGCAGTGCTGTCTGACTAGACTAGAATAAAAGCTTTTTTATAGAAACTGTACCCAGAAAGTTTTTAAGCACTGACCTAATGATTTTCCAAAAACCACTTTTTCTAAAATAATTTATTTGTTTCTTTCAGGAAATGACTTAATTGTCTTTTTGGCAGATCAGAGTGCACCCTATTTTAAACCCAAGGTAAAGGTATCCTTGAAGTAAGTATATAATATCCTTCTCTTTTTTTAAGATTTGTTTATTATATTTATATGAGTACACTGTAGCTGTCTTCAGACACAACAGAAGAGGGCATCAGACTCTATTACAGATGGTTGTGAGCCACCATGTGGTTGCTGGGAATTGAACTCAGGACCTCTGGAAGAGCAATCAGTACTCTTAAATGCTGAGCCATTGCTTCAGCTCCTATCTTTATTATAATATGAATGTGCAGTGTGGGTTGTATAATTCATATTGTTTAATTTTAATTCATATCATAATATGAATATAGTGTGGGTTGTATTTGAAATCAGTTGTGTTCAGCTGTGGTTTGAGACACAAAATTCCTAGTTCTGAGGTCTGAATAGTAAACAATTTTTTGAAACTAAATAAATTAAACAAACATAGTGAGGACTGGTGAGTTGTCACTTATCTCCAAGTCTGATAGTCTAAGTTGGATACCCAGAATCCTCATGGTGGAAGAAGAAACTGACTCCTAGAAAGTGTCCCATACATTCTCAAACTACCAACTCTCCAGCATGAGATGCCTGATATTCAGTGTACATCTGGCCCTTTCTCATCTTGATCACTCCTGTAGTCTTGATTGTCTTATCACTGTAGTCTTGCACACCTCTTTTTGCCATGGTACCATTTATACACTGTGGTGTCAGTATGCACATGCACACACACACACCACTAAAATACAAATAAAATATAATTTTAAAAAGGGAAACATTGAAAATAAAATTTAAAAATGCTCCCCTTTTATAAAAATAACTTTTGATGGTTCCAGGTCTGTTCTATATAAAAATTCTAGAGTCCCTTGCAATCTAATATGCTTTCTTGAATGTACTATGTCTCGTCCTGATTGTTCCTGTATTAGCAGATCACTCATAAACATCTCATCATCTTAAAGATGTTTTACATATGGAAGAAAGATCAGTGTGTCCTGTTTGTTTTCTTTTTTGATCAAATGCTGAGATTTTTAAATACTGATCTAGACAGAATTGAAGTCAAGCTGCTTTGTTTAGGCTTTCATTGCGTGAAGAGACATTATGACCATGATAGCTCTTATACAGAAAACATTTAGTTGGGACTGGCTTACAGTTTCAGAGGTTAAGTCCATTATCATCATGGCTGGAGCATTGGCAGGGTACAGGCAGACTAGGTGCTGGAGGAGCTGAGAGTTCTACATCTGGATCCCCAGGGATCAGGAGACTGTAAGCCACATTGGACATAGCTTTAGCATCAGAGACCTCAAAGCCTGCAAGGCCACACCTCCTAATAGTGCCTCTCCCTATTGGCCAAGCATACAGACACATGAGACTGGGGGATGGGCGAGGGGGGCCGGCATACTATTCAAACTACCACACAAGCTTTTCAAATTAAAATTTTAATGTAATTTAAATAATAGTTCTTATTGCTTATGGTTGGCAGTACATGAAACATTGCCCCCAATAGTAGTGAACCAATATGATTTGCAAATTTGAAGAAGCAAGTTGAATACTCACTCTAAGCTAAAGGAGAAAGGGATGGGTCAGTGCAAACCAAAATTGCAGTTTCCATATAGTCATGGAATTGGAGCTTAACAACATAGCTTGAACAAAATTTACATGATAGTGTTTAAGTTTGGGTACACAGCATTTAGAAAAGATGGCAGTGAAAATAATGTTTTGTGAGGAGTGAAAGGATTTACTTGACAGAAAAGTAGGTACACTTGGGAGAACTATAGTCTGGGAAAAGGCAATCAGAACAGACTAGGATCCTCCCATAGTAATAAAAATGTTTGAACTCAATTATATGAGAAGAGAGGAGGGATTATGTGTTGCACAAAACACTGATTATGAAAAATGTACCTATATTGGTTTATTTGGTATTCACATACAGTACGAATTGGAATCACATACTAAGTACAATTTTTTAATCACTGTGGAGGAGATAGGAAGATGACTCAGTAAAGTATTCTTAAAATGTAGAAATTGCTATTTTAATGTTTTTTAAGGCGTGTGTGTATCTGTCTGTCTGTCTGTGTCTGTGTACTCTGGAGTAAAATGTGTTTGTGAGTTGCCTTCCTTTCATGGTGTTGGGAACCAAACTCCTGGTTTTTTGCAAAAGCAGTACATTCTCTTAATCACTGAACCATTTCTTCAACCCTCTGTTTTTGGTTTTTTTTTTTTCATTTGTTTGTTTTTGTTTTCATTTCTCTTTGTTTTTCAAGACAGGCTTTTTCTGTGTAGCCCTGGCTGTCCTGGAACTCACTCTGTAGATCAGGCTGGCCTCAAACTCAGAAATCCGCCTGCCTCTACCTCCCAAGTTCTGGAATTAAAGGCATGTGCCACCACCGCCTGGCAGACCTCTGTTTTTTTTAAAATTAAAGTAATTGTCCTTTTACTTCTGCAGTCTAGTGTTTTCTCTTGGATTCAACCATTTTAACCTTTAGTGCTTATTTCAATGTTTTCAAATAAATTTTTATACTGTGGATTTGTTTTTATTTTCTTAAATATTTATTTTTTGTATGTATGTGTATATACCTGAGTGTGTGTGTGTGTGTGTGTGTGTGTGTGTGTGTGTGTGTGTGTGAGAAAGGGTATTGGGTCCCCCTGGAACTAAAATTATGGTTCTGAACCACCTTATGGGTGCTGGAATGGAACTCCTGTCTTCTAGAAGAGCAGCATGTGCTCTTAATTATTAACTCATCTCTCCAGCTCCTTGTTCCTTTTGCTTATTTTTGAGTAATCCTAGAAGTCAAACCCAAAGCCTCATTTGTGTTATACAACACAAGCAGTCTACCACTGAGCCAGTGCCTGAGCAGAAATGAATTTTTCTATTGATATAGTTCAGATTTATAGTACTATATAAAGCTACTCTATGTTCTATTCAATATGAATTCTTAAATAGACCAGAAGGATCTAGACATACAAGAAGTCATTAAATACAAAAGACATATCATATTACATTCAACTATTTCTATTATATCTTGAGTTTTGAGTTGAAAATATTTTGCATGTTAAAGATGTTCTTTTCTGCTGTATTTTTTCTTATATTTCTTAAATTCTTATTTTTAGGAGTTTGAGTGCACTGGTAACAAGTGTAGTCCCTGGTGATTATGACGGGGATTCACAAATGGATGTCCTGCTCACATATTTTCCCCAAAATCATACCAACAATGAACTAGGAGCTGTTATCTTCTGGGGACAAAATCAAACATTAGGTAAGTTTTAAAATCATTACTATTTATTATTGGCTGATATTCTTAATAAAAATGTAATAGTTATATTCTTAAAACAATTAAATGTTCTTGGGTACTATTAAAAACGTCTTGACAGTTCATTTTCTTTTCCAACATAAACGAGTTCTTTCCAGAGAACAAATTCCATTCTTGATCACTTGAAAGAGCTATTGTAAGCTTTTAGACTTGTTGGAGCAGCTAAAGAATTAACTTCAAGCTTAGCATGATGACACCTGGGAGACGAACAGGTGGATCTCTCTGAGTTCCATGTCTGCCAAGGTTAAATGTGAGACTTTATCTCTTAAAACAAAAAGAGCAAGCTGAGAGCTTTGGGGAGAACAGTCCTCAGTGACCTTGGGGCACTGTGTCCTTTAGCTATGAGAAGTGGCCAGATGTGCAGCAGCTGCTCCATAGGATGCTAGTTCTGCTAATAGTCTCATCAGCAAAATGGATGTGCCCTTGGCCCCTAATACTGCCAAATTCAGTGTACAAACACAAAGATGAAAAGACATTGCCTCACCGCACATGTCTGTAAAAACCAGTCGACCTAGTTATCACAGCTTCACATTTAGCTAAGCATTGCAAATGCCAGGATAATACCTGGAAATCCCTCCTTTTTGTTTTCAAGTTTTTCCATTCCAGAAAAATACAAAAGCATAGGTTGTGAGTCAGTCTACTATATCTCCGTTATGATTTGAAGTCCTATCTGAAAGGCAGATGATAGGTCAGATGTAGACAGCAAATGCCGGTGTGCTTTCTGTTAACATCTGGGAACTCAGACATAACCTTGATACATACACTTATTCCTTAAATATTTATAAGAATACCATGTGCAGTTGCTGCTTATTAAAAAAAAACATGGGTATGGCAGAGTTGCAATAATCTTGGACATGATATTTTATTTGTCTACACTAAAATCTTGATTACCAAATTGTACAGAAAAAAAATTAGCTAAAAGATATTTAGATGGGAACCTCAAATGAAACTCTGAATTGAATATTCCCTATAGAATGAATTCTCTCAATGTCTTATCATTAAATGAAACTTTTGATGTCTTCTTAGTAATAGCTATTGTAAGAAATTAGAGGATGAATCTTGTAAAAAATAAAAGAGTACTTTGAGTATAAGAACGATAATATTAAATGCCCAGCACGTCATATTGTGATGTTTTTCTGTGTGTGTATGTCTGGACACACGCACATATATACATATAAATCCTTTTTTTTTTTTTTAACAGATCCTAAAAACATGACCATACTCAATAGGACTTTTCATGACCAACCACTGATTATGGAGTAAGTATGTGCTTGCTTTACTTAGAACAATTTAAAACTTACAAATGTAAAATAAAATCTTTTATGCAGAAAGCTACTTTGCTAAGTAGGATTGACACTAAATTCATTCCTTAAGGTTATAGGAACCTGAGGAGAGGTCCTGTGAACGCTTGATGCCCCAGAATAGAGGAATGGTAGGGTAGGGAGGCAGGGGTGAGTGGGTGGGTGGGGGAGCACCCTCATAGAAGCAGGGTAAGGTATAATAATGTTGGATAAACAACTACTATATGCTTCCCTGGAGGAGACTACTTCTCCCACTCTCAGCCTTCCTTAGTTGTCTATAGTTCTGTGTGGAGGGTTGAGGTCTCCTGGGCTTTCCCACATCCGCTTTAGCATGTCTGTCTTTGTTGTCCTTGTTCAGCTCATGTTTAGGCAGTCATGTTGATGAGGCTTTATGGGTCTATGACATTTTTAAGAGACATAATCTCACAGCAAGTGAGGAAAACCCATCTTTTCCCCATCTTTCTGTCCCCTGTGCTACAGTGATTCTTAAGCCTTGGGCTCAAGAAATATGTGGTAGATGTATCAGTTGGGAATGAATGGTATCCATTGTTGCAATGAGAATGAAAAGAGAAGTAACCTTGATGAGGGTGAGGACTATACTTATGTATGCATATGAGCACAAATATTTAGAATGCAGTAGAGTATGTGCTGTTTAGTAAACTGGAGATTGTTAGCTTCTCTAAGATCTGTGACGTCACTGCCTAGGTTTTCAGTATCAGATATGATTTCCCCATTGATGAGAGGGTCTTAGGTTTAATTAAAGAGCTAGTGTTTACCACCAACATATGTGTACCACTACCATACCCTTAGGGTTATTGTACAATGCTGGATGTTGTTGATAGGAGTCATAGCTGGGTGAGACTGTTGATTGTTTTCCTCCTTTGTAAGTTTTCATTGTAACCTCTGTTACTGTGAAAGGTGGTCCTCAGGGAGAAGATATTCAGGTGAGTTCCAACTCAAGGACCTCTGAGCCCTATGTCTGAAGCACATGGTCTCATCAGCAATAGGGACCTTCCTTCCACCACTGGCAGGAAAGTAAGGGAAATAGCAATAGCATGTAATGTTTGGAGAGTATCTTAGACAGCTCTAACAAACAACTCAAAAGAAAGCCTGTGTGCCTGGTATTGGGGTTTTCTAAAATGGTCTTTGACACTTGCAGAAAATGTTTTCATCCAGGTGAGAAATTTTCATTAAAGTTCTATATCTATATTTATTCACCAACTTAACTTGTAATATATGAATTTTTAGATAGACAGCTAATGATATGATTCTTCTTAATGCAAATCTAGTTTTTACTGTTGCCACAGCAGACTTAATGCAGCTGGTGTGTCCATTAGCAAAACTAAATACCTTTGGTCTGGAAGGGGCAACTGCTTCATTGGCCATAGGCGGACATTGTTGCATGTGGTGATGCTCCACACTCCTGGAAGCTAAGTTAAAAGTGGCATTTTAATAAAACAGCTGCCTAATTTTAGAAATATTTCTTTTCAGCTTCAATGGCGATCTAATTCCTGATGTATTTGGCATCACAAATGAGTCCAGCCAGCCACAGATACTACTAGGAGGGTGAGTGAATAGAGTATAGCTGTGTAATAAATCATATGTATTCTTGCTCCTGCCAGGGCTATGCGTGAATGTTTGCTTTAATCTTTGAAGAAAAGTCACCTTACTGGAAATGCTTGTTTAAAAATGATTCTTTTAAGAGTATTTGGTCTTCTAAAAGAGTTTGAATTTGATCTGTAATCATTTTATATAGAGAGCTATCTTCATTCATTCTAGAAGTAGATATACAGTCTTTAATAATCTTCATATAAATAGTAGTACATTATGTGTTGATGAACTTTAAATAAGATGGATAGCTAGTCTACCAGGGCCATCATTGTCTTGTTAGCGCCCATACTTAAGTTCAGAAGCTTTGTTTCTTTATTTCATTTGTAACCTAAACAATAAGTGAAAACTCGCCAAAAATTTTAAGCACCCCCTTTAGTTTTGGAAACTTTTCAGTATGAACTTTGTCATTGATCAAGATAGATGGATGGATGGATTGATGAATTGATGGATGGATGGATGGACAGACAGATGGATGAATGGACAGGCAAACAGGCAGACCATTCAAGGGTCTATATCTCAGTTCCTCTACATTTCAACACAACTCTCCTCCTAAGTCTGTGGTACCTTTCATGAGAGACCTCCGATCAGTTTTGTTGTTGTTGTTGTTGTTGTTGTTATTGTTTTTCTGTATCTGGTAAGGCAAATTTTTGTTCATGTGTAGAGGACATGTTTGTTTCTCTTATTTGGACTTGGAGAAATTGCAGAGAATTACCCTATTAGCATGTCTTCAGATAGTTATTTGTAGCTCCAACAAATTTGTCTGTTTTTGAGACATAATATGGTTTTATGATTGTTTCCTAATGTGACTTACAGTTAGACATGAGTAAATTGTACTTAAGGTGTCTTGTGATGAAATGCTTAGATTCTCTGTCATATTTTATAAAAATGTTTCATGAAGAATATAAATGTTTGGGTATTTATCATAATGAGCTTTTAAAGAATTGTTATGAATCTTGAATCAGAAACCTGTTTTCCATGCTTTCATCTTTACAAAATATCTGAAACTAGTCATGCTGTAGAGATAACTTAGAAGCAGATCCTCATTTGGTTTAGGGCCGTTTCTAAAAGGAACCATATGAGGAGCAGGAAAATGATCTGATCCCTGCCTGTCCCTGCTGCAGCAGATTCGGACTCCTCAGGGAGCCCAGTCAACAAAGCATGCAGGGGGCTCTGGTGGTTATTTCATAGCAGCTCCATTGTGGTGTGCATCACTGCAACAGCACCACTGTGATTTTTAATTTGACAAACGCTTTTATTTGCAACATTTCTGTTTGATCCTTTTATAGATTCTCAGTTTTCTTGCCAAACTTTCCCACTATGAAGTTGCTCAGTATATTATTCACATCTTCATACACTGTTACTTTCTTATCCAGTTCTGAATTGATTTTCTTACTTCATTTATCTTCTGATACTTGAGTCCTCTGATCCTGCTGCTTTTGGAAAGTAGGACTGTAAGATCTTCCAGCTATATTCCTTTTGGTTAGTTTCTAGGACTGAGGAGTTGGGAGAATGTGGTGTTGTCATTTCTCCTGTCTCCTCATAGCTTTCACCTTTTATTGTGTTTTATATGTTTATTTAAATGGATATGTCTTTTTGTTAGACTTGAAGATTATTATTTACCCACTTGCTTTTATATATGTCTTCCTGGTCAGATGTTTGGGGATTTGTTTCCTACTGATAAGTAAGAGGGAAAGCCAACTGTAGGGATGGAAGCAATGATTTGACTCCACTCCCAATGGAAACATACAATAAAAGTACATCTACTTCCTTCAATCCGGAAGAGGCAGAAGCACTATGACTGTTGGGAAATGTAGTCTATCTGTTTCTAGAGCTAAGGGTGTTCATAGTAAAAGGCAAAGGGGAGAGAAAGAAGAAAAGGGGAGTAATTTTATAGTGGAAGGGAAAATATATGGGCTAGAACTATGAAACATTATAGAGAAGACTCATGAAAAAAAAAGAGGGCCAGCAAGATGGCCCAACACATGTAAGTGCTTTCCACCAACCTGACAGCATGACTTTGATCCCCAGTACACATACTGGTAGAGGGAGAGAATCAACTCCCCCAAATTGTCCTCTGACCTCCACAAGCATGCTATGGCATACACACACACCTCAAAATAAGTAAATATATATAAAAATTAAGAGAAAACACTTATAAAAAAATCTATTCAGATAAGATAAAAGCTATAACAAAACAAAAAATAAAAAACAATACTATAAATTTAAAGATAAGAAATGAAATAGGAACTATTATGTTATTAGTCAATATTTTTTCCTAGTTAGGATGGTTTCCCCAGCTCTTTGGTTCATTCTTTGTAGCTGGCTCTGTAGAACAAGAATACCAATCTCCATAACTCAATGAAATTAGATCTGTATTTCAACGCTGGAAGGAGTTTCTGTGTTAGCCTTTCTGACTGCCTTTGTAGAGGCATCTTTTCATTCTTGTAGTGTACTATAGATTGCACTCACCTTGTGGGATTTTATATGACCCAGGCTCTGTGTTACAAGCCCATGCTTGATTTTCGCTAGATGTTTTCTGCTTGCCAGAATCCTACCATACCCACATATGCCCATTGCAGAGAACTTCTGATTCCACCCGCTTCTCAGGTTCTCATATTATGTCTCACCTAGGCTGCAGTAGAGGACAGCCTTCCCTGTATTCTTCAGACCTGTCATTACAGGAGATTTTTATACAATTTCAGCTACACACTACACTTCTGCAACAACCAGCACTATCTACCATCCTTCAACCCACTAGTGCCCAGCATGTGATCTTGTTGTGTATATAGGGCCAGTCTGTCTTCATTGAAATGGCCATCATCTTATTTGACATTGAAAATTAAAATTTATATTTTAAAAATGTATACATTTTAATTTTTAATTTATAAAATCAAAACTAAAATAATAGTTCAAAAAGTAAAATGCCACTATCTCTATGGACTTTGTATTAAGTCAATCAGGAAATCACTTGAAAATATCCTACAAATGTGCTGTGGCTATATTTGGTTTTCTCTAAAAATTTCTTTCAGTAGTATAAGATTTTAAAAGTTATTCTGCCTAAAAATGTGTTTCTTCTATACTATATTCTTATATGCAACACGTTAGACTAATAACCTGTTATATTACATCTCTCATTCAAACATCAATCACAGATTAAAAAGTAGTACCAACTTTTCCCTAAGTGATTTATCCTGGAAGTAGCTTAATGAATTTTTAAAGTTTATTTTATTTTTAATTTGTGTATATATGTATGTGTATGTATATGTGAGAGAGGGTAGGGGAGAGAGAGAGAGACAGAGAGAGACAGAGACAGAGAGACAGAGAGAGAGAGAAACACCGTGATACCCAGCGTTGTTCAGTTCCCTAGAGTTGGAGTTACAGGCAGTTATGAACTGCCGGACATGGATGTTAGAAATGAAACTTGCTGTGAGAGCAATAGTCATACATATAAAACTTTCTCTTGTAGCTGGAAGTATAATTTTCTTCTAGGATGTATAGTCAGCATGCAGAAAACCCGAGATCAGTCCTCCCCTGCACAGAGATGCATGTGTACACACATATACATACACGCTTTTTGTCCATACCATTGGGGCATACGTTTATAGTAGTTTGAATGTTTGGCCAAGGGAGTGGCACTATTAGGAGGTGTGGCCTTGTTGGGATAGGTATGGCCTTGTGGAAGCGTGTGTCTGTAGGGATGATCTTTGAGACCCTTCTAGCTTCCTGAAAGAGACCGTTGTCTTCTGGTTCCCTTCAGAACAAGATGTAAAACTCCCAGCTCTTACTCCAGTGCCATGTCTGCCTGTGTGCTGCCATGTGCCCACCTTGATGTTAATGGGCTGAACCTCTGAACCTGTAAGCCAGCCCCAGTTAAGTGATGTCCTTTATAAGAGTTGCCTTGGTCATGGTGTCTGTTCAAAGCAATGGAAACCCTAACTAAGACACTGTAGATAAGAAAAAAACTGAGTGGTATACCTGGGAGAGCAGCATTAGTGTTCTAACAGAGCTAAGGTTCTGTTGGGTTTCCTCCATCAAGGGTCCACATCCCAAAGGTTCCATAACCTCCCCCAAATACTGCTGCAGATGTGGAAGGAAGTATTAAATATGTGAGCCTATAGGAGACGTTCCTCATTCATACCCCTATATATGTATCAGTGTGTAAGTGAAAAAAACCCTCAAAAGAAATCCCGCACTTTAGGACTTAGATTAGCTGCCCAGTCTTACCCATCACTGATCAACCTAAGTGTTATGCAGTATGGATATGTCACCTCCTGGGTTTCTTTTATTTAATTTGACTAGCAACATAGTTTTATAGAAAACTTGCAATGACTATTACACAGAGTACCAAATGCTTTCATGACATTGTGCTGAGAATGTATTGGACTATAACCTGGCCTCATACTTTCTTAGACATAGGGGGATGCGCACAGTGAAAGTGACAGAATCACTTTGGCTATTGTTACAGTGAATGTGGTCAGTTTAAACAGTTAGTGAACCATGTATTTTTGTGGAAGTGGGAGCTATCTGACAGTGTGGTGATAAAGCTAATAAGACAGAGGGGACACTTGCATCATGTCAAGTGGTCAAGTGTAAGGCCTCAGTTGTGCCTCAAATTCACTTTATTCTGGTTTGAAACCACATAAGTTATCACATTGCTTAGAAATAGCACCTAGCTATGAAGTGTTAGAGTATCTTCCACAGTTATGTAAGCTTAACATTAATAAGCATTTTTATAAAAGGATACTTGAAACTCATATTGTGTAAGTGTTCAGAATAACATTAGTACTGAAATAAAAACATTTGTGTCTGTGATGATAATCAAGGGTAAAAATAAATTTTTATATTCAGGATCTCTTTGGATAACAGACTGGGTTCAGATACATTTTGAGTCAAACCCAAGATGTATACTTCATAATATTAATGTAGTTATGTAATAAATATATATTTCACCCTGTTCTGTTTACTTCACAGCGTAGTATTAAAGATACAAACAGCAGCCCTATGTGTATAAAACTTTTAAGAGTTATGTAAAAGTTTGATTGATGAATATAATTGTACATATTAATGGTGGCTCAGGCTCTAAGATCAAGAATTGATAAACAGGACCTTATGAAACTGGAAAGCTTCTGTAAGGCAACGGACATAGTCAATAAGACAAATCAGCAACCTACAGATTGGGGAAAAAAATCTTCACTAACCCCACATCAGATAGAGGGCTAATATCCAAAATATATAAAGAACTCAAGAAATTAATCACCAAAAAAACAAACAACTCAATCAAAATATGGGGTATAGAACTAAACAGAGATTTCACAACTGAGGAATATCAAATGGCTGAGAAGCACCTAAAGAAATGTTCAAAGTCCTTAGTCATGAGAGAAATGCAAATCAAAATGACCCTGAGATTCCACCTTACACCAATCAGAATGGCTAAGATCAAAACCTCAGGTGACAACACATGTTGGCCATAACGTGGAGAAAGAGGAACACTCCTCCATTGCTGGTGGGATTGCAAACTGGTACAACCACTCTGGAAATCAATCTGGAGGTTCCTCAGAACATTGAGAATAGATCTACCTGAAGACCCAGGTATTCCACTCTTGGGAATATACCCAAAAGGTGCCCCACCATGCCACAGGGGCACGTGTTCCACTATGTTCATAGTGGCCTTATTTGTGATAGCCAGAAGCTGGAAACAACCCAGATGTCCCAGGACAGAAGAATGGATACAGAGAATGTGGTTCATTTACACAATGGACTACTACTCAGCTCTTAAGAATGAGGACATCTTGGGTTTTGCAGGTAAATGAATGGAACTAGAAAATGTCATCCTGAGTGAGGGAATTCAGACCTAAAAGGACCTGCATGGTGTGTACTCATTAATAAGTGGATATTAGCCAAAAAAAAAAAAAAAAAAAATACAGAATACCAAAGATACAGTCCACAGAACTCAAAAAGGTCAACGGGTTGAATTGTTCAAATGAGGATGCCTCAGTCCCACTTGGGAGGAAGAAGAAAGCAATCACAAGTTGGGAGAGAGGGACCTGGGAGGGAAAGTGGATGTGGAGAGGGGGGTCTGAGGGCCAGCAGAAAGAATGGAAACAGGCAACCTCAGGAGGTAGGAGGTTAGGGGAACCCTCCAGAATGCACCAGAGACCTGGGAGGTGAGAAACTCTCAGGACTTAAAGAAAGGGACCTTAGATGAAATGCCCAACAGTAGGGAGAGGGAACGTATAGAGCCCACCTCCAGCAGGAAGACAAGGCATGAAATGGTGTTGGGGCAGGGGGTGGGGGTGCATCACACAGTCACAACTCTGACCCATAATTGTTCCTATCTGAAAGAATTGCAGCGATGGAAATGGAGAGGAGCCTGAGGAAAAGAAGGTCCAGTGACAGGCCCAAAGTAGGATCCAGCTCACATGGAGGTCCCAAGACCTGACACTACTACTGAGGCTATGGAGTGCTCACAAAAAGGGACCTAGCATAACTGCACTCTGGGAAGACCCAACAAGCAGCTGAAAAAGTCAGATGCAGATATTTGCACCCAACCAATGGACAGAAGCTGCTGACCCCTGTTGTTGAATTAGGAAAAAGCTAAAAGAAGCTAAGGAGGAAGGCAACCCTGTAGGACAAGCAGTCTCAGTTAACCTGGACCCCTGAGATCTTTCAAACACTGGGACACCAACCAGGCAGCATACACCAGCTGATATGAGTCCTCCTACACACATACAGTAGAGGACTGCCATGTCTGTGTTCATTCAGAGATGCACCTAACCCCCAAGAGACTGGAGGCCCCAGGGAGTTTATAGGTCAGGTGGGGTGCAGGGTGGGGACATCCACATGGAGACAGGGGGTGAGGAGGAGGTGTGTGACATAGAATAGTTGGAGGGTGGATGGGGGTGGGGGAAGAATAAAATATAAAGTGTAAATAAACAAATAAATTTTAAAAAAATAAAAAAATTTTAAGAAGAAAAAAAGAAATCAAGGTATCACTATTTGCAGATGATATAATAGTATACATAAGCAACCCCAAAAATTCTACCAGAGAACTCCTAAAGCTGGTAAACAACTTCAGCAAAGTGGCTGGATATAAAATTAATTCAAATAAATCAGTAACCTTCATTTATATAAATGATAAACAGGCTGAGGAAGAAATTAGGGAAACAACATTCTTTGTAACAGTCATAAATAATATAAAATATCTTGGGGTAACTCTAACCAAACAAGTGAAAAATCTGTATGACAAGAATTTCAAGTCTCTCGAGAAAGAAATTAAAGAGGATTTTAGGATATGTTTTTAATTTGTGGAGAAGAGAGAGAATTTGATTGGGATTGCACTGAATCTGTACTGAGCTTTTCAGAAAGATGGGCATTTTCACTCTACCACTCCATGAGCATGGAACGTCTTTCCATTTTCTAGCATCTTTATCTCTTTCTTCAGAGGCTTGAAGTTTTCCTTGTACAGATTCTTTACTTCCTTGGTTAGGTTTATTTCTAGATTTTTTTTTTTTTTAGATGCTATTGTGAATCCATGATCTCTTTTCTGTATAGTTTGTTGGTATATGGAAAAGCTATTGATTTGTGCAAGTTGATTTTGTGATTTTGTATACTACCATATTGATGGAGTTTGTACATCATTTCCTGGAGTTGGAATTTGTGCATCATTTCCTGGAGTTTTCTGGTAGCATTTTTGGAATCTCCTATGTCTAATTTCATGTCATCTGCAGATAGATTATTCTGATTTCTTTCCCTATTTATATCCCTTCAGTTTTCTTCTCTGACCTCATTGGTCCAACCAGTGCTTCAAATGCTGTATTGAAAAGGAAGAGGTATAGTGCAAGGCCCTGTCTATTCCTGACGTTAGTGAAACTGTATCAAGTTTTTCTCCACTTAGGGTGATGTTGGCTGTAGATTTCCCATACATGGCTTTTATTGTGTTAAGGTATGTTCCCTGTAGTCCTACGTTATCTATGACTTTCATCATGAAAGTATGTTGTATTTTATCAATGCTTTTTCTGAATCTATTCAAATGATAAAATGTTTTTTATCTTTAAGTCCATTTGTATGGTTTGATACATTTATTGCCTTGCATATGTTGAACCTTCTCTGGATTTCAGGGATAAAGCTAACTTGGTCATAGTAGATGATCTTTTTGATGTATGTCTGTATTTAATTTGTGGGTATTTTATTGAGTATTTTTAAATCTATGTTCATCAGGAATACCTGTCTGTAGTTTTCCTTTTTTCACTGTCTTTCCCCATCTTGGGTATTAAAGTAATACGAGAATTATAACAGGAGTTTGGAGATTTCTAATTTTTTTTAATATTTTAAGAAGCACTTAATATAGTTTTTTTTTTTTTTTTTTGAAAGTCTGGTAGAATTTTTCTGCAAATCTGTCTAATCCTGAACTTTTTTTATTAAAAGAATCTTGTTTTAATTTCTGTCTGCATTTGTTACATGTCAGTTTTGGTTATTGAACTCTCTCCCTGGTTAAGTTTTGATGGTTTGGCTGAATCTAATAATTTGTGCATTTCTTTTAGGTTTTCCAAATTAATGGAGTACAAGTTTTTTCTTTTACATATTTTCTTTATTTACACATAAATTTCTCCTTTCACAGTTTCCCCTCCAAAAAACAAAGAAACAAACAAAAACAACAAAAACAAAC
>NW_022196905.1:224176018-224200539 GCF_008632895.1 Mastomys coucha | reverse complement strand
TTCATTTCTGGGTCTTCAATTCGGTTCCATTGATCTACCTGCCTGTCACTGTACCAATACCATGCAGGAGTACAAGTTTTAAATATCCCTTAATTATATTCTGAACTGGGGAAGGAGGTAGTATTTGTTAAAATTTTTCCCTGTTCATTTCTTCTTTTGTTTAGTTGGGTCAAAGGTCTGTGATTCTTGTTTGTCTTCTTAAAAAACTAGGTCATAAATTTGGTGATTCTTTATGTTTATTGTTGTTTCTGATTCATTAATTTCTGCTGATTATTTGGGCTGGATTTGGCTGTTTCAGTTTTTTTGGGTTTTTGGGGGTTTGTTTTGTTTTGTTTTGTACTTGTTTGAGTTACATCCATTACGTCATTTATCTGTGTTCATTCTGATTTTTTATTAGATATTTCCTTTATTTACATGTTACATGATTTCTTCTTTCCCAGTTTCCCCTCAAAAAAAAAAAAAAAAAAACTAGAACAAACCCCTGTTGCCTCCCCCTCCCCCTGCTTGCCACCCCACATTCTGATTTTTTTAATATAGGTACTTAGAACTATAAATTTTTCTAGAGACTGCTTTCAATGTGTCTCAGAGTTTTTATTGTGTTTTCATTTTAATTTTTTTTGTTTTCTTCAAGACAGGGTTTCTCTGTGTAGCCCTGGCTGTCCTGGAGCTCACTCTGTAGACCAGGCTGGCCCTGAACTCAGAAATCCGCCTGCCTCTGCCTCCTAAATTCTGGGATTAAAGGTGTGTGCCACCACTACCCAGCTTTTTCTTTGTTTGTTTGTTTTCATTTTAATTTAGTTCAAGATTTTTTTTTTCATTTCTTTCTTGATTTCTTACAGTCCACGTGAATTTGTGCATTCACTGTAGATTTGTTTCGTGTCAAGTTTCAGTTTTATTACATAGTGGTCAGATAGGATACACTGGGTTACTTCAGCCTCTTTGAATATGTAAAGATTTGTTTTGTGTCCCAAAGTGAGGTCTATTTTAGTATAGCTTTATTGTACTCCTTAGCTAAGTGTATATTCTTTGGTGTTTGGGTAGAATATTCTGTTGATATCTATCTGCTTAGTCCATTTGGTGAATGATGTCATTTGGTTTTCATGTTTTTCTTTTTTTTAAAAAAATATATAACCTGTCTATTTGATAAAGTGAGGTATCAAAATTACTGACTATTATTGGATTGGTGTTAATATCTGTCTTTAATTATGTTAGTAAATTTTTTATGATACTGATTGCACTAGATTCTGGTACATATATGATTACGTTAGTAATGCCTTCTTGATAAATTGTTCCCTTAATGAGAATGAAGTGTACCGCTTTTCTCTTCTGATTACCTTTAGTTTGAAGTCTATTTTATTAGATATTATGATAGCACCTGCTTGCTTACTGGTCCTACTTGATTGAAGTCTTTTCCACAGCTCTAAGGCAGTGCCTTTCTTTGAAACTATGATGTGTTTCTTGTAGACAACTGATAGATGGATTTGTTTCTTGATCCATTCAGCAAGCCTGTTTCTTATGATTGGGGAAGTGAGGCCATGAATATGTAAAGTTATTATTGAAATGTGTATGGTCATTGGAGCCACAGTGTTATTGATTTGCCATGGTGTTTGTGTTTTAGTAATTATAGCTTTGTATTTCTTTCTAAAATCTCTTAGCTGCCATCTTTCTCTCTTCAGCTTTCTGTATTTTCCTTAGGTTTGTTGAACATAGTTTTTTTAAAAAACTTGTTGTCTACCAAGTGTAGTTTCATAGGTTTTGTCCAGGGAAATTTGGTAATATTTCACCATTAAATTAGTAATTGCTTATCCCGAAAAGTTATACTGGGCTTGGTCACTCGTGCCATTAATACTAGCTGGCACTTGAGCTGCTGAAGACGTGGGCCTTGTAGTGACTCCCCAGCCAGCCTGGGCTACAAAGTGAGAATGTCTCAAAGCAGCAGTTAGGAGCCTGCAATATGACAGGTAGAAGCATTTGCTGCCAACTCTAAAAAAATGTCCATTGATGGGCATGGTGGCTCACACCTATAACCCCAGGACTAGAGCACAAATAAGAAGATCACAGGAAGATCATTGTCTCAAAAACAAACAAACAAACAAACAAATAAAGGGAAACTTACTAAATATGAAAGGAAAGATACAAGGTTGGTTTGAACATAAAAAGGAGCATTCTGATCACTCCTGAAAGTCTGTTACCACCCTTTCCTGTTCTGATAGACCCACTATAACATAAAGCACTGACAGTACTGAAAGGGGGTTGTTTTATTTGCTGTTTGTAAATATCATTAAGAAATTAATTTTTCAATTTTTAAATAACTTTTCACAGTATATTCATTTTTTTATTAAAGTCACAAGTTTTATGTTTAATGAACTTAGAAAATACTACTATTTTTATACTCATTTAATTGTATTCTGAAAGCAAGACCACTGTCTTTTATTATACTTGTTAAATGAATTATTACATTGTATTGCAAAGAAAGAAAGGAACACAGTCAGACAGAAATATCTGAAGCTCTCAAGATATTCCTTTTTGTACCAAACACTACCTCTTACTATCTGCTTTGCCCTGAATTTCTTAAATAGTTAGCATTTGGTGATGAGGTGATCCTTGATAAGTGGGAAGATTAAAAGTCATTTCAAATACCTGTTACCATAGGCAACCAAAAGCTACCTTGGCACTAATTACATGTAAATCTATCCTTTGATAAATGCTATTCTTTGAGATAAAAGGCGATGATGCCCACAAATTAGAACACTTTGACATAATTATGTTTTCTGTGGGGGAAGTTAATTGAAATTTGCAAAGGTCAAGAAGTGTTAGTGAGTAAACTTAATACCAGCTTGCAACTATCCATTTTATTTTCATCTCTACCCTTCCTTCCATTTTAATCACCAGTGTGTGACATTAACCTTCAAGAGCAGCTGAACACTTACATGAAATTACAGTTTATATCTGCTCACTTTCCTGCACAATATGCAGCCTAATTCTTACTTCTGAAAGGCTGTGATATACAATAGAGCAATTTCAAAAATGGGAGAAGTAAATTTTATTGTCCCTATATATTTAAGGAATTTAATTATGATTGAACCATTCTAAAATGCACTGTCAGAATAAACAACATCTCATCCCTGTCTCCTTTGTCAGCTGTCAAAATTGTAAGTGGCCATTGCACTCTAAGGCTTAGCTACTGCCTTTGAAATAATGCCAGCATAAAAGCAGCAGGGCAAACTCAAGTAGAAACTGTAAAGCACTATGAGAAATTGAATGTTGATCTGAAGAAAGAGTAGACTTAGTGCTTTTTAGGAGTTTCACATTTAGACATTAAGAGTGATTCAGAAAAAGGGAGGAAGTAGTTGGTTTGTCAGGATTTGGGCTGTCTCTGGAAGCCCAGACAGCAGCAGCCCCATCTGACAAGAGCCACTGGCTACCTGGTTCCTTGTGCTTCCAAAGAATGCAGAAAGCTAGACTTTGTGCAGAATCTGATAGGTTAAGGGTTTGGGTAGTTTTGTTATTTATAACCACAGTGAGATTAGGACAGTTTAGGAGCTATGAAATGCGAAAGAATATTATAAAGAAGAGACTACTTCTTACTTTAGGAAGAGAAAGTTCTCACTTGACAAATACTTATTCTTTTACCCTATTCAACTTTCTAAGAATAAATTATTTTGTTCTATGTTTTTGCTTTCCAAAAATATCAAAATCAGCTACAGATAAAATCTTGGTGCCTAGTGGACTCACCAGTTGATACAGATCTGAAGACAGGGACTTTCCCTCTCCTACAATCCCACCAGCAGAGAGGTGTTGGGTCTCAAGAGTCCCTCCCATCCATGACTGGCTGTAGACAGGTTCTGTCTTGTCTGAACTGCATTATCTTTAGCACCTTGAACAGCCAAGTGTCTGTGCTCACTCACTGCCACCCATTGTAATGGGAAGTTTCCCTAACTAATACTGTAAGCAATGTATAGTCACCATTCTGGTAAATTATGTCTTTACTCATGGTGTCTCTAATTTTGCATTTTCCTGGTGACCAGTGATGTGCACCATCAATGTATGGAGTAGTTAATTTTTTGTTTTCCTTGTTGTTGGCTTGTTATTTTAAGATTTATTTTTTTATTATTTTAAATTATATGTATGTGTATGTGTTGTACCCGTAGTTGCTGGTGTCCACAGAGACAAGAGGCATAGAATTTCTTAGAGCTAGAATTATAAGCAGTTGTGAGTTGCCTAATGTGGGTGCCAGGAACCAGACTAGGGTCCTCTGCCAGAGCAGTACACTCTGTTAACCACTAGTCCCTGTCCCCAGCCCCTTGGCTTAGTTTCTCTTTTTTTGTTGATGGGTTTTGGTTTTGGTGAGGTGTTTATCTTTTCATTTGTTTTGGGATTTTGAGGCTGGCCAGAAGGTCATAATGCTACACAGGATGACCTCAAGTTCATTACCCTTCTTCCTAAGTCTCCTGAGTGTTCAAATTAGAGGCATGTATCACCATGCCCAGCACTTAAAAGTCTTTGAAAAAGTTCCTAGTCCTTTGCCCAATTTAAAAATAGATTGTGGAGTGGGTAGATGGATCACTGGGTAAAGCATATTCCATGTGAGCCCAAGGACAGTAGATCCCTAGATCTCACACAAAAGCCAAGTGGATATAGTGGCCACCTATAATAATCCCAGAAAGTAGGAGATAGAAAAAATAAAATTTCCTGGCTAGCCAGACTAGATGAGTGAGTGGAAAGTTATAAAAAGACTACTTCCATTGTTAACCTTATGCCTCCACATACATCCACAACATGCATGCATATGCAGTAGCTTGTGTCAAGTTAACATGAACACCAGCCAGGACAAAGTGACTCATCGTCAACTTGACATACAAACACATCACTATTCAACCTTTATTGTCCGGGTCAAGATCTCACATTAATAGCAACATTGTAATATAGAACACAGAAATAACTTCCGAACTCCCAGTCTTTACAAAATCAAGTACTTTAAAAGTTCAGTCTCTTTACAACATCCCAAGTCTCTTGAAAATTTCCAAGTCTCTAGCTGTGGGCTCTTGTAAAATCAAAGCTTAGTTAAATATGATTTTACTCAACTTTAGAAGAATCTAGCACAGAACCATAGCTCATGTCAAAGGCTCAAGCTAGCTCTGCTCCACAGCTGCTGCTATTCTTGGCAGTTGTGCCATGGTACTAACATCTCTAAAATGCTGAGGTCTTCAATATAGCTAGGATACACCATCCCTAGCAGCCTCTCCTGTGCTTTCTTCTAGGACTCTGAGTCTACCATATAGTCCTCGCCTTCTTCTCATAATCCGTTCAATCATGGGGCTTCTATGTCAATAAGGCTGTATCTTTACCAGCAGCCACCCCTAGTCTCTCACAGTGTAAACCTCTACTGCTCTGCTTGACCCGTTTATTCCTTCAAAACCAGTACCGCCTGGGAAACTCTTACATATTGCCAAGCTTACTGCCAGCACTAGGTATAGTCTGGCCCTCATGAATCATAGTTTCTTTGTGCTAACCCTGCAGCAACACTTTCCAGAAAATGTTGCCTCAGCAGTGCTAGTATCTTCTTAGTTACAACTGATTTTTCAGCCCCAACTGGCCAGTATCAGTTATCACAGAAAAGCAAAGGTTTCATGTTAGTGGTTCTTAATTCAAAGTATCACATGATAGAGTATTGAGGAGACTTTGAAATGTCCCTCTGAAAGTTTATAGGCCAGGCCCTGTCAGCATTATATCTAAGTGTTCCCACAACAGCTCATTACACTGTAAACACTCAGTGGTTTTTCTGGCTCAAAGTTCCAGAGTTCTTCTGTAATCTTTCCCAAAATATGTCACATAGTAATACCCCAACTCCTAGTAATAATCTCAGTTACTTTTACTAGTCTTAGTTACTTTTCTGTTGCTGTGATAAAGATAAAAAAAAAAAAGCATGACCGAAAGCAACTTGGGCAGGAATGGGATTATTTCATCTTATTGCTTGTAAGCCATCATTCCAAAAAGTCAGAAGCTGAAACAGAAGCCACAAAAGAAAATGCTTACTAGCTTGATCCTTCATGGCTTGATCAGCATGTTTTCTTATAGCACTCAGGACTACCCAGGGGAGGCCTGTGTTAAGTTGACATGAAAACTTGTCATCACATAGTCTTTTCACCATCTTTGATGCACAAAATCATTTAATCTCTAATGGTGCAGCTTATCTATTTGCTTTTTTAAATGATTTATTAATTTATTTTAGTATTTGAGTATATGTTAGTGTATCACATTCATGCCTAGTGCTTGGGGAGTTCAGAAGAGGTAATTGAATCCCCTGTAGTTATGGATGGTTGTGAACTGTCAGATGGGTGCTAGGAGGCAAACCCCAGTCCTCTGCAAGAGTAACTGTTCTTTGCCACTGAGCCAACTCTCCAGCCCCCATTCATTTGCTTTGTCATGTGGTGATGTGGGGACAAAGGAGACAAGATTTATAAACTCCTTGCCCAGGACATGATGTCACATATTTTTAATCCCTACACTGGGGAGGCAAAGATAGGTAGATCTCTGTGGTTTCTATGCCAGCCTTGGATACATAGTGAGACTCTGTCTCAGAAAGAAAAAAAATAATTGTTTTAATTACCATATCCAGAGCCACTACTATTTACCTTGCATTTACTTCTTGGAATATTATAGTACATATATTGTAAAACAGATTCCAAATTCGTTCTCTCTCATGCTCCAAATAATCATCATTCATTAAACTACTTTTGTGGGGGGAAAAATTGCTTGCTAGGCCAATATGAGCTAAAACCATAAATCTTTTAGATGAAAGCAGGTAAATATTTATGACCATATATAGTACTAAAAGAATAAATACTAAAAAGAAAAATAGAAGGAGTGGGCTGCATCAACACTAAAATCTGGTTTTCTGAGATCACCATCAGGAAAATGAAAGACAGCCTTGAGACTGGGAGATAGACTGGAAGATATCTAATATCCAGAGAACTCATATGAATCAATAATAAAGCAATGAAAGTACAATTTAAATATCAACAGATGATTTGAAAGTTATTTCCCCAGTGAAGAACTGCAAATGGTCAAGAAATGTTTGTGATTCACCAAGAAGTTCTTTTATTGTTAAGAATTGTTTTGGCTATTCTGTTTTTTTTTTTTTTTTTTTTTTTTTTTTTTTTTTTTTTTTTTTTTTTTTACTTTTCTAGATGAATTTGAGAATTGCTCTTTCCATGTCTTTGAAGAACTATGTTGGGATTTTGATGGGGATTGCACTGAATTTGTAGATTGTTTTTGGTAGGATGGCCATTTTTACTACGTTAATTCTGCCAATACATGAGCATTGGAAATCTCTCCATTTTCTGAAATCTTCTTCGGTTTTGTTCTTGAGAGACTTGAAGTTCTTGTCATATAGATCTTTCACTTGTTTGGTTAGAGTTGCCCCAAGATGATATTTTATATTATTTGTGACTGTTATAAAGAGTGTTGTTTCCCTAATTTCTTTCTCAGCCTGTTTATCATTTATATAAAGGAAGTCTACTGATTTGTTTGAGTTAATTTTATATCCAATCACCTTGCTGAAGTTGGTTATCAGCTTTAGGAGTTCTCTGGTAGAATTTTGTGGATCACATATATATACTACCATATCAGCTGCAAATAGTGATACCTTGATTTCTTCCTTTCCAATCTGTATCCCCTTGATCTCCTTTTGTTGTTTTATTTCTCTAGCTAGAACTTCAAGTACTATGATATGGGGAGAGTGGGCATACTTGTCTTGTCCCTGTTTTAGTGGGATTGCTTCAAGTATGTCTCCATTTAATTTTATATTGGCTGTTGGTTTGCTATAAATTACTTTTATTATGTTTAGGTAAGAGCCTTGAATTCCTGATCTCCTCAATACTTTTAACATGAAGGGATGTTGTTTTTTGTCAAATGCTTTTTCAGCATCTAAGGAGATGATCATGTGATTTTTTTTCCTTTGCGTTTACCTTAGTGAATTACATTAATGGAATTTTGTATATTGAACCAACCTTGCATCCCTGGGATGAAGCCTACTTGATTGTGGTGAATGATGGTTTTGATGTGCTCTTGGATTTGGTTTGTGAGAATTTTATTGAATATTTTTACATCGATATTCAGAAGCAAAATTGGTCTGAAGTTCCCTTTTGTTGTTGGGTCTTTGTGTAGTTTAGGTATCAGAATAATTGTGGCTTCACAGAATGAATTAGGTAGTGTTCCTTCTCTTTCTTTTTTTTTTTTTTTTTTGAAAGGTTTATTTATTTACTTCATGTATATGAGTACACTCTAGCTATCTTTACACACACCAGAAGAGGGCATCAGATCCCATTACAGATGGTTGTAAGCCACCATGTGGTTGCTGGGAATTGGACACAGGACTTCTGGAAAAGCAATCAGTGCTCTTAACTGCTGAGCCATCTCTCTATCGTGTTGTGTTAGAAGCATGGCTCCAGATAGACCACACCAGGCCAAACAGTTCCATGTGAGATTTACTGTAGGAGAAAAAGGCAAAGGTGGCAGTGAAGAAGAAGGAGGAGAGAGAGAGGTGAGAGGTCTTCCTTTTATTTGGATAGTGATGTAGCCATTCGCAGGTAAAGGTGGGAGGTGAGCCAAGTGGATTCTGGAAATATGGTGGCGGTTGTCTTGGCAACAGATGTGCCAGTCATTGTTGCCTAGATGTGACATCACTGGGTTTGGAGCCCATCCTGATACCAACACTCCTCCCTTTTCTTATCATAAAGAGAAGAAAGCCCAGGCAGTGATGGTACATGCCTTTAATCCCAGCACTTCGGAGGCAGAGGCAGGTGGATTTCTGAGTTCAAGGTCAGCCTGGTCTACAGAGTGAGTTCCAGGACAGCCAGGGCTACACAGAGAAACCCTGTCTTGAAAAACCAAAAAAAAAAAAAAAAAAAAAAAAAGAAAGAAAGAAAGAAAAAGAAAAAAGGAGGAGGGGAAAGCCAATGGTGAAAATGGGGTTGCTGTGTCTCATAAGCTGCTTACTGCTATCTAGGGGTGTTGTCAATTTTGGGGTGTTGCTGACTTTCACTATTGGGATCTACTTGGTAAAGGTTGACATCAGGTTCCTCTGTGGATAGTGGCTAGTAATCCTGTAATAGGAACTGATTAATAGTTTGGTTAGAAATTTTTTGTATTTGTCATTGAAGGAATGTAGAAACAAGATGAATGAGGCGGGGAGCAAATAATAACACCAGGAGGGTGACTAGGAAAGGCATTACAAAAGGGAGTATCTACTTCCATATAGGGTTTTCGAAAATCCCAGAACTGGAGATCTCACGGTCCCTGAAATTCTGTATGTCAGACTGTAGCTCCTGGATTTTATTTCTCACTATCCCAGATTGGTTGACATAGAAACAGCATTCTTCTTGGAGGATCAGGCAAAGACCACTTTCTTTAGCTGCCAGGACAACTAGTCCCTGTTGGTTCTGAAGCACCACAGCTGCCAAAGAATCGATCTGTTTCTGTTAGTAATTATGGTTATAGACAGTTTTTGAAAACCGCTGCTAAGCTCGAAAGTGAATTTATTATATTTGGTCATGAAAGTCGTTACCCCTGCAACTCTAGTACCAGCACCCTGGGTAGCACTTCCCAGAGTCTTTGGAACCAATATTATGTTAGAAGCAAGGCTCCAGACAGACCACACCAAGCCAAACAGTTCCACGTGAGGTTTACTGTAGGAGAAAAGAGCAAAGGTGGGGTGGAGGGGAGCATCAGAGGAGTCTTTCTTTTCTTTGGATAGTGACATAGCAGTTCCCTGGTAAAGGTGGGAGATAAGCCAAGTGGATTCTGGGAATATGGTAGCCAATGCCTTGGCAACAGATGTGGGGGTCGCTGTCACCTAGGAATGATGTCACTGTGTTTGGAGCTGATCCTCATACCAATAGTTTTTGAGGAATATTAGTATTAGGTCTTCTTTGAAGGTCTGGTAGAATTCTGCACTAAAGCTATCTGGCCCTGGACTTTTTTCGGTTAGGAGGTTTTTAATAACTTCTTCTATTTCCTTAGGGAATATGGGCCATTTAGGTAGTTTAACCGCTCTTGATTTAAGCTATACTATAGAGCAATAGTAATAAAAAGTGCATATTTAGTACAGAGACAGACATGTTGATCAGTGAATTAGAATTGAAGACCCAGAAATAAAACCACACACTTAACAGACACTTGATCTTTAACAAAGAACACAAAAATGTACAATGAAAAAAGAAAGCATCTTCAAGAAATGGTGCTGATCTAACTGACTGTCTGTATGTAGAAAAATGAAAATAGACCCATATTTGTCACCTGGCACAAAGCTCAAGTCCAAGGACCTCAACATAAAACCAGATACACTGAATCTAATAGAAGAGAAAGTGGGAAAGAACCTTGAACTCATTGGCACAGACGGAAATTTCCTAAGCAGAACCCCAATGGCTCAGGCTCTAAGATCAAGAATTGATTAATGGGACCTCATGAAACTGGAAAGCTTCTGTAAGGCAATAGTCAATAACACAAATGGGCAACCCACAGACTGGGAAAAAAATCTTCACTAACTCCACATCAGATAGAGGGCTAATATCCAAAATATATAAAGAACTCAAGAAGCTAACCACCAAGAAACCAAACAACCCAATCAAAAACTGGGGTACAGAACTAAACAGAGAATTCACAACAGTGGAATCTCGAAGAGCTGAGAAGCAGTTAAAGAAATGTTCAAAGTCCTTAGTCATCCAGGAAATACAAATCAAAATGACCCAGAGATTCGACCTTACAACCAATCAGAATGGCTAAGATCAAAAACTCAGTGACAGCACGTTTGATGAGGATGTGGAGAAAGAGGAACACTCTTCTCCATTGCTGGTGGGATTGCAAAGTAGTAAAGCTATTCTGGAAATCAATCTGGAGGTTCCTCAGAAAATTGAAAATACATCTACCTGAAGGCCCAGCTATACCATTCTTGGATATATATCCTAATGATGTCCCACCATGCCACAGGGGCAAGTGTTCCATTATGTTCATATCAGCCTTATTTGTGATAGCCAGAATAGGGAAACAACCCACATGTCCCACAACAGGTGGATGGATTCAGGAAATGCGGTTCATTTATAAACAAAATGGAATACTACTCATCTGTTAAGTATGAAGACATCCTGAGTTTTGCAGGCAAATGGATGGATCTAGATGAGGATCATCTGAGATCCTGAGTGAGGTAACTCAGACCCAAAATGATATGCATGGTATGTACTCACTAATAAGTGGATATTAGTAAAAAATACAGAATACCTATGATATAATCCACAGAACTCAAGAAGGCTAACAAGTCGAAGGACCAAGTGAGGATGCCTCAATCCCACTTGGGAGGGAGAAGAAAGAAATTACAGGAGAAGGGTAAGGGAGGGAGGGACCTGGATGGGAAAGGAATGGGACAGGGGAAGAAGGGAACATGATCAGGTATGGGGGAACAGGACAGAAGCCCTGAGGGTCCAGCAGAAAGAATAAAAACAGGCAACTTCAGGAGATAGGAGGTGCACCAGAGACCTGGGAGGTGAGAGACTCTCAGAACTCAAAGGGAGGGACCTTAGATGAAATTTCATACAGTGGGGAGAGGGAACCTATAGAGTCCACCTCCAGTTGAAGACAAGCGGAGGGGATGGGATTGTCATCCCACAGTCAAAAACTCTGACCCAGAATTGTTACTGTCTGAAAGAACTTCGAGGACAAGAATAAAGAAGAGCCTAAGGAAAAGGATGTCCAGTGACAGGCCCAAATTGGGATTACTCAGGGGGAGGTCCCAAAGCCTGACACTTACTGATGCTAAGGTGTGCTTACAAACAGGGGCCTGTCATGACTGCCCTACGAAAGGTCCAACAAGCAGCTGAAAGAGTCAGATGCAGATATTACACCCAATCAATGGACAGAAGCTGGTTGAATTAAGGAAAAGGTGGAAGAAGCAGAGAAGAAGGGAGACCCTATAGGAAGACCAGTAGTCCTAACTAACCTGAATCCCCAGAAGTATGAGACTTCCAGGTCTAGACTCAGAGAAGATTTACTTAACTCTCAAGAAAATGGAGGCCCCAGGGAGTGGGGAGGTCTGGTGGGGTGGGGGTTTGGTAGGAGCACACCCTCTTGGAGACAAAAGGGGGAGGAAGGGGAGGTGTTAGATTTGGAACAGTTGGAGGATAAAGTCTTTACTGTAAAAAAAGATTAAAGACTAAAAGAAAAAAGAAATGTATGTGAACATGCTTGAGATCATTAGCCATGAGTAATACACAAAGCAGAGCTTCTGGAATGGTGGTCAAATTTTCAATGATATGGCAGCATTGAAACACTCCTTCCCTGCTAGTAGGACCACAAGATAGTAGAGCCACCTTGGAAAACAATTTCCATAGTTCCTCAAAAGTAAACATAACCCAGCAATTCCACTCCAGTCAAAAATGTTTACCACCCCCCCAAAAACTTGTAAATGAATATCCATAGCAGCAGTAGAAACAATCCAGTGTTCATCAAGAGATGCCTGAGTAAGTAGCATCTTTAGCCATGCAATAGAACATTGAGTCTACCATAAAACACAGTGCAGAATGTTTTGCTGCTGTTCTGGTTTTGACAGGGTCCAACTGACTGGCTTGGTACTCACTATGTAGACCAAGCTGATACTCAGAGACCTGCCTATCTCTAGCTCCCAAATACAACTATGCCCAGTCTAAGAGTGTGGTTCTGATGAATGCGTGTTTCATTTTGAATGAACTTGTAATGAGAGAGGGTGCATGTAAAGTACCAAATGCTGTGTGTACATTTACATAAAGTGACCTGGATTGCAAAATACTAAGGTGCCATGTTTGTGGTTGCCAAAGGAAGGAAATGAGGAGTCAGTCACCAATACATTTGAAAATTTATTTTTCAAAAGAAAATGTTTAGGATTTTGAGAGAAGCCATGACTTTACATTGTGAACACACTAAAACCCTTTGGATTACATACACTAAAAATGTGGATTTTATAGTATGTGAAATATATCCAAATTAAAATATTTTAAAATTATTATATAGCCAATATTTTTATACTTTAAAACAATATTTATATGATACTCATCCTAAGAAAATTATGGCTTTTTATTTTAGAGATTTATCATGGCATCCTGCCTTGACCACTAAGAGTAAAATGAGGGATCCACATTCTCATGCATTTATTGATCTGACTGAAGATTTTACAGCAGGTGAGTTACACCAAAATGAAATATTTGCTTTGATCTGCATAAAAATTATAGAATTTTATATCTTCTTAAGAATCATTTCTTAATTTTTATATGCCTTGTTCAAGCTTTTAAAAGTTATGATATAAAATGAGTAGCAAAAGGTTGACTTACTGGAATAAGAGGTAGTATTTAGTGTGATAAATATGACCTATGACCTTAGTTCTTACAGCTTTTGTTATGTGTTCAGCACCTTGCAATTTTGTCTCCAATGTTTAGAAATTTTTGATAATTTGAATAAATGTTGTTCAATATTTCTTTCCCTTTAAATTTAAATATTTTTTCTAGTAAAATTAATGATTGAAAAAACATTTAGCTTATAGACTGAAAAGTGACATTTAAAAACTTTTGTTGAATGTAATACTCTTGCTGTCTAATACTCTCTACCACTGAGCTGCTTCTTCAGGTCTGAAAATTTTTCATTGCAGAAAAATTTAAAACATAAAATACTGTAACATGTACATATTTAACCACCACATATCTTTAATAATTATAAATGTTGCACATATACCACCCATATGTTGTTTCACCCCAGAAAACTAAAGAAAATTAGAAACTTATCATTTCATTTGAGAATACTTCAATGTATATTTCTAAAGATAAGATACGGGTTTTTTTTTTAAGGTTTATTTATTTTTATTTTGTATGTATAAGAGTTTTGTCTACATGTATGTCATGCATCTCATGCATACCACTAGAAGAGAGCTCTGGGACTTGAAGCTGAGATGATTGTAAGCCATCATCTGGATCTGAACCCTCGTCCTCTCAAAGAGCAGCAAGTGCTCTTGACCAGTTGAACCATGTCTTCAGTCCCAAGAATATTTTTTCTGTATTTCTATCATTAGATTATTCTGAAATCAAAATGATTTAGTATCAAGTATGTAGTCATTATAAAGAATATCCCTATGTACTCACAAATTTTTTTCTTTATCAAATCAGGAACTTAGCAGAATACCTCACAGACAAAAAATAAATGCTATCAGTTTGCAGAAATATCTCTATTCTGTCCTCATGGTGTTTCTGTGTTACTCTGTTCTTAGTTTCCGTAGTTAGAGTTGGAGTCCTGACCATATCCTGACTGTAGTCTGTGTTTTAGCTTATTAAGAAGATGAATACATTTTTTTCTCTATTCTGATGTTAAAATTGAACACTGTTTTCAACTCTTCTGAGCACAGATCATTACAATCCTGTCATGGTTCTAAGGAATCATGATGGTCATTATCAAAGCCATTGTTTCAGTAGATGTATTAGTCAGGGCTTTCTATAGTCACAGCACTTATGGAATGTCTTTATATTAAAGGAGTTTATTGTAATTACTTACAGTCTGCAGTCCAACTAACCCAACAATGGGCAGATGTGAATGGGAAGTCTAATAATGTAGTAGTTGCTCAGTCCCACTTGGCAAGCTGTTTCACCCAGTCTTCTGTATAAGCTGGAGTCCTGAAGAAGTAGGTTTCAACAGATGTGCTGTCAAGTAAGTGCGAACAGGCAAAGGAGTGATTTTTCCTTCTTCTAATGTCCTTATGCGTTATGTAGGCCTCCTGTAAAAGGTGTGGTCCACCATGCCTGGATTTGGAATTTGCTATGTCCCAGGCTGGCCTTGAACTCAGAGATCTGCTTGCCCCAGTCTCCTGAGATTTAAGGCCTGTACTACCTTGCCTGGACCTAACCTTTTCTTGGCCACTTTGACTCAATATCTGGATCAAAAGCCTGAGTCATCCTATGTCAAGATCTGGGTCAGTCTTCCAGCCTCAAGATCTGGACCCCAGGTGTGCCTTCCATTTCTGGATTGTACTTCATTATAGATGTAGTTACACTGTCAACCAGGATCAGCCATCACAGGAGGAGTGGCACTGTTGTCTTCGTCTTCTACTCCTCTACATAGTATTAGTTGGGATTGTTCTTTAGTAAAAAGAACTGCTGTCTCATCTCTTTAGTCACCTGAAGTATAACTGAGACAGGCAATAAATGACTAAAGGTGTTTGCCCCATCAACTACTCAGTAACCAAAGCACATAATTCAAATTTGCAATACTGTAATTCAGGAAACTAGCTACAAATTATTAAATCATGCCTGGAGGCTGCTAATAATAAATAGCTTCTTTTAAAAGTATTGTATAGCCAGGTGTGCTAATGTTTGCTTATAACCCTAGCATATAAGCCAGGGGAGGAAGATAACAAGTTCCAGGATGGCCTGGGCTATACAGACTGTCTCAAAAAACCAAATAGAGTATTTCATGGCTGGTAACAAAGAACAGCAATTAAAGGCACCTGCAACCAAGTCTGACCTGAGTTCAATCCCTAGGTCCCAAATTCTCTGCAGACCTCCCCATGTTTGCCATGGCAATACAGTACACACAAAATACAGAAGCTTGTGGTTATTTAATGAGCTATATATTGTTCTAGTACCTTGTTCTATGCACAGTTGTCACAAGTTCCTCAGTAAGAAGACGTGAGAAGGAAATTCATGGTAACCAAGTGTGTGTATCTCCACGGAGGCAAATGCTGTCATGTTGCCCTGCAGCAAAGCTCCTGGGAGCTCAAGTAGCTACCTTTGTTGTCACTGTTACTTTTGTTGACTTATTGCCAGTTTGGTATGTAAAAATAGATTGGTTTGTTTTGATTTTGACATATACATCTCAGATTATCATCATCTTAATATTGAAATAGTTTTTTTCTTAAGTGAATTAACTATTTCAGTGACTTCCCATATCTTTTTCCCTATAGGATACTTCCATTTCATAATCTCTCTTTAGTATAGAGTTCCATTATTCTCTTAATATAAAGAACTTAACTCATAACCACTATCAATTCTGGCTCATGTCTACTATAGCTTTCTAAATAGACTCATGAATTCAAATTATTTAAAAAAACAAATCATTGCATGTCATGATCTAATGTTATTATTCTGATCATGTCATCTACCTTAATTAAAGATAAAATAAAATTCCCCAAGAAAATTAAACCTGGCTTTTAGTTTCATGGTCTATCCATCCATGTATAACAGAAATGCTGTCATTTGCTTGTGGACCCTGGTACATCAACTTATTGCTGCCAAAGAAATCAGGCTTGCCCTCTGCTTAGCTCCTGCCTCCTCAAAATACAAGAGTAGTGTCAGAATCTAGTCCCATGTCCATCACATGACTTATTATTTCTCCAGATAATCTTGATATGGGAGTTTGATTTTATAGTGAAAATATTTGAGGCTAAAAATGTACATGCATACATGCGAGAATACATTATCAGTTTGGCTTTAAACCTTGAAAATAAACTTAGAATTGTCATAAGGTACCACTCTACTTATTATTCTATATTCAGAAGTTTAAATTTGACATTTTTAATGTGCTAATTTATAGCTTAACTATTTTAAAACTCAACAGCCCTTCTGGCCAGTCTCTTTATATTTTCCTCTTACATACTTGATGGTCTCATGCTTTAAATATTATCTACATATTAATACTGTCATGCCCTGATACAAAACTGATAAATTTTCAGAATGGTCTGTTCTATGAATTCAATAATGTCATATATATCTGCCTGAGAGCCATGTCTACCTCTGTGTGTATCTGATACACACTGCAGACTTCGCTTTTCAAACTCCTTTCCCGATCTTTCCTCCTAAGGCTGCATGGCATCAAACCTTTACATCCCATTAACACTGAACACTGAAGTCATGTTAGCTGTCTCTGTCTATAAACCTAATGATAATTAGGAAATTCTGTTCATACAGCCTTTTAAGTATATACAACCTGGTCACTTCTCACTGCCTCCACATTACCCATCCAGGCCCAAGGCTCCATCTTTCTCCTCTGATATATCCCACTTACAGATACCTTCCTGTCTATACCTCTTTTCCACAAACTACTGTGATCCACATAAGAGTATAAATCAGGTCATGGCATTCTTCACAAAGTCTTCCAGGGACCCTACATCATTCACAGAATTAGAAAAGGTCACATAAATTCTCTCCTAGGCCTCTATTGTATTTCTAAGTCTTCTATTTTATTCTTTTCCCACCTCATGATTACACTGGCCATATTTGCTCCTAACTTGCTATTCACAGTCCCCCTCCCTTTACCCTACCCTCCTTTCCCCCATGTCCTTGTCCAGACATGAAACTAAAGGTAGTACCTCAGGCAAGCACAAGCACACCGTCAACTGAGTTGTAACCTGCCCCGGTACACACACACACACACACACACACACACACACACACACTTTTTAAAGCATTTTGTCGTTTTTCTCAACATTTTCTTGAGTTCTCAAAATACTCTTCATCTCCCTAACTGAGATTTTCTTTACCTCCAGCGAGGCCTGCTCTATTCAGAGACCCCACCCCCAACTCCCGCCATGTTCCAGTACTTTCCTGGGTCCTGTTTTGCTTACTTCTTTCCCAGAGTCCTATCACCTGCTAAAGTGTCAAGTATTAATTACCTTTACTGTGTCAATCCATCCTGGAACATAAAGTTGATAAGGGCAGAGGCTTCTGGGTTTCTTCTTCTCTTTCATTTTTCAAGTGGCAAGAGCAGATCCTACACCACTTGATGGGTGTCTGTTGAATTAATGATCACACTTGGGCAGCAGAACAGAACCTAAACAGGGTAGTATATTATATCCTCAAGTGCTCAATCTATTCCTGAGAAGTTTATCTTTCACCTGAAGATGTAACATGTAACAAAGGAAATTCTTAATAAAAATACTGCATATTTGCAGAAGTTTAAGCATTGTTTTTGTTGTTGTTCTTTGTTTTGGTTGGGTTAAGTTTTGTATGGTTTTGGTGTGTAGTGTGGTATGGGATTTTGATATAGGGTGTCAGTGTACCCTAGCCTTCA
Organism: Mastomys coucha; assembly: GCF_008632895.1. Classification (NCBI taxonomy): domain Eukaryota; kingdom Metazoa; phylum Chordata; class Mammalia; order Rodentia; family Muridae; genus Mastomys; species Mastomys coucha. The sequence goes on along the minus strand of NW_022196905.1, from coordinate 224,182,467 downwards.
AATTGCAAAAATGATCTTGCCTTTCTTTCTCCATGCTGGATTCCAAATGGTTATCACTATGCCTAGTTTAGCATTCAGAAAGGATTTCTCAGAAATATATAAAAAGCTTAGAAAGTTTGGCTGTCTTAGACCTATCTAAGCATATATTTAAAATGATGAGGCTCTTTTTGATGATTATTATTCTTTTTTAATACAAATTAAGCCTCTCTGACCTTATCATACTATGAGGTGACAATCTGATTCACTGTGAAATGCATTCTCTTTGAGATGATTCCAATTCTGTTCTAAATAAAAGTTGATTTTTATCAGCAAAGATGAAGAGACCTGTTTACTAAAAGCTGCACTTCTTTCTGTTATTATCATTTATGTTCTTTGATAAGGATGGGACACCAGGGAAACAAAGTAATAGAGAATGTTTTATTACAAGTATGTTATCACTGTCCTAATACCAACAGATGCTTTTTACCAAACATTTTAAAGAGAAATTATATAAAGATGTTATTCTTTTGTGGCAGTATATTTTTATTGAAAGTAGATTTTTTTCATACAATATATTCTGATTACAGTTCCCATCTCCCAGCTCCTCCCAGATCCTCCATGACCCTCCACCCACCCAAAACCACAACCTTTCATTCTTTCTCTCATTAGAGTACTAACAGGCATCTAAATATAATAATAAAATAAGATAAAATAAAACCAAACAGACCAGAATACGATAAAGCAAACAAACTGCCAAGAGAAAAAAAAGAGACAAAGAAAAGCATGAGAAACACATGTGACTCATGCACATGTAGGGACTGTGCCTGCTGTCTCTCTGAGTTCAAATGTATGTCAGTCTGTCTGTGTTTAGAAGGCCTTGTTTTCTTGGTGTCCTTCATCCCCTCTGGCCCTCACAATCTTTCCATCTCTTCTTCTGAATAGTTTGCTGAGCCCTGAAGGAGGAAGGATTTGACGGAGACATCCCATTCAGGACTGAGTGAGATTCCGAGGTCTCTCACTCTCTGCACTTTGTTCCCTTGTGGGTCTCTCTGATTTGTTTCCATTTACTGTAGGACAAAGTTTTTCTGATGATGGCTCATTGAGACACCGGTCTATGGGAATAGCAGGCTACCATTAGGAGTCATATTATTGCTATGTTCCCTAAACAGAGCAGTAAGTAGTATTTAGATTTTCCTGAGGTTTCAGGCATATCTAGTGTCAGATTCTTAGCCACTCAAGAAATGTCAGGCATGGGATCTGTCTGATGGACTGGGCCTTAAATCTAATATATAGATCTACACATCTAATATATAGGTCTATATTTTAAACATTAACTCTGATATATACATCTATATATTAAATAGTAAATCTAATATAGAAATGTATAAATCTAACCTGGTATTGGCTAGTTACTCATAACATTCGTGCCACTATTGCACCAGAGTGCCATGCAGGCAGGTCTCCATTGTAGATCAAAGGGTTTGTAGCTTGGTTGATGTTTACCTTTCTCCTCTGGCCATATGCACACTACTTTCCAGCACCATGAACAGTAGGGGTAAAAATTTTAGTTAGGCACCAAGTCAACTTCTCTATGTTCACTGAATTAAATAGGTTTTCTTCAGCAATAGGGACTTACCATCATTTTGTTGAGAGCAACCCATGGCCTTGGAAATACCTTGATTGTTTAAGGTTGTCCCTGGAGTCCTTTGGCCAACAGCTCTATTAGATATAACCTATTCCTGGAACTAGTTTCATTTAATGAGGAGAGATGTCTAGTTAAGGTTTTGTCTCACCCATTATTTGGTTATTCCATTTAGATTTCTTTAAGAAGCTTCTACTGTGTTTGGTTTCCATACAACCCCTCAAATGGTTCTCAGTTTTAGCTATTCCTCCCCATATTCTCTCCCTCATTTCCTCTTCCCTCCTCATCCCTGTATTTCCTTCCTCACCTCCATCCACCTTCCTCTTTGATCCTTTTGTTTTAGTACCCCACCCCCGCCCCCCAGGCTCATATCCATCCATAACTATTCTAGTTCTGCCTTCCTATGGAACTCCATCTCTCCCCACTAGTCCATTACTCTATCCTAACCTCTGTGATTGTAGCTTACTTATCAAAGACTCAACTAACATTGTGGCAGTATTATAATGACTAAGTTATTTAACAAGTAAAGGTTTTCTAAAGCATTTAATTTATTACTGTCCTTTTAGTCTTTCCCTTAAATATTTTGGTGGTTTGGAAAAGAATGGCCCCCATAGGCTTATATATTTGAAATCTTAGGCACCAGGGAGTTCTACTATTTGAGAAGTATTTGGAGATTTATCTTTGTTGGAGTAAATGTGTCACTGGGAGTGGGCTTCGACGTTTCAAAAACCAATGCCAGACCCAGTCTTAACTTAAAGATGTTAAGTATCTTTCTCCATAGGCATATCTTGACTTTCTATTTCAAATGTTCATTTACAATACTTCTTTTTAAATATTTATTTGTTTCCTTTATATATGTGTGTGTGTGTGTGTACATCACATTCATGCCTAGAGACCAAGGTGGTCAGAAGAGGGCTAATAATATATTCTTAGACAGATTATTTAGCCTAAATTTGAAGCACTTTATCTCTTAAAGTAGGGGTGGTGAAGTGTTTACCTTGAAGGATAAGAAACCAAATGAGAGAACATACCCAGGGCCCTGCACATTGCCAGCTATATATCGTAAGTATATGGAAAGAGAGAATCAGAAGGTCGTGCCATTTTTACTGTTTATTTGCTGGTAAAAGCAGCATACTTAGATAAGCATGTTCCAGTCTACTGATAAAGACAGCCTGACTACTATTGAGTAATGATAAAGCACGGGGCCCTCACATGAGTTCCCAGTTGGACAAAAATATAATTATCATATGACATGAAACAGAGTCTTTACTCTCCATAGGGAGCCACAACACTAGCTATATTATGTTTAAAAAGCACCTTATAAATGTATGCTTCATGATTATTGTAGTGAATAACAGAAAATAATAGTAAATTTCTCAGTTTTCTGTCATGGAAACTACTTCCTCTGAAAGTATGCCTCTCTGCTTCATTATTACTTTTCTTCTTTTTTTTTTTTTTCCCAAGAGTATAAGGCCTAGATTGGGCAAGGTCTTGCCGGATATGTCAAGGTGGCCTTGAGTTAATGATTCTCCAGCTTCAGGTATCTGAGGGCTCATATTTCCAGTGTGCACTACTCAGTTGGCTTCCTTCCTTTTGTTGTTTTGTTTTGTTTTGTTTCGTTTTGTTTTGTTTTAAAGCTGGCATAGACTCAGGGCCTCATCCATCCAAGGCAAGCACTGTGCCTCTGAGCTATAACCCCAGCACTTTAAGTGTTATTTTTATTATTCTGTTTTTATGTTTTATTTATGTGTTTGGTGCCTGTGGAAGACAGGAGAAAGTGACTGATCCTGTGACTTTGGACATATAGTGCTTGTGAGCCACCCCATGTGGGTACTGGGAATTGAACATAGGTCCTTTGGAAGAGAAGCAAGCACTCCTCTAACTACTGAGCTATTTCTCCAGCACCCTTGTTTTTTATTTTGTATGCATGCGTGTTGTGCCTGAGTTTGTGTATGTTTACCGTGTGTGCATTGCTTGTAGAGGCCAGGTGAGGGTACCAGATCTTGAACTTGAGTTCAAGTTTTCAGCTGCCATTGTGAGTATGGGGAACTCAACCTGGTTCTCTGCAGCAGTAGGGAGTCCTTTTAACCATTGAGCCATCTGTCCAGTTCCTCATTAAGCGATACTAAGGAAGAAAATAAAATATTCCTGTTTGTGAAATTATATTTAAAGGTTTTGGGTTCTTTACATTTTTGTTTGATAAAGCAGTATTTTAGACTAGCTTAAACTGGCCCTGCACTTGTACCTATCCTCTTGCCTCAGTGTTTTAGGTGCTAGGATTATAGCATGAGCCATCACACCTGGCTAAACTTCATCTAAGAGTGTTTGTTCATTCATCCTTTATCTCATTTTCACTGAATTATTTCCAGTAACAGTTGGTTATTACTTGGTTTATTTGTATCTTGGTAGCAGTTCTTTGACTCTCTGCAGTCTGTCTGAATGTCCTTTACTCTCTAACATGGACCTGCAACAAGAGTTCTACCTAGTTCTTTGCTGATAGAAAATGTTTCACATTCTGGATTGTATTGAGCCTAATCCATGTACATAATGTGGACTGCTGGGCTTGTCTCTCTGATGAATGTTCACTGAAGCATGATCTGATGCATAAGCTTCACCTGCGCATAACAGGAATGTTGAAGTTGTATTAGCTCACTGATGTCACCAGGGCTCCATTTAGTGCCCTGGAAGGAGAATAAATGACACTTTGGAATTGTGGTTATCATTCTGAATGGAATGCCTACCAGCGGATCAAATTCCTCTACTGTCAGAAAGGATCTGATTCATTTGAGGATGTTACTGCCTTTGTGGCATTATCTGCTAGCTTCATTTATTTTTAGGGAGCAGAATAGAAAAGACAATACTCTCTTCTTAGGAGCAGATTGCCTCAATTATATCCAGATATTTAAAAGTCTCCATTATTACAGAAAGTAAGTGCTAACTGAAGTGAGCCAAGCCAGCTTAGAGAACAGTAAGCACTGGTACCAGCTCAGCCTGAGCTATCACACACAAGAGGGTTATGGTGACTGAAGAAGGGCAGTGCCTCAGGCTGGGGCCTGGCTCAACATTCCATCCACCAGGAGCACAGTTTGTGTCAGGATTCCAGGAGCAGCTCGGAATCTCTTACATCAGTTCAGACCTTTTCTCTTCCTTTTCTTTTTCTGTGCCATGCTTCTCAACATTCCGCTGTTCCTAGCTCAGTCTACACTAAAAATGAAGAAAGGGGAAGTTGCACTTTTCCATATGCACTGTTTTCAGAAGTTGAATGGGGTACATGATAAGTTATTTAAAGGAAAAACAGCTTATAGGTTGGGAGAATACTTGCAAGTCCTATCTGTGATAAAAGATTAATATGAAAATTATAACAAACTTATGTAACTTAATAAGTATAATTGAATTATAAATGGTCATATAGCACAAAAATATAATGTAGAATAGGCAACCAATATAAGATAAGGCAGTCAGTATGACTAATCATCAGAGACATAGAGAAAAAATTATTTACTCTGTTGGTGGGAATGTAGATTGGTATAGTCATTGTGAAAAATTATGGAAATTTATTTTAAAACTAAAAACAGAATGCTGCATAACCTAGTCCTCCAAGTTATGCTGTTAGTGGGCTTTACATTATTGTAGTGTCACTGGGACCTGTTTTAGTTAGGGTTTTATTGCTGTGAAGAGACACCATGACCACAGCAACTCATCTAAGGAAAGCATTTAATTGGGGCTAGCTTACATTCTCACTAGTTTAGTCCATAAATCATCAAACTGGGAAGCATGGCAGCATGCAGGCAGGTATGGTGCTGGAGAAGTTCTACATCATAATCTATAGACAGCAAGAAGAGACTGCTTTGAGCATCTGTGACATCAGCTCCTACCCCATAATGATGCACTTCCTCCAACAAAGCTACACTTATTCCAACTCCTATGGACCTATGGGGACCATTTTGATTCAAACCACCACAATCCCAATATTGTTAATTTTGTTGTAAATATCAGTTACAACAGGCAGGATATGAACTGTCTGGAAGCATTCATCAACATATGAATAGAAGATGATACTATGAATTAGGAAAGTTGTATGTGTAGAAGGTGTGTGCATTCATATGCTGGAATGTTTTTCAGACTTGTATCTTTTGGCATTACATACATGGGGCAAAAAAACATCATACTAAATTAAATAAGTAAGCTAGATACAGAATATAATTTTAATCTGGCATATGAGAAATAGTTTTAAAGTAAAATATTTAATCTGATAGGTATATGTGTGCATATTTCTGTCCATGTGTGTGTGTGTTCTAGTTTCATATCTATTGCTATTGAAAAATACTCTGGGGCTGGAGAGATGGCTCAGCGATTAAGAAGACTGACTGCTCTTCCAGGGGTACTGAGTTCAACTCCCAGAAACCACATGGTGGCTCACAACCATCTGCAGTAGAGTCTGATGCCCTCTTCTGATGTGTCTGAAGAGAGCAAAGGTGAATTCATAAAATAAATAAATAAATCTGAAAAAAAAAGGAAATACTCTGACAAAAAACAACTTAAGAGAGAAAGGTTTGTTTGGCTTTCAGTTCTAGGTCACAGTCCATCACTAAGGGGAAGTCAAGGCAGGAGCTCAAGCACCTGGTCACAGAGCCTCTGCCAGAGCCTCCTGGCCTGGAGTGGGTTGAAAAGGGATACAGAGTATGACTCTGGTGTGGCTTTAAAGACTTCAGGTCTCTGGAAGCTCTAACTGTCTATACTGAAAACTCTCTGAAAACTACCTTGCTACCGGGCGGTGGTGGTGCATGCCTTTAATCCCAGCACTTGGGAGGCAGAGGCAGGTGGATTT
>NW_022196905.1:224174155-224176008 GCF_008632895.1 Mastomys coucha | reverse complement strand
CTACCTTGCTAATTCTGGGAGTTAAAAGTGACTAGCTTGGGGCTGGAGAGGTGGCTCAGAGGTTAAGAGCACTGACTGCTCTTCCAGAGGTCCTGAGTTCAATTCTCAGCAACTACATGGTGACTCACAACCATCTGTAATGAGATCTGATGCTCTCTTCTGGTGTGTCTGAAGACAACGACATTATATTCACATATATAAAAAAGTAAATGAATCTTTAAAAAAAAAGTGACTGGCTTAGGTGATTAACACCTGTAGCCTAACAGCAGGCATGTGGCCTTTGTTCCATCTCAGCAGGAACTGCTCAGCTCTAACTTTCAGCCAGCTCCTTGAAGTCACAGAAAGAAAGGGGGCACTTTGAAAAGTGATTTTAGTGTTTATTTCTAAGTTGTAAAAAGTTTCCTATGAAAGCTGTCTAAGAAAAAGGGGGAAAATGGAATGAATAAAAAAGAGGATAAGGGAAAAAAGTTCTTCCCTCCTCTCTTTGTCCTCAGCATTTATACATCCTTTCACAATACATGATCACATGGTAAAAAGTTCATCACAAGTTCACACATAAAATCAAATTATAAATCAAATAAGAAGTTTACAACAGAGAATGTTTACATGTCTATCCATTAGGAGTAATTATCCAGCTAAATTCAAGTTCTGCAGGTTCATTGAGAGTTAAAAACCATAACTAAGTTAATAGTGAAATTGTGTATAGATAAACCCAGTCAATATTTTAATCTTCTGTTCTAGCATCTATAATAAATCATTAGTTTCCTTTTTATGACCTTTGGCTAATGGTTTTACAACCTCGTGGAATGTGCTCTGCATGGTAGAAAGTCTGGTTCCTATCTAGAAACAATTAACTGGTGACACAGTGGGAGACTGACAGTTTTCATTGCAGCTTTGATTAAAAAAAGAGACCTAATAACAGTCCCACCATAAAACAACTTAATAAATACTTATATAATTTTAGGAATTCTTATAGAATCATCATAAATAATTAGGAAGTCATCTATTATTCTAAATAGCATCACTACAAGATCTTTGTAGATCAAAAGGGTGAGCTAATACCTAGTGATTGTCATATATTTTTAATAATAATAGCAAAGCATATTAATAGCAGGGATCTTTCCTAAAATGATTTTCTCCAGCGCCTTTACTTATGGGAGCAAATCTGTCATGGATTATTATAATCCAAGGCAGACCGTCTCAGGAAGATCACCTGCTCATTATTAGCTTATTGGCTCCTGACACACATCCACAGTCAAGAGCAGAGAGACCTAATAGATCCTTTGCCTGTTTATGTTTTTTATGCTTAGCTCAATTTCTTCACTTCCAGAGACCAGGGCCCAGCTCATGAAACAATACCACTCATGTTCAAGCTGGGTCTTTTTACATCAATTAACCACCAAGATAACCACACAAAGACATGTCATGAGGTAGTTTGATCTATGTTATCCCCTAGCTGGGACTTCCTTCTCTGGTGATTCTAAGCAGTTCCAAGTTGACAACTAAAACTAACCAGTACAATGTAAATATATTTTATATACACACATACAAAACAGAGAAAAAAAGATTAAAATGATTGCCATAGGCAAAGGAAAAAGGAAGGAACGTGGAGGCACAAGTGAAAGGGCACAGAGGAAAAGTTGTGTGGACATTGAATGATTAACACATGACATGGGGCTGGAGACATGGCTAAGTGATTAAGAGCACTGACTACTCTTCCAGAGGTCCTGAGTTCAATTCTCAGCAACTACATGGTGGCTCACAACCATGATGGAATCCAGTGCCCTCTTCTGGTATGTCTGAAGACAGCTACAGTATACTCATATACATAAAAAAAATAAATTTTTACAAAA
>NW_022196905.1:224139906-224174144 GCF_008632895.1 Mastomys coucha | reverse complement strand
AAAAAAAAAAAAAAACCATGCAATGAACCACAGCTAGAAATGAGGCCATCATAAATGAATTCGCCACAAAGAAATGGGCAATATGATTGAGGTGGAGACATCAACTTTTTCACCACAACCATTTTCTCATTACTTGTGATTATGCATCTCATAGTATATGGTATTCTCAAATGTACACAATAATTATTTTTAAACTCATCTTGAAATCTGAATTTTGGCCTGATTACTGTGTATACCTTGCCCATCGTCTATCACATGGAGCCTTACAATTCAGTAAAGGACATGGGACTTGAATTGAGAACCAAAGAGTGATTGATGTTATATTTAAGAGTACTTATGCCGGGCGGTGGTGGCGCACGCCTTTAATCCCAGCACTTGGGAGGCAGAGGCAGGCGGATTTCTGAGTTCGAGGCCAGCCTGGTCTACAGAGTGAGTTCCAGGACAGCCAGGGCTACAGAGAAACCCTGTCTCGAAAAACCAAAAAAAAAAAAAAAAAAAAAAAAAGAGTACTTATTAATAGATTACCAACTTTCCAGTCATCCGGAAAGTTTTCCCATTCAGTGGTTTGGTACCATTCATTTGCTCTAAGACATGTGACTACTAGCTAGCATTTATTATAATTCCCTGGCCATCTTCCAAGTTTGTCTCTTGTTCTCTGCTAGTAACAAATACTTCCGCCAAACCAGACTCTACTTTTTCTTAAATGTCCTCTAATTTTTCTCACTGTCTCTCCTGCTTCCTCTGCCTTGAAGTCTCTCTCGTGTGGCACTATTGACAGTTTGAGTTGGATCATTAATGTATGGCGCTCCCTGCACATTGTAAGATGTTTGGCAGAATCCTTAACTCCCTTTTTCAAATTCTTTGATGTCTGTATTTGTTTTGTGTGGAAGTCAGAGGACAGCTTACAGGGATCTTCTCTTTCCTTCCACCACGTGGATCCTAGGCTTCAAACTCAGATCATGGTGGTTGGCAGCAGGTGCCAACCCAGATTTATACTTTTTGAGTACTAGTAGCCATAAATGTCTTTAGACATTCCCAGTGTTCCGTAGAAGGCAAAATAAGCCTGCTGAGAAGCAGCACTCTTCAGGGGAACTGTCAAGCTTCATCTGAGATGTTATTAGTGTCTGATTTGTTCCTGTTATCTCTGCTTCCATGTCTCCTGACTTGTTTCCAGTGCCCGTTGAGGGAACCATGCACTTGAGCTCTGTAAATTCTTCATCTTATCCTTGCTGACCCCTGGGCTATCCTCTGTGTCAGCCACCTTACCCATCCAGTGGAAATAAGGAGGCAAACACCGAGCCCTTCTCCATGCAGTTTAATCAGGAACCTTCATTTTTACTTCTCTCTCTAGCTAGCTTCTTTTATATTCTTCTATATCTTCTTCTTACATACATCTAGTTAGTTACATCTTACTTGCTCCTATTTCCTACTTACTCCTATTCCTATTCTTATTCTTACTACTATTCCTATTCTTTCTTCTATTCCTACATCTTCTCTCCTAATCCATCACCAGCCCTAATTCTACATACTTACTCCTATCTCTCTCCTAATCCATCACCAGCCCTAATTCTACATACTTACTATCTCTACATACTTACTCAATACTCTTCTATACATCTTACTTCTATTCCTACATACTTACTCCTATCTATACATACTTACTATTACCTACATCTTACTTACTATCTATATATTTACTTACCCCTAATTATCCTCCAGCCCCCAGCCCTTGTGGGTTAAATACTTTCCCTGGTCCCAATCAGCATCAGCTATGTGGCAAAACATAATAGGCTGCGGGAAAATCATGCCAGCATGCATCACAAACTAGAGGCACACAGCTTTTCCAACTAAGGCTTGTTTATCTCAATGCTCTCTGCTCTGGCCGGAGACCAGGTGTTCAATATATATATAGGGTGGCAGCTGCGGCTCCCCACACCTCTGTACTTCTGTTCTTTCAGTGTTGTTATGGGGAGATCAGTGGCCAACATTCTCAGGCACTCTTTCTGCTTTCTACGTATTTCTTTCACAGTTAAATGAAGCATGCCTTCTAACTATCTCAAATGGAATATGGTACAATTTGTGTTCTGGTTTTAGGAAGACATCTTTAATCCCCAGCACTAATTGTACAAATTTCCTAGGAAGCTTCTGCCTTCTAGCTATCCCAATGGTCTTCCACTTTCCTTTCTCACATCAACAAATTTGCTACTTTATTGGAGACATAACTTCCTACACATAGTGTTGTAACTATTGTATTACTTCAAGTCACATCAGAATCCACAGAGACAACCCAGCACAGCACTATTACCTCCCGCTCAGTGCCTTGTGGGTACTGGAAAACTTACTGTCCTCCAAACCACTATTCTCTTGGCTGATAATGTGTCTTGCTTCCTACACCTTTTGAACTTCTTTGGGCTCTCCTTTAGGCTTAGATTTTTCTAAACCTACTTTATGCTTCAACCTCCTTCCTATCTTGTTGACCAGAGGTAATGGAGAAAGAAGGATAATAGACAAATAGGATTGTCGACCTCTTTAGAAGTAGTTCTTTGAGGCCATTCCAATCCTTGTTGTGAGGATGTCAGCAGTCCAGCCCAATAGCAAACACCAAACAGGAATCAGTAGCAGTGGCTCTATCCAACAGAAACTACAAGGTTCCCCTGAATTGTCACGAGGCAGCAGAAGCAGCAAGAATCAGCCAAATACCAAGAGAAGTTCTTTGGCACATTTCTATGAAGTGATGACCTGAAAGAGCAGTGAAATGTTGCATGGCTTAGCAATGCAAGAGCATCCTCTCACTGTCTGTGTGGTTCTACTTATACTCTTTCTAAACATCATGAGCCCTCTTAAACTCTAGCAAAACATCACATACTCTCTGTCTTAGGGTTTTACTGCTGTGAACAGACACCATGACCAAGTATGTGAGTACACTGCTGCTATTTTCAAACACACCAGAAGAGGGCACCAGATCCCCACTACAAATGTTTCTGAGCTACCATGCGGTTGCTGGGAATTGAACTCAGGACCTCTGGAAGAGCAGTCCATGCTCTTAACCACTGAGCCATCTCTCCAGTCCAAGGCAACTCTTATAAGAACAACTTGTAATTGGAGCTTACAAGTTCAGAGGTTCAGTCCATTATCACCAAGGCAGGAACTTGGCAGCATCCAGTCAGGCATGATTCAGGAGGAGCTGAGAGCTCTACATCTTCATCTGAAGGCTGCTAGCAGAATACTTTATTTAAGTCAGCTAGGATGAGGGTCTTAAAGCCCACACCCACAATGACACACCTACTCCAAACAGGCCATACCCACTCAAACAGAGCCACAGCCTTCTAGTAGTGCCACTCCCTGGGCCTAGCATATACAAACCATCACACTCTCTCAGGTGTCTGCTTTAGAAAAACATCCTCTCACAAGGCAGTTTTCAGAAAAGTATCATGTGACAAAACTGAGTTTCCAAAGAAACCAGAAATTTGCACATCACTCTGTGATTCATCAGTTGGTCTTACTGCTTGATTCTCACCACCACCCCCAATCTGCATTCCTCCTCTCCATCCTAGGATCCTTCTTACAAAAATACCTTTCTTACCTGATGTTCCTAGATACAAACCCTCTAATCCTGGGAATATCCACCCAACTATAGTCTGTCCCCAAGAAAAAACACATTATAATCTGTGTGCAGAAGCTATCCATGATTAGACAGCCCTGGCTGTCCTGGAACTCACTCTGTAGACCAGGCTGGCCTCGAAGTCAGAAATCCACCCTCCTCTGCCTCCCAAGTGCTGGGATTAAAGGCATGTGCCATCACTGCCCTGGCCTATGATTAGACTTATAAAACCCATTATTCTCTCTTATAATCACTAAACTCTTCCTGCACTTCAGTCACAGTTTGAATTCGATTCATCTTTCTCAACCAGATATGTGACAGGCTTTTAATCTGGCCACCTTTGCCTGACTCCCCCACCTCCCCTGGTTCCTTCCACTTTGATGGTGTCCTTAGGGAAAATAGCAGCACACTTTTTTGGCCATTTAGCAATGCCTATACTCTGGGTAGCTGCAGAAGCAAATATGGCATTTCCTCCTGTGTGCTTCTCCAACCCCTAGATACTTAGTTTTGCTAACTGAGTCATTGGATATTGAAACATTAGGCAGCTTCTCTTTACCAAGAGACTAATATATTTAATAGCATACTGTATTACATGATTTGGTATTTCTTCATGTCTGCTTTCTGAATATAGGTATGTTCTTTATCTCTAAAGGCGGTGGGGGGTGGGTCAGAAGCCATGGAAGTACTACTGTGAAGAAGACACAAGGAAACCAGCTGCAGGGAGGCTGATCAACTTTACCCTAGGTGACTCAAGGCTTATATCATTTGGGGGACAGTGGATAGGAATATATGAAGACTTTTGGCCTGATTACTGTGTATACCTGGACCATCGTCTATCACATGGAGCCTTACAACTCAGTAAAGGAAGTGGGACTTCAGTCAGTTGAATAGATGGGCTGGCAGTGTGCTTCTATGTGCAGATCTCGTTCTTCTCCTGTCTTCACTGCAGGTGCCTCTTCTCTCTATACCTGAGAACTACTTACTTGAAGGAAAGTAATAGCTTATTGCTCTGGCCCAATGAAACTTTTCCACATTGGTTCTTATCAGTATCTACTTCAGCTGTGCACTAACATAATTCCAGTGAGCCATAGAAATCTTACTCTGACATAGCTGCATTAACTCCTTTATTATACAGAGTACACCCATTGATACTCATCTATAATTGTTACAATTATTAATGTCTCTTAACCATCAATAATATAAGTTTGTGTACACTAATAGCATATTACTTAGCTTCTGGTTGTTTTCTTTCTATGACTTCAATTCAGTCTTGTGTGACTTTCTCAATCTAATGCATCCTGTCCTGCTCTTCTTCTTAGTGTTGTGTGTGATATGCCAATATGTTAAGTTCTGTATATTACAGGATCAGTTGAATATAAAATATACAAAATTATCTCTACAGCTCTTTGTTTGAATATCTGGTTCCTAGCTGCTGGGAGACTATCACATTTAAGAAGTGCTTGGCCAGGCAGTGGTGGCACACGCCTTTAATCCCAACACCTGGGAGGCAGCAGCAGGAGGAACTCTAAGTTCAAAGCCAGCCTGATCTAAAGAGTGAGTTCCAGGACAGCCAAGGATATACAAAGAAATTTTGTCTCAGAACTCCACCTCCAAATGCTAAAAAAAAAGAAGGAGGAGGAAGAAGAGGAGGAGGAGGAGGAGGAGGAGGAAGAGGAGGAGGAGGAGGAGGAGGAGACATAGTACTGCTTGACTAGAGGATGTGAGACCTAAGGAATGTGTTGTGACCCCAGTTCCAGCTGATCTTCTCTGCCCTCTCTCCTTCCTAGGTATTGCCTTATAACGAGCACTCACTACAGTCTCCCTCCATTATGCCATGCTCTCACCATGTCATATTTTCTCAACTGTGAGCCAAAAGGAATCTTCCTTGAATTGCTAGTGTTAGGTATTAGGTCACAGCCACTAGGAAATAATGCAGTTCTAAACACAATGTTTTACACAACTGTGTCTTTTGAAAAGGACAGGAGTGTGTCTTTACATTTGGAGCTAGGGTCACAGTGGTAGGACAAATATGCCTAGCTTGTATGAGGCTCTGGGTTTGATTCACAAAACCACCAAAAACCACCAAAAAGGGAAAGAAAAAGCCCTATTTGTTCTCTCTCTCTCTCTCTCTCTCTCTCTCTCTCTCTCTCTCTCTCTCTCTCTTTCTCTCTCTCTCTCTTTCTCTCTCTCTCTCTCTCTCTCTCTCTCTCTCTCTCTCTCTCTCTCTCTCTCTCTCTCTCTCTCTGTGTGTGTGTGTGTGTGTGTGTGTGTGTGTGTGTGTGTGAGAGAGAGAGAGAGAGAGAGAGAGAGAGAGAGAGAGAGAAACGCTCGTGCTGGAATGTACATACATGTTATGTATTTTTGCTTTTGTAGAGATCAGACAACAGCCTCAGATAACACATCCTCTTTTTTTTTTTTTTAACCTTGTTTGAACTACAAGCTTTAGGTATTCTCCCGTCTCTGCCTCCCAACGTACTGTAGAAACACTGTGCCTAGTTTAACATGGGATCTGAATATTTGAACTCATCCTTACACCTGCCTGGCAAATGCTTTACTTACTACACTATCTTCTTGCCCCCTTGCTATTGTCTAATTACAGAGCTACTTTACTGGGTTTTCAAATGGGTTTGAGTCCAAAGTCACTTGTTTTATTCTAAACAAGCTTCATTAGTATTTGGTTTTTGTTTTGAGGCTGAGTCTGCAGTGTAGCCCAGGCTAGCTTGAAAGGTGCAACAAACCTTCTGCCTCAGCCTCCCAAGTTTTGGGTTTTCAGATGTAAGCTACCACAGCAGACTTCATTGGTATTTCATATAAGGTAGGTCAGCTTTCCATAAGTTCACTCAGTTTTTTTCTTCCCTCGAATGTCTGTCTTCCTTGTCTCTAGTTCTAACAGTGGTTACCCTGACGAAGGACCCTTGGTAGGCAGGAAAGCCATTATTCTGACACAGGATCTTGGTCAACAGTCTTGTCACCAGTCTTCTGGTCTTCTGATTTTTTGATAGGGAATCTGATATTACATCTTTTTAAATTTCTTTATAAGTTAATTTCACTGTGGTTTATGTGTTGGGAAGCAGAAACACAGCCATGGCTCATGCGTGGAGGTCAGAGGATATTTTCATAAGTCTGTCCTTTCCTTCTACCATTTGAGTCCCAGGTATCAAACTCAGGTCATCAATCAGGCTTGGCAGCAAGCTCCTAATACTGAGCCGTCTCACCTACTCACCTTTTTAATTATAACAGTATTTCTCTTGATCTTTTCAAGATTTTTCTCAATTTCTTTACTTTTGGATTTTTTGGTGCAATCTGTCTTGATATGGACATATTTGTGTTTATTCTGCTTAGAATTTACTGAGCTTCTGAGGTGTTGATTCCCATCAAATTTCGGAAGCTGTCAGCAATCATTTCTTGAATTACATGTTTTTCTTTTTCTTCTTTGCCTTCACGCCTGTAGACACTATGGTGCTCATTTCTGTCCTTTGTGCCATGTCACTTTACTCTGGGACTCTGTTGATTCCCTGCATGAATTCTGTCAGTCTGCCATGATGATTGCTGGTATTTCTGCCTGTTCATTCGGCCCCTGATACAGCTTAGCATAGTTTACCGATATGCTATGCTTTGACTGTGAGTACATTTATAGCAGCTCCTTTGAAGTTTTTGTCTGTTTCCTTTGATTATCTAGTCACATTTGCAGTCTCTTGCAGCACAGTTTTTATTCCCTGCATATGGATTACATTTTTCTCTCTTTTTTTTTTTGTATCCCACAACTTCTTTTTTATAAGTTAGATGTTTTAATCATTATGACCATCCTGCAAAAGAACATTGACATGTGTCTCTCAAACTGTGGTCCAGAAGTTGAAAGTAATGATACTACACCTATTGAAAGGGCCGGAAGCCACTCATTACTCAGGCAAAGCAACTCTTTGGTTGGCAACCTGGAAAACTTGAAAGGTTATGGAGATGAGCCCGCAATGGAGGGCTTGTATGTGTTTTGGAGGTGGGGCCTAGGTGACATTTTGTGAGCTTCCTCCTGACCTTTGACCAGTGGCACCTAGATTTTTTGTATCAGCTTGCACAGATATGAAACACCAGAGGAAAGATATAGTAAGAATTCTGGAATTTTTGTTTCTTTGAGAAAAAAAGAAATATGATAAGAATGTATTTTCATTATAGTCCCAAGTGTGAGCTATGGGGCTGCTTCAAACTGTCTGCAGCAGCGGATGTGATTTGCCTCATGTTCTCAGAGGCATAATTTTGCCAACTGCAGATAATTTCTGCAATTGTGTGATATTTGGAATTTTGGGAACTTTTCAGAGGATACATTAAATGCTAGGGCCCTGAGAACTGGTATAAGTGGTTGTTGATCGTTCAGGAGGGTTTGTTAGTACCTGTGACCAAAGAGGAATAAAGAAAAAAATTAGATTCAGGGATCTCTCTGTTTCTGTCTCTTTCTTTTTCTCTCTTCTCCTTCTCTATCCTTCCTTTTCTCCTTTCTAGTGATAGGGATGAAACCAGGGGGATAAAGGGTGGGCAAAAGAAGAACCCACAAGTGACAACTACAGAAGAAGGATGAAGTTTAAAACCTGTCAACAATTAAACATCAGAGAAATGGTGTCAGTTCTGATTTGCAATAAAACACCATCTCTGAGTACAGCCCATCCCTAAAGCTTGTTACTGTTGTTTACTTGTGCCACACATTGAGCTGCCTTTGGCATAAAATGCAAAGACTGTTTGTCAGACGCTGTAGCTTTGGATGTCTCTCTGGTATTCTGGAATGCCCATGTCTCTGTCTCTCCTGGCATACTCAGCTCTCAGGTTCCATTAGGTGCCAACTGATTGTTCTGTTGTTTCTGACAATGCATTAGGTATATATTTGTGTGTGTGTGTGTGTGTGTGTATGTGTGTACACATTGCTCCTTGGTATAATAATTGTGTGTGGATTCCTTTGCATATTATTTTAGGTCAGTTTTATAGGCTCATTCACGCTCCATGAATATTAACATTTATTTCAATGGTTCTTTCTTGGTAAGGCAGCTGGTCTGTGGTGTAGGTAAACTGATATTCTGCTTCTGTTTCCACCAAATCTCTATTTGCTGTGAGCACACACTTAAGTTTGAACTTCCCCACATGCTCTTTTGGATCAAGTGAGCTTTTTTTAAAGCACAGCTTTGTAGTTGTCTGTCTTGCAGCCTGCCTTTCCTCCATGGCATAATCTTGAGCCATGAAGTTGTCCTTCTGAATGGACCACTGTTTTACAGAAAAGTGGTCATGTTCCTTATTCTGGAGAGAAATGAATAAACATCTATTCATCCCAAATCAGGCACCAATGAACAAGGGTGTGATTCTATCCAAGTCCAGCTTAGGGAATAATGGTTGTACTGGGCTTTCAAGAGCATGAGGGAGGAAGTACTTACAGGAGCATCTATGTCACTGACAAGTTGCACCCCAGCAGAGGTGACAGCCTTCCCAGAAGCTGCAGGGGAATCCCCTTTTTAGACTTCCACATGTTGTATATGCCATGCCACCACCAGAGGTCGAGGGGTTCAGAATGAAGTGAGGGGGGCTGAAATATCAGGTGAAATCACACAGCTCTGTCTTGAGGGAATATTAAAACAGTCTACATCTTGTGCTGGTTGTTGATAAACACAGCTGCTAAAGTTTCAAGGTGGCCATATCATCTTGAAGATAGGTAAATCCTTCATTCATAGGAGGTGATCTGGGAGTGTCCATCAGCATTACCTTAGGTGTATTTCCTTTCATTCTGCCATGTGACTTACTCTTGGCCATCAGAGAGAGTGAGATTTTGTAGTCTTATTAACTAAACTGTTTTCTTTTTTTCTTACATGTATTTGTTATGTGTGTGCTGAGGTGGCAGGGAGAGTATACCCTGTGGAAGTCAGAGAACAGTTTACTAAGGCTCCTTCTTTTCCACACCTGCTTCTACCATGGATGATCTTCAAATCAAACTCAGGGTTCAGGTTTGGCAGCCAGCATCTTTAGCCACTGAGCCATCTTGTGGGTCTCTAATGTTTCATTATTTGTTTTTTAGATTTTTATACATGAGAACTATTAACATCATTCCCACCCTTTCTTTTCCCCTTTCCAACTCTTCTCATGTCTCCTCAACTATCTTTCGAATTCATGACCTATGTATTTATTCACCTATTTATATGTGCTTATATAGACATGCACACACAGTATATATGAATACAATCTTCTGAATCCATCTAGTATTTTTCATATGTATATTTGTTTAAGGCTAACAGCACAGTTGACCTGTGACCTATCAGAGTTATCAGCCTGTCCCTGGAGAAGACTGATTCCAATATTTATATATGTACATATACACACATACATAAGTACACAGATGCAACTATATCTGTCTCCATTTAATATCATTTATATCAATATGTGTTTAGGGCTAACTCCAGAATTGACTATCAGGTTTGTCCCTAGAAAAGACTGGTTCTTCCTCTGAGCAGATATCAGTTGCCTTAGTTCTTCCTTTAAGGTGTGGCCTGTAAGAGTTGTATCCGCCTTGGCATGTCAGCTGCTGTTGTGTTGTATGCATTATTGTTGCCATTTCATGGCATGCAGCTGCCCTGTCGTATGTAGAAGACACTGCCTTGTAGCTGATGTCCTAAAGGTTTTTGATAGCAGTTATTTCATTCACTCTGAAATATAATTCTTTATATTGAGTTATTAATAATTAATCATTTCTATTTTTATTTCTCCAAGTAGTAAACATTTTTCTATAAACTATATAACTCAAAAGTGAATTTTTTAACTCTGTTTACAAGGCACTTCAAGTTCCTCATATAACTTTAGTGCTTTCCATGTTTTTAACAAGCAGCTAGTGAAAAACTGTAAAAATAGTAGCTCTGTATAC
The DNA here is from genome assembly GCF_008632895.1 of Mastomys coucha. Classification (NCBI taxonomy): domain Eukaryota; kingdom Metazoa; phylum Chordata; class Mammalia; order Rodentia; family Muridae; genus Mastomys; species Mastomys coucha. The sequence goes on along the minus strand of NW_022196905.1, from coordinate 224,163,657 downwards.
TTCTCATAGTTACAACTATCCTTATAGTTCTTAAGTTTACCAAATATGCAGAAAGTAAGAAGCTCATAATTTGTCACATTTTATCTGATCACTATACTTAGACTCTTCAGCACCAGCAGGAAAAATGCAATTGCCCTCTAGGTATAACAATAAATTGCTGCTGCTCTTTACTATGTGTATTAACAGAACAGCTCCAGGTCCCTGAAGAACTTCTACACTAAGCTTTTGAATCCTTGTCAGGAAGGTGCCACCTCCTTTACCACTAAGCAGGCCCAACATTTTAACAGCATGTGCCATTTAGTGTGAACAACTCTGATGTGTGTCCGGTTGTCCTGTAGTAGAGGCATGAGTGTCTCCTTTCTGGGTTTCCTTCTTTCATGTAGCTGAGATATATATCAAATGTTTCTTAGTGACTCTGAAACCTCTGTGCATAATAATCTTTGTTAATCCCAAATTGCCTTCATATGCCAATTACTACTTTTTCAAATCATTTAAAAGCATAATCATGTGTGTATATGTATATATAAAATGGGATCTATTAGTATCATTTATAGGCCATGGTCCAACTAGTCCAACAATGGCTGCCTATGAATAGAATTTCCAATAATCCAGTAGTTGCTCAGTCCATGAAGATGGATGTCTCAACTGGTCTTCAGTATATGCCAGAATCCCAAAGAAGTAGGCTCTAATGCCAGTGAAGGAGTGTTCTTGCTAGTGAGGTCAAGAACAAGCAGGCAAAAAATAAAAAGCTTCCTTCTTCCATGTCCTTTTATATTGGCTTCCAGAAGAAGGTGTGAACCTTCCCCCTCAAAAGATCTGGATTAAATATGTGTCTTCCCACTTCAAAGATCTGGATTCAAAGTGTATCTTTCACTTGAAATTATTTAATCAAGCAAAAATATTTAATAGGTGTGCCAAGCCACTTGGGGGTGTCATTGAGAATGTCACCATGGAATAACAATGGAGAAAATGCTGTACCTCGGGGAAAGATCTGAGAGGAAAGGGAGACATTTGAGCCTATTTTGGAGAATTCATTTACGAGGTGGTTCTGAAGTAGAAGGGTGTCTTAGCTAGGGCTATGATTGCTGTGATGAAACATCATAGCCACAAGCAACTTGGAGAGGAATGGGTTTGTCTGGCTTGAGTATACTGAGATGCTGTCCACTGAGGGAAGCCAAGGCAGGAACTATAGTGGGCAAGAAACTGGAGGCAAAAACCGATGCAGAGGCCATGGAGCAGTGCTTGTTATGGGCCTGCTCTTCATGGCTTGCTCAGCCTGCTTTCGTACAACACTAGGGCCACCAGCCCAGAAAGGTACTACCCACAATAGGCTGTGTGCTCCTACATCAATCATTAATTAAGAAAATGTTCTACAGCTTGCCTACATCCCAATCTTATGAAAGCATTTTCTCAGTTGAGATTCCCTCCTCTCAGGTGACTATAACCTGTGTCAAGGTGGGATAAAACTAGGCAGCACAGGACAAGTACAGATGAAATGCACACGTAGATGCAAGTAGATGGGGGCAGTATGGAAACCTGATGGCAACTACTCTGTTAGAGTATGCCTGTGTGAGCAGCAGGGGAGGAATGGGCAAACATGTAATAAGGCTTTCCCGTGGAGGTGAGGCGTGTGCTACAGTCTGAATAAAAAAATAAGAAAGAAATACATAAAGGAGGTCAACTTTGCGTGTTTGTTAATTGTCCTAAGTGCAATGTGAAGGATGCATAGCTGAGTGAAAGGAGATTGCTGCTGTGTATGTCATCACCCAAATCCCAGACATTGCCAGATCAGTGTGAAAGTGATGCATCACCCAGAGTAAGCCTGTGACAGTAAAGCTATCAGATACCTTCATCAAACACTATACTTCTCTGTCCAGAGGCAAAGTGTCTTCCGTCTGATAGTAGGAATGCTGAGGTATTTGCTATGAGGACATAAAAGTATTCTACTTGGAGTTAGGAGTCTGAGTGCAACTAATTATAAGAGTGAACAAGTTACTCAGCATTTTTAACACAGCTATAATAATTACATATACTCCCTTTGTACACTTGTATAAAACTTGACACAAAATAATAAAATGTGAACATTAGTTTCCTAGGCATCATGTTGGGAAAAGCATTTCTTTAAAATATTCATTATTTCATGTCACACTACATAATTACCATTTTAAAGCATATGAAAATGAAACCACTTTAATATCCCAAGAGTCACCTCTTAAGCATCAGACTTTTAATATTCACTAAGTAAAACTTGGTATTATACAAATAATAAATTCTATTCTTTAAATAGGTGCTCATCCTGGTGAGGGGCAGGACCAGCTCTCCCACTCTGATGACCTCAGGGGCCTGCTTTCTGGTCTGCTGTAGGTGGCAAGGGCAAGAGAGAGGGGCAAGTGGTGGAGCCTGCTTTCCAGCTGGCTAGGGGCAGGGGCAGCTATCCTGCTCTGATGCCCTCAGGGCCAGCTTTCCCAAAATGCCCAGGTGAGGAGTGGGACCAGTTCTGTCCAGCCCTCAGACATCAACATGTCCTAGGGCAGCAGCCCAGACCAGGGACATCACCTGACCTTTGGTAATAACAGCCCTGCTGCCTCTGGATCACAGACCCAGATATGGCCCGGTGTCAGCACAGGTCTGAATCCCACCGTGGTCCCAGGTGGCATCACTGGCTACTCACATCAAGCTATTCCTCACTACCCTACACTTCCGTCTCTTTTCATTGTGTCCACATCCTTCTGTTTTGTTCTCTACCATATCTCTACCACTTATTCCTTTTAGTGGCCCCTGGGTCTCTGAGTATCTGGATCATTTAGGAGTGATCTCTGGAGGACTATGCCCTGCTTATGCATTGTGGCCCTGAGTTAGGCTACTAATCTTTCAGATGTCCATAGGTCAGAATACTGAGTGTAGACAGTCTCTCTCCTCTGCCCCTAGTGATGCACTTGTAACAAAGCAGCCACACCTGCAGTGCCTCTAGGAGCAGGTATAATTTTAAAAGATAGGACAAGGTACTGGTGAGATGGCTCAGTGGGTAAGAGCACTGACTGCTCTTCCGAAGGTCTTGAGTTCAGATCCCAGCAACCACATGGTGGCTCACAACAACCTGTAATGAGATCTGATGCCCTCTTCTGGTGCGTCTGAAGTCAGCTACAGCGTACTTATGTATAGTAATAAGTACATCTTTGGGCCAGAACAAGCAAGGACTGAGTAAGTGGAGTTGACCAAAGCGGGGCTGACCAGAGGGAGCCCAATTCCCAACAACCACATGAAGGTTCACAACCATCTGTACAGCTACTGTGTACTCACATACATAAAATAAATAAATCTTTAAAAAAAAAAAAAGATATGACGAGGCGTGTAGGTAAGAGACAGTGTTTGACTGACATGTAAGGACCTGGGTTCCAGCCTCATCATTACAAAAAAAAGAAAAAAGAACACAGAAGAAAATGCTGGGAACAGTTGTTTCTGAAAATGCAAGGCTCTTTTGAGGGTCTCATCACAAATATACTCTTAACAATGAGAAGTAGGTTTTCCTTAATTGTTCTAATTCAGGGTCATCTGCTTTTTAAAAATTTGGTCAAACTTGTTAAAATGTAATCAGACATAACTTATGTTTAGGTAGAATTATTTTAGTAATCATCGTATATATTATACTTTCTGTTTCTAAGTGTGTATATCAGTGCGACTGCAAAATTTTACATCCCTGGTTGTTTTCCTTGTAGATTTATTCCTCACGACCTTGTCTGCCTCTAATACCTTCCAGTTCGAGATATGGGAAAATTTGGTAAGAAATCATTTCTCTGAAGAATTTTTTAATTCCCCATAAGGGCACACAACTTATAAAATAAGATTATGTGGTCACTCCATTGGTTTCGGTAATAAACAGATCAACATTAAGAACCATGGTTGCATTGCTGTGCCCACACTGCTGAATGCTGAAGAAAGTGATTGTTAAGCATCAGGTCCTCTGCAGGTTTTTAGGCATAACTGCCAATTAAAGCAATAAGCCTGCTCTAATGGAGATGTTAACAGGACCCCTGCTGGGCTGTCAGCCATTGAAAGAGGACACTGACATTTAATTTTTCAGCTTGGTGATTCATGAACTTTTTTTGAAAAGTAATTTTTTCTCCTCACCTTTAGGCCTACATAATTACACACACAAAAAAAATAAATAATTGGGAGAGGCAAGAGAAGTTGTGTGCATAATCAGAATACAATTTATACAGGTGAAAACTTGTATTTATGAAAGTGTCAAAAAACAAAACTACTTTTAAAGGAGTAATTAATATCAACTGATACTAAATTTACTGCCAGATTGACTGATTAAGGGGCCTTTCCCTTAAGGTATTTTCTCCTTTTTTAAAAAAGAGTTAATAAAAGAATTTCAAGGCAGATCATGATTTGATTTTTAGCTTGATATATGTAACATGAAAGATAAATTAATGAAGAACAAACCGCCAGAAATATCAAAGCTCAATTCCTGGCTGCATAATGGAACACAGAGTTCTGACCTTTTTCACATATTAGTCAAGCATGAAAGTGTCTGTCCTCGTGGAAAATGGGCAGAATGTGTGAGAAGGAAACAGACGAGGTGCTACAGTTTATTTTTAGATCTTTTGATTTCCCACCTAATTACTCCTGATTATCTGATTATCTTTTATACAGTCCAAATTAAAGCCCTTTAGATTTTATAAAAGTCTAGATTTTATAAAAATTCTATAAAAATTTAGACCTTATAAAAAGAGGCCCTTATAGATTCTATAAAAATTGTAGTAAGTAATTGGTTCTAACAAATTTACAGGACAAATGAGTGGGACAAGATTGCTGGGAAGTTATCTCTTATAACAGGGCCAGTGATGTTGTTGATGACTCAGGAAACTAAGGATCTGTTTAAATAAGACCAAAGCCAATGCTTCTAAATGATAGCAGTTGGTTTTTTAATGCATCAAGGAAAGGAGGAAGATGTTGGAGTACAAAAAGTAATCTTGTTCAGTGTCCTGTTTTTAAAAACATAGCTGTATTTTTGTTTCTGGTAATAATAAATCTTAATATATATTTTTATATTTGACACAAAGATTCCCACTGCTAGAGAATACTTCTTTAGAGATGGCCTTTCATTCCTACCTCAAGTAAATCTTGAGCTTAGACTATCCCAAAATACCTATTTACTTAGCTTATCTTGGGGATGGGAGGAGCAAGCCTCAATACAAATAAGTAGAATTTGTAAATGAGATTATGAAGTACTTTTACATGTGTAGAATCCCTCTTATTCTAGCCTTATTTGCAGGTAATCAAGCATAGCATAACAATGTCATGAAGCATACAGATTCTTGATTGAGATCTTTTTACTTGAACAGTTTTTTCCTTTGAAAGAAAACAGTTTTTTTAAGAAAACAAACCTTTTTTATTAACTGAAACTAAGTTGTTTCAATAAACTGGCAGGGTCAGTGAGTAACCATTGAAGTAAACATTTTTCAAACACTTGGATAAAAAGCCCAGGCATGGTGACACGTGTCTTTAATCCTAGCACTTGAGAGGATGAGGTACACAGATGTCTCTTAGTTGAGACCAGCCTGCTCTACATGGCACATTCCAGGCCATCCAATACTATATAATGAGACCCTGCCTCAAGCAAAAATCAAGAATAACACAGCAAAATAACCAGGGGGCTAGAGAGATCATTTCACAGTTGACAGCACTAGCTGCTCTTCCGAGGACCCTAGGTTTGAGTTCAAGTCTCAGCACCCACATGATGGCTCACAAGTCTAGTCCTAAGGGATCCAGTGCCGGCCGTCTGGCCTTCAAAAGCCCTGCATGCAAATGATACATAGAGATACATGCAGGCAGAACACACATACACACAAGGTAAAAGTGAAAGTTAAAATGTTGCTCAAAAACAAAACAAATTTTTCTTTCATTAAGCACTTGCTAAAGATGGTAAGATGGGTTTGATTTAGGGAACTGTTTACAGTAGAGCTTTGATATAGGGATGAGAGTTGGGGCTCAACTATAAATACAGCAACAACAAAGTGAAATTTTTTTTTTTTTTTTTGAGACAAGGTTTTTCTGTATAGTCCTGGCTGTCCTAGAACTCACTTTGTAGACCAGGCTGGCCTCAAACTCAGAAATCCACCTGCTTCTGCCTCCCAAGTGCTGGGATTAAAGACATGCGCCACCACTGCCCGGCCAAAGTGAAATTTTTATTGTCAGGAAACAGAAGAAGTTAACTAAGAGGAAAAATGATCCTTATTTGAACTCACCTCACAGGATTTTAGCTCAGGCCAGAGCTAGTTATTAACTGAAGGTGAGGCATTCTGACTACCATCATTTACTTACAGCTTTGTAGTTGTATAAGGGAGGAAATGAAAGGCCAAGTTTGGGCTAAGCAGAATTCTTAAAAGAGCCTAACAAAAGTTATATCAAAGACTTTGTGTCATTACTCACAGTAACACTGGGTATATCATTAATGTAAATGAAGGGAAATATATATATTGAAAATTAATTTAATCAGATAGCAGTATTCTCAAAATAGCTGACCATTTTCAGTGAAAGACTGGTCAAATACTTTGCATCAATATATCAATTGACCAAATAGAATCTTAAATGTTAAAGACCACATTAACTAGTAGGACATCAGAGCTCCAACAGATCTTTTCTGGGATATTATGCATGCTCAGCTCAGTGATCAAGTTCTGGGAAATCCAGATGTATGGGCCAAGAGGATGGCCAAGACTGCTATGCCAGTGATGCCTCACCAGGAAATGTGATGAGAGTTATAAAACTTACATTATAGAGACCAAAACATGGGAACAGTTGTTGTTCTCTGCTGTACCCAGGATTGTCGGTGAAGGCTTGGAGAAAGATTTGACATTTGAAATGACTAGTAGGGTTTTAACAATGGGAAGTCAGAGAGGAAGAGACACTCAAGAATTGAAGTATACAAAAATCACCAAATGCACTCAGATTGGAAGAGAGCCAATTTGATTCAGATGATGAAAGAAATGTTGGAAACTAAGATTAGAAAAACTGGGACTGGAGAGATGGTTCAGCAGTTAAGAGCACTGACTGCTCTTCCAGAAAGTTTCTGAGTTCAATTCCCAGCAACCACATGGTGGCTTACCAACCAACTTTAATAGGATCTGATACCCTCTTCTGGTCTCTCTGAAGAGAGCAACAGTATACTCACACACATAAAATAAATAAAAATAAATCTTAAAAAAAAAAAGATTAGAAAAACTACTATAGACACGATTAGTATGGTCTGACTTCTAAACTAATTTGATCTTTAATATTCTATTAAGAAGCTGTCAAATGATTTCAGACTGATAGGCAGATGAGTAGAGCCTTGTTACCCCCGTTACTGATACCCCATATCAGATAGTTTAATTTTTTTTGTTGTTGTTTTTTTGTTTTGTTTTATTTTTTTGTCTTTCGAGACAGGGTTTCTCTGTATAGCTCTGGCTGTCCTGGAACTCACTCTGTAGACCACGTTGGCCTCGAACTCAGAAACCCACCTGCCTCAGCCTTCCAAGTGCTGGGATTAAAGGCGTGCACCACCAACACCGCCCAGCCAGATAGTTTGATTAAAGAAAGCCTGGAAGTGGTATGGTAGCATGAGTAGGAGTCATAGTAACCTAGGAAAAGATGAGCTCCTTAAAGTAAATATTGGGAGTAGATAAAGAGAGGTAGCTATGAGAGGGGAGAGTTAATATGATTATGTGATGGTAACTTGTACTTTGTTCGAATGACTTACCACACAAGTAGAAAGTATGAGGAAAATAACAAATATGGGGGTAGGAGGGAACCACATGATTCAGAAGAGTCATTCACAGAACTGGTTAGAGATGAGGAGCTAGAGTGCAAGGATGACAAGCATCGTGGGACATTCTGGAGAACAAGCATGTCACACTGCACTGTCTTGAACTTGCTGGTTTCTTTGTTTATAGAAGTGGTATGGAGGTTAAGATGCTCTTAGAATGAGTAACAAAGGGCTAAATTATTCTTCTGAGTTTTCCACTTGATGGATGACTATGTCATTGTGGCCTAATTCAGACTATTTTGGCTTTAACAGGGTGGAAACTTCTCTATCCATAGTATCTTTGAAAAACCTAAAAATCTGGTGGTGGTTGGACAATCAGCGTTTGCAGACTTTGGTAAGATCGGTTTTGTCTCTTAATGTTCTCTCACTCACAGGTTCAAAACACAACTGTGCTTAGAAATGATCACATAGTGGGTTACCTCATTCCTGTTTCCCCCTTTTCTCTTATATGCTTGCATAGCTAAATTACTACTGAACAAGTTGTAGAATGATAAAGAAGAAAATAAAATAATGATTTATTACTTAGCAAAGTTAATTTAACAAAATAGCTGTGAGAATTTTTGTCACAAAATTCCTTGGTTTGTATAAAATTGATTCTATCTTCAGTTACATGGACAAATCCATTGGAAAATGTTATGTAATTTTATAATTTTAGAAAAATGTCACTATAAGATAACCTTATGAAATTCCTATAATGCTTAATAAAAATGTTATTGTAATTTTAGGCTAACCATGGTCAACCAGAAATTATTATATCGAAACTACACTTAGAACACTCAAATTCCCCTTGATTATAGATAGATTATTTGGTAACTATCTAACAAATTTAAATTTTTAGTTGTTTTGTGATTTGGAATGAGATATCAGATAAGCCATGTATAGAGATTTCAACTTTGTATTTAATTTGTATATTATTTAGCATGTGGATATTTTTATTCTCTCTTATGAAAGAATTTTTAAAATCAGGTACTGTCGGTACATAGGAAATAACTCTATCATAAATGAGATTGTGTAGGGGATGTTCTGTGTACAGTTATGTGACTTATTTAAGGATACCTTTAATTTGATATTTTTAAGTTAAAAGATAATCTTTATTTGTTTAATCCTTTTTTTTTTTTTTTTTTTTTTTTTTTTTTTTTTTTTTTTTGTGGTTTTGTGAGACAGGGCTTCTCTTTGTAGCCCTGGCTGTCCTGGAACTCATTCTGTAGACCAGGCTGGTCTTGAACTCAGAAATCCACCTGTCTTTGCCTCCCAAGTGCTGGGATTTAAGGCATGCACCACCACTGCCCAGCACTATTTATTTAATTCTTATAGTTGAAATATGTTAAGTAAGCCAGGGATACACAGAGAAACCCTGTCTTGAAAAACAAACAAACAAACAAAAAACAATAAAAAAAAAGAAATATGTTAAGTGACTTCATTATTTTTGTTATTATTATAAAGAGTAGAAACTCCAGTGAAAATCTTAAGTATCTTAGATATTAACTTTTAAATGTATTACTTTATCACTTTTTTCCCTAGTCATAATTTTTCAAAGAAATACAGGATACTGTAATAAGTATAATATGGACAAACTTAATCAAGTGATGGTTCCAGTGAATCTGATGAGCTTTTATTTTCCTTGAATAAGTTGTATGGGGTAGTCATTGGTTCAGTCATACAATTCAGTACTTTCTTTAAAACCATGTCAGAAGTTAGTGACTTATCCAAAGGCAGACAATATGTTCCAACGGGTCTGGAAGAACAGTCAAGTACAACAGCTACAGTAGGGCCCACCAATACACAAAGATGAACAGGAACCTCCCATCTTCCCAGTTTTCCCCACTGCCCTATGTTTATCAAGTACTCCCTCCTGCACCCATTTACCATACCTCATCCCTCTATAAAATGTTCTTCTTGTAGCTGCTCCTCTTTGTTCACAGTACCACCACCTTCTGATTTCATTTAACGGTCACCATCTGGAGGTCTTCCTTGTCCACTGTATTCAGAATTATATGCCATACCCCCAACACTGGACCCATATCTAGTTTCTCCATCTAACATGCTAGACATACTACCTATGAAACTCACAAAATGTTTTCTTACTGTTTCTGTCAAGCCTAGACCAATGTTAATTATAAATACTATTTTTTAAGATTATAATTGGGGTGGTAAGATGGCTCAGCGAGAAAGAGCACTGACTGCTCTTCCAAACGTCCTGAGTTCAAATCCCAGCAACCACATGGTGGCTCACAACCATCCATAATGAGATCTGACACCCTCTTCTGGAGTGTCTGAAGATAGCTACAGTGTACTTATTATTATATATAATAATAAATAAATCTTTAAAAAAAAGATTATAATTATACCATAGTCCCCTCCTTTCCTTCCCTCTAAGCCCTCCCTTATACCCCTCTGTGCTCTCTTTCAAATTCATGTCCTCATTTTTTAAATTTAATTTTACTTTTTACTTACTCACTTTACATCCCACTCATTGTCCCGCTCCTAGTGGGGGCCCCTGGGTATACCCCCCCACCCTGACACTTAAAGTCTCTGAAAGGCTGGGTGCTTCCTCTCTCACTGAGGCCAGACAAGACAGCCTAGCTAGAAGAGCATATTCCACATACAGGCAAAAGTTTTAGGACAGCCCCCACTCCAATTGTTCAGGACTCACATGAAGACAATGCTCTGCTACAAATGTGAAGGGAGGCCTAGGTCCAGCCTATGTATATTCTTTGGTTGGTTCAGACTCTGAGAATCCCAAGAGTCCAAAACTGTTGGTCTCCCTGTGGAGTTCCTATCCCCTTAAGGGCCCGTAATCCTTCTTCCTATTTTTTCATGAGAGTCCCCAAGCTCCATGCACTGTTTGACTGTGGGTGTGTGCATCTGTTTTAGTCAGCTTCTGGGTGGAACCTCTCAGAGGACAGCCATGCTAAGCATAACTGTCTGCAAGCATAACCGAGTATCATTAATAATGTCAGGGATTAGTGTTTGCCCATGCAGCATATGTACATGAGAAAAAGAAAGAGAGAGATCCTAAATACATAAATATGATCTGCTCAGTCTGTGTTTAAGACTGAGCACTTAGCATCAGGTAAGCAGTTGGTGTGCTCATTCCTAAGGAAAACTCTTGCATCTCCACATTCCTTATTTGCTTTGTTCTTTGTGTAGAGCTGAAGCTTCCTGAGATGTCCCCAGCTTGTTCAGACCATGATTAATCTACCATATTGGTGAGACTTTGTATTAATCAGGGTTCCCTACAGTAACAGAATTTATAGAGTGAATCTATGTATAGAAAGGAGATTTATTAGAATGACTTGCAGGCCACAGGCCAGCTAATGCAACAATGGCTGGCTATGAACAGAAAGTCCAAAATCCAGTAGTTACTCAGTCCCACGAGGTTGGGTATTTCAGAGAGATAGTTAATAGTATGATTTCTTATGACTTATCAAACATCCTTAATGTTATTTTACCCTTCTCACTCCTCCTCCTGTATTTATTTCTCTTCTTCCTCCCTAATTGGAGACCCTGGTTTTTCTAACTCTCTTCAGATCCCTTACCCTGCTATTCCCCTCTCCATTGCTCCCCAACCCCAACATGCTCCTGTTTTACTTTCCTGGTTTCTCCAGTTACTCCTGGTTGTGTACTCACATCTGAAGATGTAGATCTAGGAGGCTCAGATGAGAGAGAACATGTGCTGCTTGTCTTCCTGAGTCTGGATTTTCTCAACCAATGTGATTTCTAGTTCAATCCATTGACCTGACAACATCTTTGAAAAGAGTGTGTCTTAAATAATTTTCATGAATTATTTTAAGTAAGTGAAAAAAGTCCATTAATTAACTTCTGACTTTTAAGAATTAAGCTCGATGGGCAGTGGTGATGCACATCTTTAATCCCAGCACTTGGGAGGCAGAGGCAGGCAGATTTCTGAGTTCCGAGCCAGCCTGGTCTATAGAGTGAGTTCCAGGACAGCCAGGGCTACACAGAGAAACCCTGTCTCGAAAAACAAAAACAAAAACAAAAAATAATCAAGCTCATACTTAGTGTAGAAATGCTTTCAAATAACATCCTAAAGCAAAATTTTAAATATTTTCCATAGAGAAAGAATAACTGACTGACTGACTAAAAACTATTTAGAATCTCTTAAGTTGGTGATGATTTCAATCAGAAACAACCTACAACCAAAAAAATTATAACTCACACTCTGTATATTTTCATTTTTCTTATTCTTGAGTTCTAACCACTGAAAATATTTGATGGGAAATGATGCTTATACAGCTTCTCAATATCCTTTTATATCTTTACACTGACAATTTTGTTTTGATGTGATTCTAGTAAAAACAGCCAATTTAAACATGTCTCCCTCTATCACTCCAAAGAAAAAATAATACTATTATAATGTTTTCCTAAAACATTTGGTTTTTACTCATGGCCATGTGGCATATACAAGCTGAGGCATTCTTAGTCTGCTAATGCTGCAGAACTCTTTGAAACAAATAGAATCCATCAGTTTCTCCATTCCATTCTTTGCACATTGTAGCCTCCAATCTCTCATAACAGACTTAATTAGTCCCATAATTTCTACGTACTTTATAGCAAAACGTTGTATAAGGCATCTATCGTGATGTCAGAGATGCCAGATGTAGTTCTGACAACTACTTTGAATGTTTGATATTAGAAATGGTAATTGTGATGATTAGCATTAACTGTTGACAAAATCTAGAAACATCTAGGAGCTGGGTCTCTGAGCTTGCATATGGAGAATTGTCTTAATGTTGTTAATTCATGTGGGACAAACTGTTATTAATTGTAGCAGGGAATCCTGAGCTGTATAAAAGTGACTATATAAAAAGTGGTGTATAAAAGTGAGCTGTGTAAAAGTGGCTGAGCATAGGCATGCATGCCTTCATTCCTTCCTGTCCTGAGTGTGACGTGATCTGACCAGCTTCCTCTACTTTCTGCTTACATGACATACCTACTGTGATAGACTGTAACCTGGAACTATGAACTGAAATGAAACCTTTCTCTCCTGAGTTGCTTATGGCTAGATTTTTAATCATAATAACAGGAAAAGATGCTAACAGAAATTTATATAAAATTTATAAAGCTACTACTTTAGATTCTTGATTTTTTTTATACATACTCAATATTTACATTGGTTAGATACTTTTAAGGAGAAAAACTGGAACCCAGTATGGTCTGAAGCCCATATGGATAGGTTTTTATATGATAAATTCTTAACTTATGCATGAGGTTTTTATAAAACTATACCTCAGACATAATTACAGACTCAAACCTACTGCACGTATAACCTGTTTAACCATGTCTGTAAGTATGAAAGCAAATTACCCCTTTAAATATAGAATTTCTATTGAATACTGATATCTTCTACACTGCTGTATATATTATTTCATAATTTAATAGATATCTTCAATATTTAGTAATATAACACTACTTAATTGTGAATGCATCACTATAATTCTGCTCTGATTAGTAGAACAACCCATTTCAGTGCCCTGTGAACTTCACAGTCTCTCATTCTTTGATTTCTACAGCATTATAATAGTGACAACTGAAGATAGCTTGTCTATTCTTAGATCTAATAGAGTCAAACATCTAAGAAGATGGTAAAATGTATTTCTCTCTGGCAAGTTATACCTGAAAAGAATCCCCTAGTGTCAGACAGAGCAATGCAAAGTCTGTGAATGTTATAAAGGGACTAAAAACCCTGTGCTGTTTTCAAACAAATCTGGCTGTTTATTAATATGCCTTTTCTTAAGTCTAAACTCTGCAGTTTTAACTCTGTACAAATGCCACATCCAATGATTAGGAAAATCAGAGCTGCGTTGTTTCTTGGATGTAGATGAGTACATAAATCCTCTGTGCTTCACCCACTGACATGCTTGCCGAACAGAGGAATAGAGGAACGTAAGTAGATAAGTTGGATTAATACTGAAAGAGTAGGTAGAGTGAAAATACCATTTGCTACTTGCTTTTTCCCCTGAGCATTCTATTCCAGTAGCAGCTTTCACAAGGTCATTCTTTGTTTCTATTCCCTTCCATAGTAGCACACATAGAGACAAATGGACATTATATGTATTTAATCTGCTCTGGCCTACCATCACATTTACCCCATAGTTCTAGTAGTCTCAACTACTAGAAATTTTTTAAGTTTTTTTATATCAGTAACATGAAAAGGATCTGGAAATTAGGATATGCAAATGTTTACTTTTCTTTCACATTAATAATAACATTTATATCAAGAATTATAAGAATGTTTTTATAAGCCAGGCAGAGTAATGAATGCTATTAGCCAACCTATGTAGGAGGCTGAGTCAGGAAGATCACTTGAGCCAAGTTCTAGACCAACCTAGACAGCAAATAGAATCCCCATCTCTAGGGATGCTACAGAATTATATATGTTTCAAGTGACCTCTCTCTCTGAGATGAGAACTATTATTTATTCCACCTTACAGTTGGATAGTAGAGATTCAGAGGCTAAGAAGCATGCTTAAGAGCTAGGATGAAAGTAGCAGAGACAGGAAGTGATGCCTGGTTCTGTATGAGCTGTGAGTGTCACATAGGTGCTTCACATACTCCTAAGATAAATGATGACAACTGTCTTAGTTAGCATATTATTGCTTTGAAGCAACAGCATGACCACAGCCACTCTTTTTATAAAGAAAAGTATTCAATAGGGGCTGGCTTACAGTTCAGAGCTTCAGTCCACTATTGTCATGGCTGAAAGCCTGGGGTCATGCAGGCAGACATGATGCTGGAAAAAGGTGCTGAAGGTTCTTCATTCTGGATCCACAGGTAACAGGAAGAGAATCCCACACTAGGCTGGCTTGAGAGAGACCTCAAAACCCACCCCTTGTGACATACTTCTTCACTAAAGCCACACCTGCTGCGACAAGGCCACACCTCCTAATAGTGCCACTTTTTATATGCCTATGGGAGCCATTTTTATGCAAACCACCACAACCACCAGCAGTGAACTTCTGCTGTATAAGATTTTAAGGGTTTTAAACCATATATAATATTTTTATGTTTTCTTTCTGTTCCTTGTGCTTTTAATGGCTTTACTCTTAGAAAAGTTTCCTTTTTAACTCACTTTACATCCTGATCACTGCCCTTCCTCACACAGTCCCTCCCTCTTTGCCCCCTTCTCTTCTCCTCTGAGAGGGTGGAAACCTCCCCGGGTATCCTCCCAGGCACATCAAGTCTGTACAGGGCTAGATATACCTTCTTTCACTGAGAGCAGACAAGGCAGCCCAGTTAGGGGAGCATATTCCATAGACAGGTGACAGCTTTAGAGGCAGCCTCCCCTCCAGTTGTTGGGGGACCCACATGAAGACTGAGCTGTGTATCTGCTACGTATGTGCAGACGAGCCTAGGTCCATCTCATGTATGTTCTTTGGTTGGTGGTTCAGTTAGAAACGTCTTTATACTATACGACCATTTTCCTAAATTATCCATTTCAAAACCATACACGTGTAGTTCTTGCAGGTATATTTATTTGTTTATAGATTCGGGGAGCAGAGAGGGGAGTCAAACTCGAAGAGAAATGAATCTGTTACAAAATTCATTAAGTGCTGATTTGTCTTGCCATGAGATTGCTGTTTTGAAAGATTTTATTACTTTCTCATTAAAGTAAACTCAGCCCATTATTAAGTTTCTACCACATATTGTGACACTCCTAAAAAGAAATTCCTTAATTTCCCTTTGAATTCAGTCAGTTTTTTTTAGCTATGGCTCACTTCTAAATTGTTGTTCCTCATTTGGGACCACAATCTAACTTTATCTGAATACTCTTTAACAGATACACAGAATTTCTTAGCCTTGCTCATCAAAATTGGGAGGAAAGGGGACATCACAGTAACCCTGTTTTTCTCCTTTGAGTTAAGAGTCTGCATGTGAAGCATCTACTGTTATCTCTCTCATACGTCAACTAAGTGTCCTGTGTCACCATACATAGCTCTTACATGGTAACTGCAGTTGAGCTTTACTCCTCATGTGTTCACAGAAAGCCCTCACCAACAGAGCCACGTACGCAGCCTGTGTCTTGTAAAGCCATCATCCCTATCTTCTGTCCTGGGTTTCTGAGGAGAATAAGTAGTTTAAGTATTCCTTGTCCATGATTGTTGTTTCTCTCTCTCTCTCTCTCTCTCTCTCTCTCTCTCTCTCTCTCTCTCTCTCTCTCTCTCTCACTCTTCCTTCCTCCTTACCTCCCCCCCCCACTTACTAGTGCCTCACAGGACCTTGAAGGTCTGTTCACCTGACTTCATTTTTTTTCTTTCTGCTCATCATACTTAATGTCAGTTGTGCTGTCTTCCACTGTTTGTCCTGTCTCTGCCACTGACCCTCAAGGGTCAAAATATAAAGGATTAAAACAAAAAGTAATGTAAATAAAAACAAGCTACTGGCCACCAAATGTTCTGGCCTTTCAGGCTGTCTCTGTGCTAATGTGTTCTTGAACATTTGTGCTGGGACTAGTGAGCAGCTGTAGGTGGACTAGCAAGCAGTGCCCTCCATGGCTTCCCCTTCAGTTCAACTTGAGCTCCTGCCCCAGCTTCCTTCATTGATGGACTGTGACCTGTAAATTGAAATAAGTCCTTCTCTTCCTAGGTTGTTTTTGGTCACAGTGTTTGTCAACAGTGAAGTCAAATTAGAACAACTTTTATAGATTTTTCTCTGTATGTTAATTTTCCTGACCCTTTGATGAACTGCTAAGAGTTTTCTGCTAAAGCTGTCAGGACCTCTTGATTATAGAATTACATCATCTGCATAGAGGGCTGCTTTGACTTCCTGCATTCCTAGTTATGTCTCTTGACTTCCCTCATCTTCTTGCCCTAGCTAATATTACCAGTATTATGTTGGATAAGAGTGAAGAAAGTAGAAAGTCTTATTTGTTGATTTTTTTGGAAATGATTGGAATTTTTCCAACTTTAATATAATATTAAATAAAGGTTTGTTGGATATGCCTTTCTGACATTTAGATATGCTCCTTCCATTCAGAATTTCTTCAGAACTTTTCTAAGATGAAGTTTTAGATTTTTGTCAAAGGTCTTTTCAGCATATGGACAGATGGCTATGGTATTTGTATCCTTGAATGCAATTTATAGCATTTATTGATTTATGTGTTGAGTTAGTCCTTCATCTCTATAATAAAGCCATCTTTATTAGAATAATGAATGCTGATATTCTGTTTATGTTCTTGAGTTTGGTCTTTACCTATTTTGCTAAAAATAATTCCATCTCTATTTATTAGAGAAATTGCTTTGTAATTTTCTCTTTTTGTTGCATCTGTGTCTGATTTTGAATAAGAGTGTATCTAGCTTCATAAAGAGCTTGGTCATGTTCCCCTCTTTCCCATTTTAAGGAATAGTTTAAGAAGCATTTTGTTTTAGTTCTTTGAAAATCAAGTAAAATTCACCAATGAATTCACCTGGGTCTGAACTTTTTTAGGTGGGAGTTTTTAATTACTGCTTCAATTTGACTCATCTTGGATTAATTTTGTTAGCCATATGCTTCAATTCATCAACTTTTTAGATTTTTCCAATTTAGTAGACTATGTCTTTTTGAAGTAAGGCCTAATGATTTTTCCAAATTTTATTGGTATACGTCTCAATGGTTCCCTTCTTATCCCTTGATTTTATTAATTTTTCTTTTCTTTCTTTCGGTTACTTGGCTAAGGGTTGCCAGAGAACTGTATTCTGTTGATTTTCTATGGGGTTTTATTGTTGTTTGTTAGTTTGTTTGTTTTTCATGGAATTTTGTCCTGGTCTTAATTTCTTTCTGTGAAACAATTTGGGGCTTGGCATGTTCTTTTTCTAAGACCTTAAAGTATATCATAAAATAACCTACTTTTAAGGCTGCTTTTATTTCTAATATAGGCATTTTAAACTATAAACGTTTCTCTTAGGAATGTTTTTATTGTGTTCCATCGGGTTTAGTTTATTGTATTTTCATTTTACTCTAGGAATTGTTGGGTTTTTTTTTTTCAGTGATTCATTCAGTTGTACATTGTTTCATCTTCAGGAGTCTATGGACATTCTTATGTTTCTTGCTGTTGATTTGTAGTATCCCATTGTAATGGGATAGAATGGAACCAGTTATTTCAGTGTGCTTATATTTGGTAAGATTGGTGTTGTGCCCTAATATTTAAGGACAGCTGTATAATGTATACTCTACAACGTTTAAATAGAATGTTCTATAAATATCTGTTAAGTCTATTTGGTCTGATATCATTTAATTCTGATATTTCTCCATTTATTTTCTGTCAGAATGGACCTGTGAGCTAGCAAGAGTTGGGCATTTGAGTTTTAAGTATAAAAACAAATCCCCTTATGGAAATTAGATTAAAAAATTTAATGTGCTATATTGTTTGAAATATTGTTATGTCATTTACACAATAGATTAGAATAAAAGTATACTGAGTTACTCATTGTTAGATTATTTGGACTTGCAACAACTCAGTATATCAGTTAAGAACAGAGCATATTAACATATTTCTCATATAGTCTAATAGGATGCTAGGGATGAGCCAGATACAAATTTAACAATATCAAATTCTCAAATATACAGCAAATTGGGGCTGGATAAATGGCTCAGCAGTTTAGAGTATGTATTCCTCTTACAGGGGGCCTGCATCCAGTTCCCAGAACCTACATCAGCCCTTTTGTAATGCCTGTCACTTTAGCTCCAGGGCAATCTGACACCCTCTTCTGACCTCCATATATGTGCACTTATATGAACATAGGAACATACCACACAGAGATATACATACACATATTTTATTTATCTATTCTTCCCTCATATATTACATCACAACCACAGTTCCTCTCCCTCCTCTCCTCCCAGTCTCCACTCTTGCATCTCCCCTCTCCCCCAAATCCACTCTTCATCCATTTCCCTTCAGAAGAGAGCAGGCCTCCCAGGGATTTCAACCAAATATGTATAACAAGTTACAATAAAACTAGGCACATCAAGCATACACATAATTTCCAAATTTTTAAACATTTTAAAAAATAGACATAGTAGATGAAATTTTCAAGGTAACCAAACTGTATAGAGAACACTGCAAAGTACATACTGTATGTATTTATATAATGATACTCAGAAAACTGCCCCAGTGGCCACCCCTGTAGAAGAGAACACAGACAAGCAGGAAGAAGGTACCTTCTAATACTTAGTACCTCTTGAATTGTTTAAAAAATACTAGGAGTGATCTGGAAAACATGTTTTATATTAAGGTCAGACTCCATTGGCTAAATCTTTATCCCATAAAGCCTGTTCAAGTGAGGTATTGCGGTGTTATAAACTTATTTTAGTCATATACTTCTCTTTATATCTCTATACATGAGGACTATGTCTATATTGACAATCCTTTGATTTCCATCCAGCTGAAATACTACCGGGCCCAAGTGAAATGACAGAGTAAATCACAGCAAGTAAATCAGTGGTTAAAAGAGCTCAAAAGATGCCCTGAATTTAAGAGTTAAATTACTATCTCACCACAGAAACACTTAGCTCTAGGCTCTCAGACAGTGGGGTCCTCATATATGAGGGGTATCAAAAGAAGTGATCATGGGGCCCTTGATATATATCTGTCTCAGAAGGTATGTGCAGAATAGTAGCACTCTTGCAAAAAATCTAATCAGATGTAAAGAACCCCTGCCAGGCAGCCTGGTGTGACCTATAAAGTTCCCAGTCAAAACTCTGCAATGAATGTATACCTTTCATACGTGTCCTTACTGGTGAAAATATGTGGGTGTTTTGAGAAGTCAAAGTATAGAAAACTCTATAACTTGTGAAGTTTATGCTGAATAAAAGACACTTAAGCTACTTATATAAATCCACCATATTTAAAATTGGCATATAATAATGTGTTACTGTGTGAATACATGTGTTCCTTCTCTCTCAATAGAGTTAATTATGTAACATAATCAAAAACTACCTCTAAAATTTTTTGGCTACTTGGGGCTGGCCAAGGGTAGAAGCACTTGTACAATATGTACAAGAACCTGAGTTCAGTCCCCAAAATGATAAAACAGTAATAAATACTAATAATTCTAAATAAGCTCTAAGTGATTTTAAATCAGGCTTAATTTCAATAATTATATATAACAGCATCTAACCACAAAGAAGTTTGCAATTTAAAACAAAACTAAGAAATAAAACAAAGCAAGATACAGTCTAGGTAATAAGTGACCAAAACCTGAATGATGTTTTAAATGATTCACCTTCATTATATAGCCATGTGTCAAGTTGCATGATGTGATCTAGACTGATGGATTCATTTAACAAATAGGAACTTTAACTATCACACATGAACACTTTATTCTGCACTGTTAATGGACTCCTGATGTTTCTCTTGGCAGATGGAGATGGACACATGGATCACTTGCTGCCAGGCTGTGAAGATAAGGACTGTCAGAAAAGTGCCATATATTTAATGAGATCTGGAACAGGACAGGTATTCTGCTTTGGAGATGCCTTGAAAAAAATCTTCAAAGTTAAAAAATATGTTTAAAGAAGCAGAACAGAGTGAAATTTAAAATTATATTATAATAACTCAATATATAACAGTATAGTAAAATACATTTAAATCTTTTCTTCTACCAAGGTAGAAAATGTAGCTGTGTTGATTTTTGGTGAAGAGAACCATTCTAGATCCCATAGTTAAACAGAATGCAGCATTTTAGATGCCAGCACCGTAGAAAGCACACTGTATGTAATAAAGCGTATGTGGAAGATATTCCATTCTCAGAGCTAAGCAGACTCATGTTAGTTCTCATGCTGACTTTTTGCCTGGTGCTTAGTAATTTAGAATCGTTGAGAATCATGGTGGAGGATTAATAGAGGAATAATAGGTCATGACACTTGGAGTTCATCAGCTTTATTTTCTTGTGGAGGGAGAGTTAATAAATGATAGGATATCATGCTGATCTTTATAGCCCTTAGGAGCCTTATAAGTAGAAAACAACACGTTTATATTCACTTAATAAAACAAATCTTTATGCATTTAGCATTTTAAGAATAATTGAATTATCATAAGTTGTTTTGGTTTGGTTTGGTTTGGTTTGGTTTGGTTTGGTTTGGTTTGGTTTGGTTTTGGTTTTTTCAAGACAGGGTTTCTCTGTGTAGCCTTGGCTGTTCTGGAATTCACTCTGTAGACCAGGCTGGCCTTGAACTCAGAAATCCTCCTGCCTCTGCCTCCCAAGTGCTGGGATTAAAGGTGTATGCCACCACCGCCTGGCTATCATAAGTTTTATTATCTTTGTATAATTATATATTTGTGAATCATTTAAAACATAGGTCAAGTTACTTGCCATCATTGGCTCATTGGTATAAAATTTTATCTATTATTCAACCTGTTAAGTGACAGACCACAATGGGAATACTTAAAAGTTGTATATATATATATAAAAAAAAAGTTGTATATATAATTTCTTATCTCTAGGAAGACCAATGTATTGTTTTTTGATGAATATTACAAATGCTACATTGAGTAAAAAATTTTTTGTTGTTAAAACATAATATAGTTATCTTAATGGAAACACTTGATCTACCATGGATTTACTCTCATTCATAGACTGGTTAACTACTTCAGAATTTGGGGAATCTTTTTTTTTTTTTTCGGTTTTGGCTTATTTTAGAATTTTGTTGTGTGTTTGTTTTGTGGGGTCTTTTTTTGGTTTGAGGGTTTTGTTTCTGAGATAGGGTTTCTCTGTATCTCTTTGGCTGTTGTGGAACTCATTATGTAGACCAGGTTGGCCTTAAACTCATGGAGATTCACCTACCTCTGACTCCTGAGCATGAGGATTTAAAGGCTTACAATACTACAGTATATTGCTTCAGAATATTGTGCCAACTTAGCATTGTGAAATTTGTAGTATTTTTGCAAATTGTAACAGTAGCAGTTTTGGTTTTCTTTTGTTTTTTCAAAATCAAGTGAAATTATTTAAATATTTGTTTAGGGTTTTTTGTTTGCCTCCTCCCCACAACAGAGTTTCTCTGTGTAGCCTTGGCTATCATGGAACTTGCTCTGTAGAACAGGCTACCCTCAAAGACAGAGATCTACTTGCCCCTGCTTCCCGAGTATTGGGATTAAAGGCATGCACTACCACTGCCCAGTTTAAATGTTTGGCTTTTTTTTTTAAGTTCACAAAATATAAAGTAATACTTTTTCCTTAAGTAAATTTATTCGATGTTTTCTCATTAAGGGCCCTACACACACCCCCGCAATGGAAAATTAAACTTTCATGGCAGAACTTACAAAATTTTAGAGATACTCTTTTTTTTTTTTTAGGCCTTTTATAAAGAAATCATTTTTAATATACTTTAGTTTACAGCAATCAAGATTAACCATTTGCTTGTTAGGGGAAAAAATGCATGTGTAGGCATGTTTGGCTACTTTCCAATTGAAGCATACCTGCTTCCACTTAAGATATGTCCGGGATCAATGCTAACATAATGACTCTGAAGGGGTGTAATAGAGCTATGATCTCTACTCTTCAGATTCTAGTTTTATATTAAATTTATCAAAGCATGAAAAGGCCTGTACAATCAGAGGAGAGGGGAAGAGGCTCACTTTACAGTCAAGCTGATCTTTTCTATTCTCTTTGTTGTAGTCATTATAGACTGTGAAGATATTCTAAACTTTTGCTTCCAGCTGTTTTGGTCATAGTTGATCCCCTTGTCAGTGTGATGCCTGTCAGGTGAGGACAGAGCTTGTTCATGCCTAAGGTTAAATGTATGTTGTGAGGGCCCTGTGGCTCTGTGTGCTGTTCAAGCAAAGATGCTCACACCAAAGCCTGTGGAAGACCAGTCCTCCCAGTGTCTCACACATACATCAGAGTAAATGATAATACCTACCATTTTGTGAAAATGAAATAAAATAATGACTGTCAGCACTTTAAATGGATTGTTCTTTTTGCAAATGGTGACTGTTTTTCTCAAGTGATTATGAATAATCTTTTTTTTCCTTTATCCTTAGTGGGTTCCTGTGCTTCAGGATTTTAGCAATAAGGGTACACTCTGGGGCTTTGTGCCATTTGTGCATGAAGAGCAACCAACCACAATACCAATTCCACTCACACTTCACATTGGAGACTACAACATGGACGGCTACCCAGATGCTCTGGCCATACTGAGGAATACATCTGGAAGGTAGGGGAGTAAACTGCATGGCAGACGCTTGCAAAATGTCTCTTTATAGCTACTTATGACTTGACAGTACTTAATCTGGTGCAGTCTCTCCCAGGAGCAGTCGGTGAGGTCAGTTTATAGTTTCTTGTGTGATCCGTGAACTCATCCCATGGCTTAGAAAACACTCTTTTTTATAGATTCATTTTCCATAGAGGAAAAACAATGAACATTCATTGTAAAATAAAGTTATTTTTCATTCATCAAAAGTTGATCTTTAAAAGGTCTTTTTTTGTTGTTCTAAAGGTAAATAACAGAACATTTTTGAGACTAAAGATTGATGGTCAAGATTTGATCCTAGACTTTAGGTTCAGCCCAGTACTGTCTGTATGACCTGGGATAGATCACCTAAACTCACAAAGTAAGAAAAAAGAGTAATAAATATACCTCTGCATGAGTGAGCAAGCAAATGAACAAGCCATGTAGAGAGATGCTTCACACAGATTGATGCTATTCTAAGTAAATATTTCCTTATGATTACCTGTTTTCTAAAAGCATCAGAATTCCCAACATGATTATTGATATAATGTATGTATATATGAGGTATGTAAATATATTTATAACATAACCAGTGACTTTGACACTGTAGCAACTTTAAAAAAAAAATCTGAAAATAAGCTGAAATTTGTAATTAGCTCAGTGTCACCAGACTCCACAAATGTGGCTACCTCTAAGTTTCTCTTGTTTTGTTCATCTTACATCCAGTTGTATTCTTTGAGAGGTCATATTTCTTGTTCCACTTACCCACA
>NW_022196905.1:224132406-224134906 GCF_008632895.1 Mastomys coucha | reverse complement strand
GAAAAATTTTAATATCTCACAGCCATAGCTGCCTCATAAGCACAACAGGGGTAATATTCTGTGCCTTATAAGATTATAAGAATCAAACTAAACAAAGTATCATTGTTCTATACCCCCCGTATACTACATAAGCAGTCTAGTGAGTGATGCCCATCTGCCAGCATTGTATACTGACACTGTCTGGGAGCATCTCCTCTGCACCCAGCCAGTTCAGGATCTAGCCATGCATCCTGCTGGGGCTCTGAAGAGCCACCCAAATCCCTGCAGAGCCCTGCAGAGTAGCTAGAGCCTGGGTTAAGACTGAGTCACAGTCAGAATGTTCCCTCTACCTACCCTGCTTCCCTGTTTTCCTGAGAGCCCAACCTAAAAACTGTCCTGTCTCCATAATCTTCATGTTATTCTCCTTCCTTGGAAGCCAAACATGCAGAAATCATTCTCCTTGAACACCATTCTAAATTCATGGGGCTCACACTCATGCAGCATGCTATGGTTCCTTTTCTCCACTAACCAACAGTGTGGAGCCAAAGGTCTAGAAAGACTTGGGTGACCTGTTATGTTAATAGAATCAATCTAAGAAGAATCAGAAATAACTTGGGTATGGTGGCACATTTCTTTAATCTTACTAGTATTTGGAAGCCAAAGGGTCAGGAGTTCAAGGTCGTTCTCAGCTACCTAACATGTTCAAGACCCTGTCTCAAAATAAAAAAGAAACGAAATAATTTATCTTTGAATAAAACATGGTTGTACTGCAGCAGAAGAACATTTACCAAGGCCCAGACAGATTATCTCTGGCAGAAGGTACATAAAGAAAATTATAAGAAATAGATTGTATGACACATTTGAAATTCGGCAAAATAGTTGTCATTGCTTTTCTGACTCTTTTTAATGTGATAGCAATAATACTTGACCCTTTAGGTCACTTTTAACTTTGGTTCTAAGTAAGTTTCTATCACATATAATGGTTTTGACATTTTCCATAGTTTCACTTCTCCAGGATAAATATTTCACTGATTTTTAGAAATGTATATATGATTAAAGAAGATTGTAGAATCTTGTGTGTCCATTCTTAAGAACACATTAGTGAAATCACCTTTCCCAAGAAGTAAGAAATACTTCCCTGGGGATTTTGTTGGTGAGATGTTATAATTACTATGTAGTTTCAGAAACAAAATTATCCTTCCATGAATTACATCAAGCACATGGTGTTTTTCAAAGATGTTTATCAAAAATAGCACACTCATTCCTTTCTTGAGTCTCCAGGGAACACAGGGTTTTCCTGAGTTAACTCTGGGGAAGGCAAGCATATTGACATAGGACTTAACCAACAAGTAGTTGAGGAAGCACTGAAGTACTTAGAAGGAGGTTGGCTAATTTATGACAGTATTGTTATGATCAAGTGTGAGGAAAGTATTTTCTAAGATTACTATGTAATAACACACTATCTGCTTAGGTAAGATATAGATAGATAGATAGATGGATGGATGGATAGATAGATAGATAGAGATATAGATATATAGCTAGAAAAATACATAGTATTCTCTATACCATAATTTTTAATAATTTTCTTCTACTTTATTAATGTTTTATAATGTATAATTGTTTAACACTTTTATTGATGTACATATACATACCATAAATATGAAATGTATAATTTAATGGTCTTTGTCACCATTATAAATTTGCATCCATACCTTATTTAGTTGTAAGACTTACCTATTACCCACGAAAGAAAATCCCATTCCTTAAGCCATTATTTTTTAAATAGCAGGAACCAGTACCCCAACTATCTGTCTCTATATATTTGCCTATTTGAAGTAAATGGAATTATAAAATATGTGACCTTTTATTGTAGTAAACTATGTAGAATAATATCAAATTATGTATTTGTTTCCTAATGCCATAGTCACAAAGTTGCTAAGAATAGAGTATCTTGCTGGGCGGTGGTGGCTCACACCTTTAATCCCAGCACTTGGGAGGCAGAGGCAGGTGGATTTCTGAGTTCAAGGCCAGCCTGGTCTACAGAGTGAGTTCCAGGACAGCCAGGGCTACACAGAGAAACCCTGTCTCGAAAAACCAAAAAAAAAAAAAAAAAAAGAAGAAGAAGAATAGAGTATCTTTTTTAAAGTGTGTATTTATTCTTTTACAATTCAGGAAGTCAGAGGTCTAGAATGACTTTCACTGGAATAAAGACAATAATGGTTTTCTGGGAGATTATAAGCCCCTCAAATCCCCTGCCTGAGGTTGCCATTTCCTGATTTGCAGCCTTCTTTTTATGTTTAAAAGATAACATCTTGGTAAGAGTTGGGGTTTCCAAAAACAAAAACTACGAGAAGTGTAAAGTGCATGACACTGTAAGGACTAACATAATACTGTCAACACTCCACATCTCCAAGACCTAGAGTCAGCAAGGCAGAGATCCAAGAGAGCCAGCTCCAGAGGACAGTGTCACTGTGAGTTCTAGCTCAAGAATCAAAGGATCAAGCCAAATCTGGAGCCAAAA
>NW_022196905.1:224131317-224132396 GCF_008632895.1 Mastomys coucha | reverse complement strand
CCAGCCGTTAGCCTTATCCAGAAACACTCTGAGAGATAAACCCAGAGCAAAGGTTCACTAAATGTCTGTGGCCCTGTCATATTGATACATAAAGTAATCATCAATCTTTCTAACCGCTGCTTACCCCTTGCTTCCTGCTCTACCCTCTGTTCTCTGCCTCCCTCTATCTTCCCTTTCTCCCTCGCTCATAGTCTCTCCCCTATCAACCTATCCTTTGTAAGGATTCCTATGGTCATCTATGGGAGAATATTTTTTAAGCTACTAGAACCACCCTCTGGCTTCCCAAAGATCGGTACTTATCCTGTCTGTGAAATACACCTACTTTCTGAGTAGAACGACATACACTTTAAATCTCAGCATTTGGGATGGTGAGGTAAGAGAATTATGAGTTCAAGGGCAACCTGGGCTATAGAGTGAGACCCTGTCTCAAAAAAGAATTTTTTTTTTCTTAACATCCCATTACAATTTCTGTTCCATGACCATGACAATTCTTATAATAAAGAACATTTAATTTGGACTGGCTTACAGGTTCAAAGGGTTAGTCCATTATCGTCATAGCAGGAAGCATGGCAGCATACAGACAGACAGGGTGCTAGAGAAGGAACCAAGGGTTCTAGATGTGGGTTAGCAGGCAGAAGGAAGAGAGACATTTGGTCTTGTCTTGAACTTCTTAAACCTCAAAGCCCACCCACAGTGACACACTTCCTCCAACAAGGCCACACCTCCTAATAGTGCCATTTCCCTGTGAGCCTATGGGGTCCATTTTCATTCAAACCACCACATCCCCTAAATTATCAATTGATTTTATTAGCTGAAATCACGTCATCCAAATATTACCAGCTGAAAAAGCCAAGTTTCATCTACAGTGTATGAACAGGGCTCAGATTATAACAAAAGCTTCAACAGTAATATTAGGAAATGCATACTCCATCTGTGGACCTTCTACATTGTAGTAAGATAGATTGGTGTTGCTTCACAGCACTGAGCTGGTTTACTAGTGTCACAGGTCCAGCCTTGCTGAGATATGTATATCCTTGGAGGTGGGCTTTGGTGGGTATTTTATCACTTCCAGTTCTCTT
>NW_022196905.1:224082930-224130595 GCF_008632895.1 Mastomys coucha | reverse complement strand
AGGGGCTGCAAACCCCTCAGCTCCATTGGTCCTTTCTCTAACTCCTTCACTGGGGACCCTATACTCAGCTCAATGGATGGCTGTGAGCCTCTACATCTGTATTACTCAGGTACTGTCAGAGCCTCTCAGGAGATACAACTCTTTTTTCTTTAAGTTGCCTTTTGTCATGGTGACTTATCACAGCAACAGAATAGTAGCAAAAGGATACCCCTTGGATGCATTATCAAATTCACTTTGGAAGAATCTTTGTAGCTTACACTTTTGCAGAACTGGGTAATATTGTCTAACATCAGTTTATACATGTAGAGTGGTTCTTAGTATCTCCTGTTTATTATTTAAAGGTTTGTGAGATATATAGTCATAATCCAGTTTTGTGAGATATATAGTTATAATCCTGTCTTTCACTTGTTACTAGCAATTCCTGTGTTCCCCTGTTTTGTGGATATGCTCAAAATAATAAGCTTTATGTTAAATTTGTATTTGTTTCATTTTTCTGTTTTGCTTATTAAATTATTTATCTGTGCTGTAGTACCTTCTGCTTGCATTGGGTAATGTCTTAGTCACTGTTCTGTTGCTATGAAGAGACAGTCTTAGAAACTAAAACATTTAGTTGGGGTTTGCTTACAGTTTCAGAGGCTTAGTTCATTATTGTCATGGTGGGGACCATGGCAACACACAGGCAGACATGCTGCTAGAAAAGTATCTGAGATCTACATCTAGATCAGCTAGCAGCAGATCTCTGGGCCTTGCTCTTAAAATCTCAAATCTCTGACACAGTTCCTCCAACAAGGACATGCCTACCCCAACAAGGACACACTTCCTAATACTTCTAAGTAGTGCCACTTTCTGATGACTCAGTATTCAAATATATGAGCCTAGAGGAGCCATTTTTATTAAAACTACCATATTCCACTCCCTGGCATCCATAGGCTTGTAGCCATATCATAATGAAAGAAAAGATGTATTTAGTCCAACTTTAAAGATCTTCACAGTCTTTCAGTCTCTAGACTTCTTCAACGTCTAAAGTCTCTTCTGAGACTCAAGGAAATCTCTTAACAGTAACACCTGTAAAATCAAACTCAGAAAGCAGATCCCATACTTCAAACATGCAGTGACACAGAATAGACATTGCCAATCTAAAAGAGAAGAAAGGGACCAACGTAGGAAACACTGGATCAAAACAAGGTCAAAAAATATGCTAGGCAAATTCCAAACTCTGCATCTCATGTCTGATATCAAAGCACTCCTCAGATCTTCAATTCCTTTCAACTTTGTTAACTACAACATACTTCTCTCTCAGGACATACTTCTCTCTCAGGCTAGTTCCAGACCAAATCTACAGCTTTCCTCACCAAATATCCCTGGCATCACCAACATCTTGGAGTTTCCAACACCATCTAGACTTTACCTTCACAACTTCACACAGTGACCTCTTTGGGCCTGCATGCATGGACACCCCTGGCATGTACATGGCCTCAGCAGTTTTCCTCAGGTTCGAAGGAAGATTCCACAACCCCTTCCTTGTATCCTTGATGCTAAATCCAGAACATGTGGCCAAAGTTGCCAAGTTGCTCTGCCTGCTGCAGCTGGCACTTGACCCCTTCTTACAAATACATTAGCTTTCTATCAAAGTTTCCATTGAAAAATCAGCTGGATCTAATGGGTTTTCCTTTCTAAATGGCTTGTTTTTTCTCTTGAAGCTTCCAATATTCTCTTTGTTATGTATGCTCACTGTTTTAATTATGATATGCTGTGGATATTTTCTTTTCTGGCCTTGTTTGTTTGCTGCTCTGTGTGCTTCTTATGTGCGTCTGGTTGTGTCTTTCCTTAGTTTGGGGAAGTTATTTTCTGTGACCTTGTTGAAGATCTGGTCTATGCCTTTGATAGGATCTCTCTTACCACCAACCCCTATAATTCAAAGGTTTTGTCTTCTCAGTGTGCCACATTTCCTGTATTTTTTTCTTTCCATGTGCTTAAATTTTTTCCATATCCCTGGTTTGTTTTTGCTTTTTTGTTGTTGTTGTTGTTACTGTTTTGGGGTTTTTTTCTTTTTGGTTTTTTTTTGTCTAGCTCCTCTGCTTTTCTTCAAACCGTGATATTCTGTCTTCTGCTTGATTCATTTTACTTGTAAGGCTTTTCTTTAGGTTGTCTAGTTGGGCTATTGGGTCTTTCAGTGCCATCTTCATTTCAGATGATTCTTCTTCTACGCTTCTCCTTATTGAATTCTGTTCTTAAGTCCTGTCTTCATCATGGCTATCAGCTTTGTTTGTGTTTACTTGGGTATCACTCGAGCATTTATTCTTTCTAAGCTCCCTCTCTTGAATTTCACTGAGCTGTTTCTTTGTGTCTTCTTTAAACTTGAATTTTTTGATGAAATTCATGAATGTTCTTTTAAATTCTGTATCATGGGACTCATCCAGGTAATTCTCATCAGCAGATATTTCTATAGGACTGATGGATTTGGGAGAGTAAATACAATATCTTTCTTCTTATCTTTATTTTTGCAATGAGATCTGGGCATATGGGCTTCTTTTGTTCTGTGTTTGATTTAGATAGAGTAGGTTGAGGCACAATAGAGGATATATATGTCAGGTTGGGCCTAGAGGTTGGATATGACTGAGTAAAATAAAGTCTGACAGATGCATGGGACTAGAATGGTGTACAGAATGTGTGTCTTGGTCCAAGTCTGAAGTGTGAGGTGTAGATCTTGCTAATTCTAGAAGATGGATTTGGCATTGGAGGGGCCTTTGGGTTGAGAGTAGAGATGGAAGGTCCTGGTAGAAGCTTGGAAATTGATAGAGACACTTGCAGGGTGAGTAGAGTATGCTGGGGTACTGCATGTGAGGCCTACCTAGTCTAGATCTGAGGTTGAGAAAGGGTCTTGGAGGAAAGGTTCATACAGGCTCCCCTAGCTAATCCCTATATAGAAGAACATGCAGGATCTACCAGGAACCATTTTTAAACTACATGGAAAAATAAAATCTAAATCTTTCCAGGGAGTCCTTCAAATATCAGACCACCATTTTGTTTGTATTATTTGTCTGTCTCAGATTATTGGGTCGAAGGTTTGATATCCAGTCTTTCCTAGCTCCTTCCCTGCTCCTAGCAAGCTGTCCTCAGAGGGAAGGGATGCCCTTGAATCCCAAGTTTCCATAAAGGGGTGTAATAAAGGCATGAATATTAATCATCTTACATCTGGTATAAGATGTGGAAACAGCATAAGTGTGTTCAGTTAACCTTCCCTAGGTACCTAATAATGCCCCCCCAAAAAAACTCAGATGGAATCAAACAGTTCAGACTACTTCAAGATGAACTACCCACCAATAGTGTCAGGCTGCATTTGTCATGATTCAGTTCTCCAAGACTACTCTCACTTTAGACTACCATCATAAGTTCTAGCTGTAAGCTGCCCCAGTTTCTGTTCAAAAATTACAAACAGTAAACCAAGTAACGAGGTACATTAAAGCAGTTGGAGGTGTCTCAGAGAGACTTTGTTTCCCACCTTCGTAGGTCCGCATGTAAAAACTCAGATGTTGTCTGATCCTAGTCATGTAGTTTTTAGATAAGTATAATCGATTAAATGATGTTTGTTGGTAGCTGGACTTCAGCTCCTGCTACTCTAGGTTTCCTGCTGATAACAGAGCATTCAAGCTGCCACTCTAAAGCTATGTAAGTGCTAACCTCATTAGATTTATTCTATTTATTTCATTATTCATGTGTGTGTGTGTCCCCATGTGTCTGTGCTGTGTGTTTGTGTGTGTGTTTTGTGTGTGTGTGTGTGTGTGTGTGTGTGTGTGTGTGTGTGTGTGCACGTGCGGATGCGCACACATGCCTGTGGAGAACAAAAGAGGTTGTCAGATCTCCAGGAGCTGGAGTTCACATTTTAGTATACTTAAGAACTGTTAGATATAATATATTATAATGGCTTGTAGTTTACAGACTGAACCTGGGGCCTCAAGCATGATAAACATGCACATTGCTGCTATCTGTGTCCTCTATGATAGTTATTAAATTTTTTTTCTAATACAAATCATGGAAGTTTTGTTCATATAAATAAAAAATAAATGATAATCTCCCTTAGTCTTATCACTCAGAGTTGACCAGTGTTACATAAAAGAATTACAAATAAGACTTTGGAATTAATCCAAAGTACCAAAATTATTTTATAAAATCTGTCCAGTTCTTCTCAAACTGAAATATACATGTGTTTGAGTAATCATCTGTCTTTTGTGACATGCAATAGAGAACAATACATACAAAAACAAAATTATCTGTCCTTTTGATGTTAATAATTATAAATTATATATTGATCTCTTACAGTCTACCAAGCATTAAGCATTAGTTGGATTTAGATGTGAAGTAACTCTGATACTTGCATGATTTTCACTGCACTGATTTGAAAACCTTTCTTGCATAAGATGCAATTTCTATTAAAATGTACTCTATTCTATATAACTGTACTTTATACATGCCTACTCTTATACACTTATGGACTGTAATTTTTTGGCCCATAATTGACATTTTAAAGTCAAAATAGAAGTGCATTGTACTACAAAAATAGCAGGTGAAAAAGTTCTAAGAAGAGGACAGGCCAGCAACCTCACATTCTGAGAGGATGTGTTAGTGACCTGCATCCTTTCAGGAGTCTGTAAGTGTCAACTAAAGATATGAAAATAAATAAGAAGGAAGGGAGGGAGGAGGGAGGGAGGGAGGAATCATACATGATCAAGAACTTTTAAAAATATAATCCAAGCCGGGCGGTGGTGGCGCATGCCTTTGATCCCAGCACTTGGGAGGCAGAGGCAGGTGGATTTCTGAGTTCGAGGGCAGCCTGGTCTACAGAGTGAGTTCCAGGACAGCCCGGGCTACACAGAGAAACCCTGTCTCGAAAAGCCAAATATATATATATATATATATATATATATATATATATATATATATATATATATATAGTCCAAGCAGAAAACTTCACCCCTTTTCCACACATGTGAAACCAAGTAGGAGATGAAGGTGAGGACAGCAGTTGTCATTTTCCACACAATGGACTTTGAAATACAGCTGTAAAGAGGTGGAAAGGTGTCTCTGGGCAGGAAATGGAATAAAATGAGAGAGGAAGACAGATGTTGTTTAAAAAGTCATAATAAAACCTAATACTTGGCATGCTAATTTCCTATTTTTAAAAGAAAACAAACCCAGGCATTGGTGGCACACACCTTTAATCCCAGCACTTGGGAGGCAGAGACAGGTGGATTTCTGAGTTTGAGGCCAGCCTGGTCTACAGAGTGAGATCCAGGACAGCCAGGGCTACACTGTCTCGAAAAAAAAGAAAGAAAGAAAGAAAGAAAGAAAGAAAGAAAGAAAGAAAGAAAGAAAGAAAGAAAGAAGAAAGAAAGACAGAAGAAAGAAAGAAAGGAAGGAAGAAAGGAAGAAAGGAAGAAAGAAAACAAAAAGACTGAAAGAGGAATCATAGCCCTGCCTGGAGAGCCACAGCATTAGAAAGTATTGCTTTTCAACAGGACATGCATTCAACATACGGCCTTTTTCACACCATGGTTGTATATCTCTGCATTTCAACAACTTTGCTAGCATAAATGTACTAACTAGTATAGAGGTCACATTTGTGTTGTGTGTTATTACTTGACAGTCTGGTGTTTCCAGTTGTTTGAGTGGTGGTGAAATGTAACTGTCTGTGGGTGGGACTGGATGAGGGAACTCTTCAGTATTTCAGAGGAACTAATTCTGCTGCATCTGCTATTCTTTCAACCCAAGTTTTAGTCAGTTATCTAAATGTTTTGTCCTATGCTTAATAAAGGGTTTAAAAGGTGATTCTATACCTTTCTGGCTTAATCTTATTTTAATACATTTCCATTGGTATGCTAATCCCCTTAAGAGATACATAATTAACTTAGCTCAACATGTTTTGAGGCTTTTTCCAAGAATATAATATTGAATCTTAAATCTGGGTAGGTTTTCATATTCCTTTATTAATTTTTAAAGATACCATATGAAGGAAAGGGTTTCCTTGTGACATTTTTATACAAATCTTGTTCTTAACGTTTTCTTAACTTACCTTTGCCAGCCTCATGTGTCCCCCTCATAATGGTCCACTTCCTTTCCCTAATAACCCTTTAAGGGTTGGCAGCAAGAGGCTTGGCCCAAGCAGTATAGTTATATGAAAGTAAGCCATGTTGGTTCCTAAGACCGACATAAAGAGATTAACTTGGAGTTTGGTACAAGCCCAAGCCTTATGTTGTGGCTTGGATCAACCTTTGGAAGCACTGATCCACTGTGAGGTTCATTGCTGTAAAGTAGAAACGCAGAGGCTCCGTCTGTTGATACAGCTGTGTCTCTCCTGCAGGGTGACTAATAGTGAATTTTTGATGTAGAAAGACAGATATAGGTCTCACTGTATAGGTCTCACTGCTTTGGTTGTCTCCTCCTGTCCAAACCATTTGAGAGACACTCCACAACTAGAACATTGGCCACCCTAGAATGGACAAAGTTAAGAGTTTTGGAAAGGTGGATAGATCTGGCCAGCCCACAGACTGAAAAGTATGATGTTATAAATTCAAATCTCTAATAAGTAATAATTGACCAGTACATTTTTCCATTTTATTGGTTGCTAGGTTTTTGTTCGTGGACCTTTTATCATGACTTGTCATTTTTAACCTTTTTTTTACTTTATATTTTAGATTTCTTATAAACAAGCTATTTCAGTCTTAGTTTCTTTAAACCAATCTAACACTCTGTAAGCTTCTTATATTTCAAACCAATGTTGATTTGGTTAAAGTCTACCATCTTACTTTTTTCTTTATTTTTTTCTACTGTTATTTTAATTTAAATATTGTTTTCAATAGTTTAATT
This sequence comes from Mastomys coucha, assembly GCF_008632895.1. NCBI lineage: Eukaryota > Metazoa > Chordata > Mammalia > Rodentia > Muridae > Mastomys > Mastomys coucha. The sequence goes on along the minus strand of NW_022196905.1, from coordinate 224,123,731 downwards.
TTGTACTTTTTGTTTCCCTACTATAGATATTACTTTAGTGCATATCTTAGATATTTTTAGAGCACCTTTAAATTTTGTCTTCAACACTACATTTCAATGATAGTTCTAGAACTTTCCAATAGTTTATGCCTGGCCTCTTCCAGCCTTGTATGATTTCATCATTCATTTGTCATCTGCTGACATTATTTACACTATACTTGAATTTTTTTAATTAATCCTCCTTAAAGAGATGCGATTTGCATAGACATTTCCTATTTGCCTGCACACTTGACCTTGTATGAGCTCATTGCTCTTCACTGCCTTGTATAGATCTAGATAGTTACCTGCTACTGTCTTTAGTCTGCCTGATGGACTCCCTTTAATATTTCTTAAATGTTCTTTGGTATTAATTAAGATGCCATAAATACTGACGTGACTATATAAATATTTATATAACTCTCAGTGAAGGACACTAGACACAGTTTTTTTTAAAAGATAAGAAGTGCTAACAAATTATCCAAGTCACAACAGTAAAGATTGTGAAAAGAACTCTAGTAGCACAGTAAATAATCCCAAGAATTGAGATATGGAATTGTATGAACTTAAAAGCTGCTTTGCAACAAGGAAAATATTCACCAGAATGAAAAAACAGCCTGTAGGATGAGAATAAATCTTTACCAATTACTCATCACACAGGGATTCAAATCTAGAATATATAAAGAACAGCAAAAAACTAGCCCTCCAAATTCATAATTATCCAATCAGTAAATAGGCTGATGGCTGAAAAGATGGCTCAGTGATTGGGAACACTTACCACTCTTCCACGGAACCAGTCTAATTCCCAACACCCACCACAGATGGCTCGAAACTGCCTCTAACTCCCGTTCCAGCAGATCTGATGCTTTCTCCTAGCCTAGTAAAGTGGGGATAGTAGAAGAAAGGAAGACGCTAAGATCCATGACCTCACTATAGGGACTCTGGGTAGTTATATGTTAAAATGAGTGACAGATCACTGGTATAACGGAGTTGCTGTTGAAGGTGACCAGCCAGGAGAATGAGAGATAAACAATGCAATGTCTATAGAGGGAATTTTCAATGAGTGTCCAAACTCTGTCTTCCATCAAATTAAACACATTTTCTTTACAAGTATTGTATATTGTGTAAAGAAGGGGGCATTTAGAATATGTGTAACAGAACCCAAATAGGTTTTGTAGCTTTGTGTTGTGGGAGATACCTCCAGGTTTACTACTGTCTCGTTCTCAATGTACTTTCATACTTGTATATGCCTAGACATCTTAGAAAGACGTACACTAATGTATTTATGGTAGTTATCTGTGAAAATAATTTTTTAACTTGTTAAATGTTTCTGTTGCCTAAATTTTACAATAATTCCATAATCATTTGGAAATAAAACATTTTTTAAATGATGCATTATGCCAAAAATATAGAGAAACTGAATCAAGACCAAGGATTCAGTAGCAAATTTATCACATTTTTTTTTCCTGTGAGGCTTAAATAAAATTTCACTTTTAAAAGTAAAATGCTGGCTCTACCTATACGAAACGTATATTAAAGTAAGAATAGCATTTTAAATTGTATATATTCACTAAAGATTTCTGTTTTAAACTATTAGTTTACACTGGAAATTGTGAACAGCATGATTTACAGAACTTTGTGAAATCCAGAGTCTCCAATTCAAATTCACATATTCATTGATCATTAATATACATTGTATGGGATTTATGACAGCAAAGATCTATTCATTCTATAAAGAGCAGTGATCAGACCAAAGAAACACGTCTGTCTTGGTAAAACAGTGACTTTATTGGGATTACTTAGAGGGTAGGTGAGTGGGTGACTAGCTGTAGCAAGTTCTACTCCAGCACCAAATAGCCCGCCCACAATGGGGAAGGATTCACCTAAGCTACATCTCTGGAGCCTCCTGCAAACAGCTCTGCTGATCGTAGGGTCCCTCTGCCTGGCAGCTTTTCCCCTTTTATAGCCTTCAAGATCCTCCTGACCTATGTAAGTTGTATTCACTTACTGAGTCTTATAAGTCTCCAAGAAAGAATGCTTCAATTCTGAGAGGATGGTTACACACCTAAAGTGTTACTCCAATAACTTAAAGTGCAAGGCAGAGTGGTTAACAGTGGAAATGAGGGAGGGATAGACATAGAAACTCAACATAAAAGAGGATAGAGCACAGCCAGGGCTACACAGAGAAACCCTGTCTCGAAAAACCAAAAAAAGAAAAGGGGGACTTAGCATTTCTCCTCTCAATCCAGTAATCCCAGAATTTTACATATACTGTCTGGAAGATACACCACAGCTGATGCTTCGTGGTACTGATTTTAACCGAATACCTCTTGTCTGTCACACAGCAATCAGCAAGCCTTTCTACTGGAGAATGTCCTATGCAATAATGCGAGCTGCGAAGAAGTGCATCGGATGTTTAAAGTCTACTGGGACCTAGCAGGCCTAAATCTAATCAAAGACGCCATAGTTGCCACCTTTTTTGATATTTATGAAGATGTGAGTCCAAAGCTGTCCTATATTTGAGTTTAACTGCAATGCTAAACTCTTGTCTCACTGTAGCTTCATGTTCTTCTTACCAGAAAGTGGAATGAGAATGAAAGTAGCTGAATTCATTAACAAAAAACCTTAGTGTTAAATATGGGTGTGGTCTGGCTGATGATAGCACTAGCTATCTCTATGGTGGAATATGAAAATGTTATCTGTTTTTGTGCTTATTTGGAATAAACTGCCACAGAAGTGTGCTTTAAGAGTAGCAAATTTACATGCCGACCAAAAGCAGAGCCGTCAGGTATCTGTACAGAATGGTAGAAGTGTGGGTATTACACTTGTGAACTGGAGCAAGGCATCTCGGCTGCCATTTCTATGACTCTGTCACTGGTTGCCGGATAACCTGGTGGAAGGCTCTGCCAGTGCCTGGAATCCACCTCGTTAGAGAAAACTTCAACACTGTTTAGAAGAAAGGAGAGACTGCTGAAGTGTATAAAGTTAGTTTATCCACATCCATCCTTGCAGGGTGGTTTACAGTGGAAGTAACGCCCATCAAGATGTTTATGTCTTCAGTAGCCTTCTCATTTTGTTGTTGTAGTTCTCTTTGGGTTTAAGAGGCTTGTACTCAATGGTGACTTATCAATATCTGCATTTCCTTCTACTCTTCCTACCTCATTTCCTTTCATTTTTCGTTAGCAGTTTTCAAGCATAAAAGTAATTGGTAGAAATATTGCAAGGGAAAAAAATCAACAAAATTGCCTGCAAATTTTTAATTTCTGTATAACAAATGAAATTTAAAATTATTTTTAAATATGGGAAATAGAATTCTTCAAATAAGTGAAATACTTCATATCCTTAATGTAAAAGTCTTTATAGAAACTGCTGCACCAGTTTCTGTGACAAATAGAAAAATAGAATATAGTCAGTGTATGGGAAAAACATGTTCTTGCATTTATAAATGAAAAACAAGTAGAATCATGAATGTAAAAGAATGTCAGCTTTAAGTAAATACATGGTTTTTCTTCAATAAAATGAACTGAATGTCCCCTTTATAAAAGGGAGGGGGAAGGGTAGGTCCAGCACTATAAGGGCCTCCAACAAACAATAACGTGGCTGTATTTGCAGAGGGTCTGAAAATTCCTACACAGAGCAGTGAGCTGTCAGCCTGTAAAAAGCATGTGCTCAGAAGCCTGGAAACCTGAGTTGGAGTCCCAGACCTACTGGGAAAGACTCAGTTCCTGAAAGTTGTCCTTGACTTCACATTACACCCCCACCCCACCCCACACACAGTAATGAGTCTAAAAATGAAAGCTGAAGGCTGGGTGTGTTGCCGCACACTTTTTTTTTGTTGTTTTTTTTTGAGACAGGGTTTCTCTGTGTAGCCCTAGCTGTCCTGGAACTCACTCTGTAGACCAGGCTGGCCTTGAACTCAGAAATCTGCCAGCCTCTGCCTCCCAAGTGCTGGGATTAAAGGCGTATGCCACCGCTGCCAGGAATGTTCCTTGTCACTCTGAGGCTAATCTGGTCTATAAACTTTGCTAGCCAGTTTCAGACCAGCCAAGACTACATAATGAGCCTTTATCTCAAAAAAAAAAAAAAAAAAAAGTCACAGCTCATAGACATATGACCAGAAAGGAATATACCAAAATGCTAACAATTATTTCCTAGGACTATTTTCTTTTTGATTACTGTATAAGTTGTACACACACATTTTCAATAAGCATATTTCCAACAACTTACTAAGGCATATACTTAAATATATAGTAAACAGCTGTTAGCCAACTCTCTACAAGTGGCAAGCTAGCTGAGAAAATTAACTTAAAAGGACAGAGGGTTCAGCCCACAGTCACTGGATGTTTCTTTTGGCCTGTAGCACAGTGCATCATGGCAGGAGCACATGGTGGAGGAGGCAATCTACATTAGAGAAAGGAGACGCTAAAGTCACAGTACCTCTCCAGGGACATCAGGAACATAGCACGAGTAGGCCCTACCTCCAAAAGTCCCACCACCTCCCACATGCTGCCAATCAAGTTTTTCATGTTTAAACCTTTGGAGTAACAATTATTCACAAGTCATATGGTGTTCTTTTTCCCTCACTGAGTAGTTTTTCTTACAGTGTTTGCTTTTTCAGGGGATCTTGGACATTATAGTCCTCAGTAAAGGATACACCAAGAATGATGTTGCCATCCATACACTCAAAAATAACTTTGAAGCAGATGCTTATTTTGTTAAAGTCATTGGTGAGTATTTAGATGTCAGCACTCATCGTCTTTCCCTCCCTCCTTCCCTCCCTTTCTTTATACTCATGTCATGGTCTAAGTGCACACTCCTGTGTAATGCATTCACAGCCCTGCAGATCATGAAGTAAACTTGAGCAGTGCATGATGCTGGCTGAGACGGGCCCCATTCAAACACACCAGCTGTCCCAACAGTGACTCCCTTTCCCTCTGGTTTAGTATTCTGCCCAGGATATCTATCAAATTGTTCACATTTTTCTAGACTTCCTCAACCTAGAACACTTTTTCAGTTGTCTTTTTTGTCTTCTTCTATTTTTGTCTTCATTAGTTTTAAAGAATCAAATTTTATATTGTTAGATAATCCTATTTTCCCACTATCTAACTCGGGTCACCCATTTTTGACATATATACACATATATACATACATATACATACATATTATACATACATATGAGTGTTTTGCCTGCATGGAAGTATGTGTGCCATATGCATGCCTGGTGCTATCAGAGATCAGAATAGGGTCGGATTGCCTTGAACTAGGGTTACAGACTGCTGTGAGCCACCATGTTGCTATTGGGAACAGAATCCTGGGCCTTTGTAAGTAAGTGCATGTAACAACTAGTCTATCTCTCCAGCCCTGAGATGACCAGTTTCTGGTTGTTCTTTCTTCTTCTTCTTTTTTCTTTTCTCTTCCTTAAGTGTATTGGTATTTTACCTGCACCCATGTCTATGTGAAGAAGGTGTCAGGTCCCCTGTAATTAAAGTTTCAGTCAGTGTGAACTGCCATGTGGATGCTGGGAATTGAACCTGAGGCATCTGAAAGAAAATCCTCTGGAAGAGCAGTCAGTGCTCTGAGAACTACAAAGCCATTTCTTCAGCCCTAAGAGGACCAGTTGTAACTTTCCTGAATTCACTGGTTTCCTCTTTCCTATCACTCCATACATACATTCTTGTTTTGTTTTGTTTTGTTTTGTTTTGTTTTGTTTTGTTTTGTTTTTTGAGACAGTGTTTCTCTGTATAGCTCTGGCTGTCCTGGAACTCACTCTGTAGACTAGGTTGGCCTCGAACTCAGAAATCCACCTGCCTCTGCCTCCCAAGTGCTGGGATTAAAGGCGTGCGCCACCACCGCCCGGCTCATACATTCTTATATTACTTGTATACTTTTTGTATCAAATTTTTTTCTGGTACTATTAGAGTCCATGGATAACTCAGCTTTTGTCAAATGATCCTGCTTTGCCATCATTCCGTCTACGTCTTTTTACATTTGTTTGTTAAAATGTATGTGTGGCTGCCTGATGTATGTATGTGTACCAGATGCATGCAGGAACCCTCAGAGGTCAAAAGAGGTGTTAGATCCCCTGAAACTAGAATTACAGATATTTGTGAGCCACCTAACCCAGGTCCTCTTAACTGCTGAGCTGTGTCTGCAGCACCATCCTTCTACATTCATAGGCTGGCATTCAGATGTTCTTATACAGCCCTTGCCCTGTGCCTTGACTCCTACACATTTTTCCATGTGTATAGAACCCAGGCAAGTTCTGGATGCTTGGTATACTGTATATTAGTAGTGATTTGTCCTTTCTTCCAAGTTCCTTATGGACGAAAGTAGGAAAGTGGAAGACAGGCTTTACATGCGTACACATCTAGTCATTTGTATGATAAAGTGATGGATGGATTCCTGCCACTGCTTCCATTTCTCACACAACACAGAACTTGCCAGTTTTTTTCTAGTCTCTCCATGTGCATCTTCTGTAGCACTAAGAATTTGGGCTCTCAATTTGATCATCAATAAGAGGAGAAGAGCCTGTGAAAGTACTGTGCCCCAGTGTAGGAGAATGCCAGGGCCAATAAGTGGGAGAGGGTGGGGTGGCAGGCATGGGGAGGGGGGAGGCAACAGGGATTTGTTTTTGTTGTTTTTGTTTGTTTCTTTATTTTTTGGAGGGGAAACTAGGAATGGAGAAATTTACATGTAAATAAAGAAAATATCTAATAAAGAAAAAAAATATATATATATAAACTATAACTACAAAAAAAAAAAAAAGAATTTGGGCTCTCATTTCCATGTTGATTCTTTACTGCAACCATTTGCCTGCAGGTGCCTGTCCCGTGGGCAGCTATGCTTATAAAGGCCTTGTGTATTTTATTGTGTGTATGCCTGCATTCTCTGGAAAGACTTCAAATACTGCTGCTTTTAATTTGATTTCTACATGATTGTTTTTAGATTGTGGAAATAAATGTTGCACTGCAGCCTCATTGGACTTGATGATTCTCAGAAGATTTTTTTTTTTAAATAGTTGTTTGAGGGAATTTTTCTTTACAGACAACCATTCAAAAGGAGGAACAATTTTCTTTCTTTTTCTTTCTCTTCTATGTCTTATGTCTTTTACGCCTTTATTGTGGTACTTTTCTTTCCACCGTGAGCATCACATTCTCACCAGTGGGTATGTGAACTATACAAGGCCTTTTCCTGTGCCATATTTAAAATGTCTACCACTCCCCTCATTTACTGAGAATTTTGTCAGTTAGTGTTGAAAGATAGCTATTTTGTTTTTGCTACTTATAGTTGATCTCTGACCTCTACACATATACCATATCATAAATGCATCCATAACCACACACATAAATATATACAGATTTTAAATTTTTTAAATTAATTTTTAAAGATATATAGGTATATGATGAACAGAAATTTAATTTGCTCAGAAATTGAACTGGTTCCTATTTGAGATCATGAGTCAGTGGAGGCATTAATAGAGTTGGGGGCTGTGGGAGTTAGGGGGAGATAGATCTTATTTTTAATTTAAGCTCATAACAGTAATGATAGGCTGTTCTTTATCTTTCCACAGTTCTTAGTGGTCTATGTTCTAATGACTGTCCTCGTAAGATAACAGTAAGTAAATTCTCATGACAAATTCTTCTGTGAAAAAATGTTAAGGGGCCTAGAGAGGTGGCTCAGTGGTTAAGAGCATTTACTACTCTTGCAGAAGACTCATGTTTTGTTCTCAGCACTTATACAGAGGTTAACAACCATCTGTACTCCATTTCTAAGGATCTGACACCCTCTTGTGGATTGCTCAGGAACTGTATACACATGGTACACATACATACATGCAGGCAAACACTCATACATATAAAATTGATAACCTTATTAACATTCTCTTCAGGATAAATAAATATACATAAAATAGTCATGATAAGTTACAATCAAAGTTGTTAATAGTGTTTGATAGTCATTAAATTATCTGTCTTACTCAAGGAAATTGCTAGAATTTGGTACATCTCCATAAAAAGTCATCACTATACAACTGAGAAAGTAGCTTGATTAGTAGATGGCTTTCTAACTAGCACAGGCCTTGAATTTAATCTTCACTACATAAAACCAGGCCTGGTGGCACATGCCTATAATCCTAGTATGCAGTAAAGCCTAGTAAAGCCAGGTGGCTCAGAAGTTCAAGATCATCTTCAGATGGATAGCAAGTGTGAGGCCAGCCTGTGATAAGGAAGACTGTACCTTAAAACAAGACAAAACAGAAAACAAACTTTTGTATGAAAATCACAACAGAGAATGTTTATATGCATATCCATTAGGAGTAATTATCTAGCTAACATCCATCACCTGTCTCAGCTCACAGGTTCACTGAAGGTTTAAAACTAAGTTATTAGTGAAGTTTTGTATAGATAAACCCGGTCAATATTTTACCTTCTGTCCTAGCACCTATAATAAATCGTTAGTCCCCTTTTTATGACATTTGGTTAATTGTTTTACAAACTCTTGGAATGTGCTCTGAGTAAGAGAAAGTCTGGTTATCATCTAAGAGCAATTAACTGGTGACACTTGGGACTGGCAGAGTTCTCATTGAAGTTTTGACTATCAGAAAAGGACCTAATAGCAGTACCACTATAAAAGAGCTTAATAAGCACAGATATAATTTTAGGAATTCTTATAGGATCATCATATAGTCTTAAGTCATCTATTTATCTACATAGCATCACTGTAAGACAGTACATCTTCGTGGAACAGAGATCTGCTCCAAAGGAGTGTGCTATGACTTAGTGATTATTATGTATGTATAATAACAGGAAAAGCACATTAATAACAGGAATCTTTCCTAAAATGAATCCTTTACAGCCTTGCTTAATAAGGGCACACCTGTCACAGGTTATATAATAATCCAAAGCAAGCCATTTCAGGATGATCACCTGCTAGTTCTTAGCTTGTCCCATTATTGGCTCCTGACAGATCACTACCTTTATGATACACTCCATTGCTTCACACTTAGTTTTTTTTTTATTAGATGAATACAGTAGAGCACAACCCTAAAGAACAGTATCATCTTTGTATAAGTGATAGAGAGTACAGAATCAAGCACATTCATGTGTATGCAGAGAGAGAAGGCATATATGGAAGTCTGAGAACGACCTCCAGAGTTTGTCTTCATCTTCCCATCTGGTTTGAGAGCTGGTCTCTCATGTGTGCCACTCTGCCACATACTCCAGGATCCCTGATAGATAGAGACAGAGAGCTAGGTGATAGATAGATAGATAGATAGATAGATAGATAGATAGATAGATAGATAGATAGATAGATGGACAGACAGTCAGTCACTGCATCCAGCTATTACAGGAGTCAGACTCAAGTCTTTTTTTTTTTTTTTTGGTTTTTTTCAAGACAGGGTTTCTCTGTGTCGTCCTGGCTGTCCTGAAACTCACTCTGTAGACCAGACTGGCCTCAAACTCAGAAATCTGCCTGCCTCTGCCTCCCAAGTGCTGGGACTAAAGACATGCGCCACCACCGCCCCAGACTCAAGTCTTAAGACTTGTAAGGCTTTCATTTACTTAGCAATCTCCCCAGCCTCACAAACAACATTAGTCACTATCTTACTTTTTAAATGAAGAAAGCTTAAGCCTCAGAGAAGTTAAATGTTCCCAAGTCTTGGTGTCAGTGAGAAATTTCAACACAAAGCTAGATGTTTTGGTAAGAGTCGCAAATCCTTTTAATCCAGTTAAAGCACTACAATGCCAATACTTTTATGTATAGTTGAGAAACCTCTTATAGTTGAGACATCCTGACTGTACTTGGGAACAATGACTCTGAAGTAGTGAGGAGAGCAGGGTTGGCAAGAAGAGAGGTTGGTTTACAATACATGGAGACCCCTAAAGCTGAGTGATTCTCCACACAGCCTCAACTGAGGCAGAGGGGCCAGGACTTCTCTGTGCCTAGGTTACTCAGCTATTGTGCTCAGACATGGGGCACAACTCCTTTAGCTGAGAAGAGCTGCCAGTTAGGATCCAGCTGTGAATTAGCAATAGCCAACATTTGGGGCCATCTAGGAAGTAAGTATTTAGTCCTCAGATGCAGGCCTAAATGATGCATCACTACATCCTCTGCCAATACCAATGCATTTCTAGAAGTTAAGGAATGGATACACAGATTCAACAGTAGGTTTAAACTTTAAAAATAGAATAGTGAAGAAGCTGCCTCTCTTGGACTAGATGCTGTTGCTGGATTCCCAGCAAGTCTGTAATTAACAAGTGCTTGAAAAATTCTTGATTTGTCATTAGTAGAACCTACATTCATAAGAATACAAAGGATGTATCAGAGATTAAAACATGGAAAAGAGACTTCTCCTTCTCTCCCTTCTCTTCCCCCTCCTTTTCTTTCTCCTCCTTCTCTCCTTCTTCCTCTCCCTCTCCTTCCTCTTCTCCCTCTTATTTCTTAATTATTCTCTCCTCTTTCCACTCCTTTACTACCACCACCACCACCTCCTCCTCCTCTTAGTCTACCTCCTCTTTCTCCTCTTCTTCCTCATTCGTTCCCTGCCTTGCCTCTCCTCTCAATAATGTCTCATGTACTCAGTTTGGCCTTGAACTCTGATCTTCCACTCTCCACTGTCTGTGTGCTAGGATTACAGGTATGCACCACCACGCTGTTTGTGTGGTGCCAGGAATCAAATCCAGGACTATATGCATAGTAGGCAAACATTCCACCAACTAATTACAGCCCCAACTCAAGCTTTCTCCTTCATTTTTTAAGGACAGTTTTTCTAATCACTAAAATTTTATTTTTCTGGTAATTATTCAAACAAAAATTTCTCAAGTGCTTATCTTTTAACAGGAAGTTCATTGCAATCTACAGGTTAGATCCTTTTTAATTAGACTTGATTTCAAAGAGAGGAAATATATCATCTTATTTAAAGTTTAAAGACAGTTCTATAAATTGAATTGTAATAAACTATCAGTCTGATTAGGATCTGCAAGTTTCTCAGGAAAAGCTGGAAAGTAATATCTCTAAATGTATAAACAATTATATGAGATAAAACTAAAAGTCAATATTTTTACTTGATTGTAATTATAAACAAATTTTGTCACTTATTTATGTTACTAAGAAATTGTAGTAGATGTCCAAATCAGTATATATAACGTGGCAGGTGTGGTGGTGCACACCTTTAGTTCCTGCACTTGGGAAGTGAGGGAAGGCAGATCTGAGTACAAGGCCAGCCTGGTCTACATAGTGAGTTCCAGGACAGCCAGGGCTATGTAGAGAGACCCTGTATCAAAATACAAAGAAAGAGGAAGAAAAGACAAGGAAAGAGGGCAAAGATAAAATTGTTCTCATGTTTTAGGTGAGATCTGAGATTTCCTTAGTACTGGTAGTCAAACTCAGAGTAGTTCAATAACTCTCTAGCACAACCTGCATCCCTCTCTAAAACTCATATAGCTTAGTTCTGGTGCAACCAGAATAGTAAAGACAAGTTTGTTTAAAATATTTACCTTTAGAGAGACATTAGATCTTTAAAATACATTATTAAAATTCTGAACTTTATAAATGCAACCACCAAGTAATATAAGGTGTTAAGAATTTTGCACTGGAGCGAGTTAGATAGCCTAGCATGTAAAAGCTAAGCCTAGTGACCTTGGCTTGATCTCCAAGATCCACATGGTAGAAAGAAGAACCAACTCCTGCAGGTGTCCTCTAGTCTCCACATATGTTCTTTTGCACCCAGTACTTAAACACACACACACGTACAAACACACACACAAAAAAAAGATAAATAGTTGTAATTTTAATAATTTTCTACTAACCAGGCTTAATTTGAACTAATATCTACTTATGGAAATGTTCTCTTAAGTAGCTAACAATTACTTAAATTATATAGTTATATAATCTACTGGTAGACTTCCTGTGTTCTGGTAGATTCACCCCCCCCAACACACACACACACACACACACACACACACACACACACACACACAAATACACACATGTATAAGTAGGCAGCACTAAATTTGGTCTTATTGGGCTATTTTTTAAAAAGACATGAAAGTGGTGAGATTTTGGAGCTAGGAGGGAAGGGCCAGGTTGGATATGATCAAAATACTGTGTATAAATGTATGAATTTTCAAATAATAATTATTCTTTGATTTTTTTTTTAATATATAATAAATTTTCCTGAAATTCAAATCATTCACTTACTTCCCAAGACCAACTCTTTCCTTTCTTCTTGCAGCCCTTTGGAGTAAATCAGCCTGGACCTTATATTATGTACACAACAGTAGATGCAAATGGATATCTGAAAAATGGCTCAGGTAAGACCAGGTGGAGAGTCCACAGCATGTCAGTCATTTTCCTTCAATGTACTGGAGAGGGAAGCTGTTGTCAAAAATTATCATATGTCACAATATCAATAAAATTTTCTTTTATTACACTTTCCTGTAGCTGTACATAAACAAATTTCAAAAGATTTCAGGACAAAAATATTAACATTTATTTCTTCATGTATTACTATTATAATGAACCAAACCCAGTATCCTTATTTTTCAATTGAAATAGCAGAAATTGAGAGGTAATTTGAGTTATCTTAAAGATTGAAATGGTAAGTCATATAAATTAAGCTCATTTTAGGAGAAGTAAAAGCTAGTAACCCAATTAAAAGTACAATTTAAACCAATCCTGTATTTTCAAATGTGGCAGAGGAAGTCTAAGATGAAAGAGGTTTATAACTTGTAGAAGTACAATTTACTTGTACATTGCAGCAAACATTATAACAAAATTGTGTTAGGACAAAAAGGAAACTGACTAAAGGATGTGTGCATGTGACCAATGGCAGATTACAGTAGATCCAACTACTTGCATGAAGAATTCATCCTAACATAATATTCTTTCTCAAAAATCCTAGAGTCTCGCCCATGAAGTAGTACAAACAGGCTTACTGTAATAACCATAAAGAATGTGTTAGTGGACAATTTGTAGTATATAATGGTTTACATAAATTAAATGTACTACAATGAGTTTATTTTTTAGTTTACTATAAACATTTAAGAATTCATCATGCTGAGTATGGTGGCACATGCCTTTAATCTCAGTATTCATGGGGCAAAGGCAGGGGGGATCCCTGTGAGTTCCAGGCCAGATTAGTCTGCATAGTGAGCTCCATGTCAGCCAGGGCCATGCAGAGAAACGCTGTCTCAAAAAAAAAGAAAAGAAAATAATTCAACATATAAGCATTCTGTAAATAAAAATATTCTAAAACTTTTAAGGAAAATTCTAACAAGAATATTATACTCAAAAATTATTTTGATATATCATTACAAGAAAGAAATCACCTAAGTCTTAATTTCTGTACATATTATATTTTTATTGTCAGTTAATTCTTTCTTGAGTTCTTTCTCAAGATGCAAATAGTTTCACTGCTAAGTGAAATGTTCTAGAACTCATTTATTTAACAATGCTGGTTAAAAACATAAAATTAAAAAATAAAATTAAAAAACAAAACAATGCTGGTAAACTCAGGTGTACTAGTATGCTCCAAACCCAAAACTTATCTCCATGGGTGAATTATCAATGAAACTCAAGTCTACACCTTAGCAACTTAAATGTATTTCTACTTCAAAAAATATTCATTTCACACCATCAAAACGTTATTATCTCAGGATTGTGTTATTAATTTTAAAGTGAGAAACCCCCTACTAATCACAGCTATATACCAGTATCTTAAAGTCCTGTATTATCCTACATTTTTCTTAAAAATCATATGCCATATAAATTTTTATATGCCTGTTCACAAAGACGCTCTGATTTCTTCTGGGCTTTTTCTTATGGAGCCACCATAGCTATGCTGGCTGGCCCTCCACCGTGTTTGCTTCTTCAGTACACTGAAACAATGCAACAGTGAACATGTATTGGGAGCAGAGAGGAAAGCACACATGATAATGAACTGAACATAGAAGAGAAACTAAGGTCTTATGAATGCAGGGTCCAGTCAGTAGAAATGCACTAGCAAGCTAGCACTGTCACAAATATATTATATGAGCACAATTTGAGGCTGCTCCCAGCTTCAAATGAAGTATTTAAATACTAACAGCACAAGCACTGCCATAATGAGAGCGTTCTTGGTGTGCTGCCTAAAAGTACCATGTATAGTGCAAACCAGGGTTACAAATCACTGTCATAACACTGTGTTACACTGAGGATATTCTCACAAATACAATGCACACTGAGCATCTTTCTGTTGTATTCCCCATCACTCTCCATATGATTCCCCGATCAGGATTGCTTCTGCTTTCATGACCTAAAGTAAGAGAAAATGTGGGATATTTGTCTTTCTCAGACAGGCTTACTTCCTGTGATAAGATTATCTTTACCTATTTCTACTTGACTCCAAGTTAACTCCATGGCTGGAAGAAATTCCATTGTATATAAATAGCATATTTTTTTTATCTGTTGTTGGACATTTTGGTTGGTTCCATAGTTTAGCTCTTGTGAAAAGATCTATAGTAAACATTCATATGCAGTAAGCATTTCTGTAATGTATTGACTTAGAGTTCTTTGAATAAGTAAATGCACAGGACTGCTAGGCCCAGGCTGTATTGTAGTTTTAGTTTTTTGAGGGACCTCCATACTGATTTCCATAGTGACTGGACTAGTTACATTTCCACCAACAGACTGTTATCTTTTGTCCAGATCGTCAGCAGAGCATCTGTTGTTTTACTCTTCAGTTGACATGATTTGCTGGGTATAGTAGTCTGAGTTTGCAGTCGTCTTTTACAGCTTGGAATATGGAGTTCCAAGCTCTCCCGACTTTTTAAAGTTGCTTCTGTGAAATGTGCTCTTACTGCAATGAGATTGACTTTATACTATGTCATTTACTTTATTTGCTTGTTTCTCTTGCAGCTTTCAGTGCATGTCCTTTGTTTTGTGTACTTAGTATTTTAGCTATGATGTGGGGAGGTTTTACTCTGGTGGCCTTTGGTATTCTGAATTCCTCCTGTACTTGAATGGACACCTCTTTCCCTAGATTTGGGAGATCTGCTATCATTTTATTGAAAAAAAGTTTCTCCTATCAAAGTATAACAATGCTTGGAGGGTGGGATGGCCATAACTTGATGTTTTTCACGCCATTAGCGTGAAATTCTCTTTTAAGGCCTGTGAGTCATATATTTGATCTTCTACAGTTTCCCATAGATCTTTATGTTCTACTCATAGTTTGGTATCTTTGCTATCATGTAAATGTTCATCCTTTCTACCATGAAGTTCTTGCCTGCTTTACAGTTCAAATCTTGACTCTAAGAACTCCTTTTCGGTGTCCATAATGCCTGTCACACTCCTAAGTAGTCCTTTGTAAAGACAGGTCACAGATGTTGATTCAACAAGTGGGAAGTATTATAGGCCATTCATGCCTCTGGTCGGGCCATGAATACTGTACCACTCCTGAGAAGTCCTTCAGGATGTTAGGAGTGCCACTTGAAGCCCGTCTATATTGCCTTACAACCTCTAACTTCAACCAGGTTTCCACCTTGCTGAATATTGGCGTGCAGTGCTAGTTCAAAGGCTCTCCTGCATAGCCTAGGGGCAGGATGGCTCCCCAGGTGCATCAGTCCCTCCAGGATGGACACTAAATTTTTGCCCTTGCTCTGCTGTCTAAAATTTCCTATTTTACTTTGCTATTAAAATAGAGGTTTAGAGGCATTGCTCACCTTTTTATGGATGTTTTCCAACTTTCTCCAATGTATTCCCTGAAGACCTCTAGCAAACCATGCTTGCTTGTTATCTACCATTTTCCAAAACAATCCTTCAGACTTACTTCTAGTAAAATATTTATAGTCAAATGTAGAGTCTAATGCTGAAAGAATAACCATCGCATAACAGCTTTGGGAATGGGAGGTGAGAAGAGGAATATTATCTATTCTGAAGTCTCTGCTAGAAATACATTATTATGTATACTCTGTGGTAATAATTTCTCTACTATGTATGTTCAGTGTGAAAAAATCTGATTATATTTCACACTGCTCAGTAACACTGCTGGTATGTTTCTTTTTGTTGTTGTAGTTCAGGATTTGTCTATTGTTGACATACCCTGCAAAGCAGCTGTGTGCTACAGTACAGGTTGAAACTCACAGACATAATGATGTATAGAACTACCTGAAAAATAGGCAGCCCTCAGCACACATAGGGTGAGATTATACTTCCTGTACTGAGCTGAGGTAACACAATATAAAGAATCTTTTCCTATAAACTGAACTTAAAAAGTAGAATAGGATAATATAGTACAACAAAAAACAAAAATCCGCCATCAACTTCATTTTTAACCTTTATCTTAAGTTTATTAGAGTATTGTAGTTACATGAAATAATAAAATAAATTTTAAAACACATAAAGTAGGGGAAGTTACTAATTGAATTGTATTGCTCATTGTCTGACTCATAGGTATCTGAGTTCTGAATTTGGCTCTACCCTGAAGCACATTCTGCATTTTACTCCTTTATTCATTGTGCATTATAAACTTCACAGTAAATTACAGATCAATGCAAACAACGGAATCAGAGGCAAAACAAGACACCATACTACATACATACTTGTTCACTGTGCCTGCATAGCATAATGCCTATAGCTCCCTTCCTAACCCATATACTGACCAAATCATGGATCCTGTATTTTCTCATGTCTCTACAACCTCTGGCCTAGTCCACTATAGAAGTTCCCATTTAATCTCCAATATCAGAGATTACCATTCAGATTATTGAACTAGAAATTTAGTTGTAGAAATTAATCTTTCTAATACAAAACTCAGTTCATATTCAAGTGCCTTTCTCCTCACTGAGAACTGAACCCTGAATTCCTTATCCTTCGTATTCATTTCTGTTCCCTTTACACATGTTACACATGTTACACATGCACATGTCCAGCTTGATTTCTGACATATCTAGTCTCCATGACCCAGGCCTTTTTCATCTCTCGAGTCTCAATCATTTTTCCATACCTGAACCTCAACACTTTTAAGTCTGAAAATAATAGCTAACCTTACTCCCCAAGCTGGAAATAAACTCCACCAATCAAACTTTATCTTGAACTTTCCTATGGTATGTGCCTTAGGGTAGAGGGAGACCCTAGCAGTTCTCTATCTTACCTCCCATGAGGCTATCGACTTACTCACTGAGGACTGCTACATTTTAATTTAGTTCTTATCTATTCAAAACACCCAAGTATTTGTTGAATGCATTTTTAATGATGTTTCAGTGATATGCTTTGCTGTCAGTGTTGGAAATATGTATGCGGTGGTTTGAACAAGAATGGCCCCATAGGCTCATAATTTGATGCTTAGTAATCAGGAAGTGGTACTATTTGAAAGGATTATGAGGTGTGGAGTAGGTATAGCCTTGTCAAAGGAAGTGTTTCGTTTGGATTGGGCTGTGAGGTTGCAAAAGCCAAGCCAACCCCAGAAGGTCTCTCTCTCCCTCTGATGTCTTTGGATCCAGGTGTAGAACTCTCACCTCCTTCTCCAGCACAGCTACCTACATGCCAATGTGCTTCCTGCCACGCTGATAACAAACTAAACCTGTGAAACTGCAAAGCTTCTCCAAGGCAAAGGACACTGTGAATAGGACAAAACAGATTAAACTCTTAAGAGATGCTGCTCCCAGCCAGCAAGAGGGTAACTGCAAGTGTTCACTAGGATGTAGGAACTTTGAACCTTGCATAAGTATGAAATGGGACAGGTATACACTACATTGAATTGATACATCAAAACTTAACTGTACATATTATTGGGTACGGTGTGACATTTCAGTACATGTATATAATGTATAATGATGAAACTGGAATAACTGGCATGTCTAACACATCAAACATCTGTAATGTCTTCATGTTGGTATTGGGGTAGGCAGATTGGTAGAAAAGACAGAAGGCAAATGATAGATACTGCCTTCACCTCTTAGGATATTCTCAAAACCATTTCACTATATGTTACATGTGGATATGGGAATTGTATCTCAAAATATTTTTTAAGTCATTAATGTTAATTAACTGAATGTTCATCTCATATTTTATATCTGGATTAGCATTTTAGGACTTTAAGACTTGATAAATGCAGTGTTTTCATAGCTGTTTTTGTTTGTTTCGTTTGTTTGTTTGTCTTCATAAAATTTAGCTGGACAGCTTAGCCAGTCAGCGCACTTAGCTCTTCAGCTACCTTACAATGTACTTGGTTTAGGCCGAAGTGCCAATTTCCTGGATCATCTTTTTGTTGGTATTCCCCGTCCATCTGGAGAGAAGGCAAGTAAACATTCAGTTTTGTTTACAATCTGTTTTAACACAACTTAAACATTTAAATCTAATAATTTGAATATAATTGAGTTTGAATTCAGATATTTAATAAAGTAACCTTTAAATAATTAAGTAATTTAAAAACTGATTCGTGGTGATCTGTCTAAGCTTATTTTAGAGTGTACCATGATTTGATACCATCTCTTCATGACTTCTTATCCTTTTAACATGCTATCTCTTAATACTTTTATCACTTACAGCATAAGTAGCATCTGTTAACATAAAAAGTCGCATTACTGTACTTACACAAATTCCTTACTTGAATTTTAGCTCCAATCAGCATTTACACATATCACTTTGAATAATGCCTGCTAAAACTGTCCAGTAAGTCTTTGTTCAGTGAATGGATTTATAACAAACAAATATAATACTCCTTTCCTCGGATTTCAAATTCTCAAGATTATTGAGGGTTTGTTATTTTTCCATATTTAAACTGATAATTGGGGGTTTTATATGTATTGCCTGTTAAGTGTTCTTAAATTCTCTTTTCAGTCTATAAGAAAACAAGAGTGGACAGCAATCATTCCAAACTCTCAGCTGATTGTCATTCCATATCCTCACAATGTCCCTCGAAGGTAATATCCTTCCTTGATTGAACTCAATTTGGTAGATATCCTGTGGCCTGTTTTGATAAAATTTCATATTTATTGTCTACCCTGGGTGCCCAACACTTAACATACCTAGTTAATTTTAAATTATTAAACATACCTACCAGAAGTTTCATAAGGAATAAATTCATTCCTATCAGGCAAAAGGCAGCTTAATTAGTAATGTGTACATATTGTTTATGTTTAATTTTCATTAGTTGTAATAGTTTTGCAGTGCTGGGAACTGACCCCATTGCTTTGTGCGTGTCAAGCATCCCAGCAGTATGCTTCTCTCTTAGCTTCAGCCTTTTGTATTAAAAACCTTACATGGACTGCATTCATTCAGTAAGACTTTAGAGCCAGTGCATGTCATGTCATGAGCTAACTGTGTCCACATTTTTCTATCTTTATTCCATAAAGCCTTATTAAAATAAATCTCTTATTGTGAGAGATTCTACCCCATGAAAACCAATAAATGTCATAAACCAGGTTTACCTACACTGCTAGACAAGTAACTGGCCAGCATCTCACTGTAAATTTAAGATAGCATTCATTATTCTGTAATTGAAGAGAAATATGATTACAATTTCAAACAAAATACAGAGGAACATCACATCATACAGCTTGAATAGATTGTTGACACCAAGTTTCAAACTTTATGGCTGTGTATTAATGCTTTTCAGTTGCAATGATAAAGCCCAATGTCTAAAGCAACTTAGAAAAGAATTTAATTTGGCTTATGGCTTTAGTGGAGTATGGGGGCCACATATGATGTGGCACCTTAAGTATTACAAATTCCCTTCAGATGTTGTGGTTTGTTATATTGCCTGGATTGGATGTCAGTCATTAGTCAAGGCTACGTTTTACCTCTTGATTTTCATGTGTCAGCCGATTGAATACAAGTCATAGCATAGAAGATGCACCCCAATGTTTTGTCAACATATTTTAACAATGTTGATGTTAAAATGCTTAATAGAAGAGAATATGACAATCATGAAATAGTTCATATGTATCCAAAACAGCATTGTCATGTATCTGTTAGAGATGTCATTAAATTGGATAATCAGGAACAAACTGCAAAAAAAAGATAGCATTATTAAAAACAGTTGCTTGCCTGATAGAGGGAGAATTGGGTTGAGGCCTTGCTTTGTTTCTGTGATAGTCTCACCAAACTGTCTAGGCTTCAGCAAATCTCTCCTGAATACCTGGAACTACCGTGCCTGGCCCTGATTTGGGTGGTTGGGTGGTTTGGTTTGGTTTGGTTTGGTTTGGTTTTTAATAATGCAGTGTTATATATTTGTGGTACCTTTTTCCAAATTAAGTGGACAATACACTATAAAATCTGAATGAGTTGCAGAGAAACTACAGAACAGAAAATGTAGCACTAACAGTGTACTGTACTGACTCATTTATGTTTACTGTCATGGACATAGAACAGTTTATAATAGGGAGGGACAGAAAGGAAACAAGCAGCATGGAGATTATATATATATACATATACATATATGTATACACACACATATATATAAACATACATATATATTAACTTATATATATACACATACATATATACATACATACATATATATTAACTTATTTAAAAGAAAATATCTGTATCTATATGTTTATATATCTATATTTCTGACAAGAATGTACATGAAATCTCTTGAGTAGGCAACTGAAGGTTGATGTTGTATTTTCTTTTAACCAAAATGACAGATATCTTGAGCTTTAAACAAAGATCTATTTTAAAAATAAAACTAAAAAAAAAAAACTCAAGAGAAAAAAATAAAAACAGTTTTATGGGCTAAAGAGATGGATCCATGATAAAGAGCAAATGTTGCTCTTGCAGAGGACCTGAGTTCATTTCCCCACACCCACATCAGGTGGCTCACAACTATCTGTAATTCCAGCTCCAGGAAATCTGAGTTCCTCTTCTAACCTTCATAGGCACCCATATGTAGAAATATGTGCATCACACACACACAAAGACAGACAAATGGGAGGGGGTGAAAGAGAGGGAATAGACAAATATAAAATTCTAATGGTTTATTAAAAACTGGTTTGTTCAAAGCATAGTGGCTTACACCTGAAACCTCAGTACCCAGGAGGCTGAGGCAGGGTGACAGTAACCTCAAGGATCCATCAGCCTGTATAGGAAGACCCTGACTCAAAAAAAAAAAAAGAAAAAAAGTTTTGTTTTCTATTGTACTTAACAACACTCATTTTCTTAAGGTTTATTCTTATAAATTTCTGAAAAGTTCTGCCATAGCTTTCTTCCACAGTCAAAATAGTTTTCATGTTTCTTTTGCTATTTACAAAGAAATGTCCTTTTCAAATGTATATACATAATAAAAACCCTAATTGATTTTTGTTTGAGATGTATTCTGAGATTTAGTGACTAAAGACTTAACTTATGGATCAATAAATTTTAATTGTGTCAAAATAAATCAATAGCTACTTGCTGTTCATTAGAATGCTCTTACCCTTATTAATCTTTTAAAATGAGAACACAATGATTTCCTGTTTCCAGGTAGAACACAAAGCTCTGTAGGCATAACTGCCCACAGAGTTAACTATAAAAACCCCAAATTTAGGCTTTGCAGTGTTTACAGGTGCTGCACTGTGTGTAGTGATTTAAGAGAGAAGACCTAATTATGCTAGTGGTATTGTCTATACATCAACAGAGAGGCCAAGTGACTTTACAAGTCTCATCATAAAGTTATTGTAGTAGCTTAAAACATCCATCATTACACAGAAATGGTACAAGTTTTACACATCTATGAAAAACCACTCACACATGATTGCTTTACTTGTACTACATGTATTGGTGGGGTCACACAGGTTTAGTGAAATGTGACTTACAGAGCCTTTAGACTCACAGAGCCTTTAGAGTTGAAAGTTTCAAATTCAACAAATCATTTTTTTTTTCAAAAGGCATCTTCGATTATCTAAAGCACTATTGGTAAGTTTGCTTAATTCCAAGGATCAAACTCAAATATAAATGCATATTAAATATCAACAATTCTACTTCAGAGCGATGTAAGAATCCTTCACTTGTAAAGTGTTAGCCCTGAACACATGAGCCCATGGGTTTAATCCCCAAAACCATACATGAAAAAGAAAATTTTAGGTCAGTTTCTAAAAAACCATGAGCACTTTAGAATCATCAATATTCTTCAACTTATCTAAATTAATTGCTTTTGTTAGACCAGTGAATGATTTACCAAATGAACTTTTATAAGCTATTTTGCTGTTTTTTTCTCAATTTAATCTTGTTATCATGTTAAAATATACAGTTTTAATTGTTGTTGTTTTGGGATTTTTTGTTTTGTTTTGTTTTTTTATCTACAGCTGGAGTGCCAAATTGTACCTGACACCAAGTAACATTGTCCTGCTGACTGCGGTAGCCCTCATTGGTGTCTGCATTTTTATCCTTGCAATAATCGCCATTTTACATTGGCAGGAAAAGGTTTGTTTTTCAATATAAACTTTGGTTCATTTATCATGGTAGTGTTTTGCTCTTCAAAACTGTAAAGCTGGGATATAGTTCATTGGTCGAGAGTATAGGTCCATTCCCTAGCTCCACACAGAGAAGAAAAGAAAGGAATATCAAATACTTAGCCAGTAGGCTCTAACAATGCCCGCCAGTAGGCTTCTCTAGCACAGAGGAGAGTTTCTTTTTTCTTCGGACTGTCATGAATCATGTTTTGCTAACTAAAATTACTATTTTATCTTGACTGCTCTTTGACTTATGAGAAGGACATGTTGATTATTCTGATAAATATTTGTAGATTTGTCACTCAGAAGAAAGATTACTCTACCAAAAATAATAACCACAAATTATATATTGAGTTAATTTCAAAATTGAGTGGCTGTATACTTCATCTAAAAGCAACATATTCTAAAATACTCTGTATCTCTTGACCTGTGAAAAGGAAGACTAAGTTCCTTGTTTTATCACCAAGTCTGATATGGTGTAAACATGGGATTACAACAGCTATGACACGGTGGCTAAACCTGACTGCTGAGCCATGTACACACTGTCACTTGTGACTCAGGTTCCTCTATTTCTTCAGCCGAGCTCTCACTTCTGCTGGCTGCTGCTATTTTCCATTTTCCCCATGCAAGTTTTCTACATCATCTGTCAAAGACCCTCTCCTCCATTTCCCTGCAAATTTCATCTAAAATCAACTATTATTATTTCAAAATGTTTTCTCTTTACCTCTCTCAATATTTCTTTCTCCATTTCCAGTTGCTACAATGATCTCTACCAAAATTGCTTAGCTCAAAGCCAGTATTCTAAAGCTCCCTCTCTCTCCTTTCATATTCACCTTCAGTACTATCCAGCCACCTTATTGATTCTTACCTTCCAGAGAATCTCTGTAGCTGACCCTGCTTCCCTACACATCTGCTTCCCTACTGCCACTTCTGTACCTCAGTCATTAGACCCTATGTGGTCTTCTGACTTGAGCTTCACCCTTTCTACAGCACAAGACCCATTACAGTCGTGGAGTGTAGCCTCGTGCTGCTCTCAATCTCTGGCTCACTTCAGGTGACGAGCAACTGTCTAAATGTATACGTGTTCCTTACCCAGGCCCTCATACCCCTTCCATATCATATCACTCCATGATATACCTGCTGTCTTTGTGAGACATTTCCTTTCATATATCCACCTCCTTCCACACTCACCAGGCTTCCTTTCCGGGAGCCAGCCCCAGCAGTTGACAGGGATGCCAAGAGGAGATAAGGAGTCAACAAGAAGAGAGTGAGTCCAGTGTGGTAGTCAGGGGAATCTTGCAGCTCTGATTGACTAGCAGTTTGGTCGTTTATTTATACAGGATTCACAGAATAAAAACAGACTAATGATTATCCAAGAAGTATAGATTGCATCATTTTGTCTCCAGACAGGTGTTTGATTTTTCATTACATGTCCAGTTTTAAAAGTTCAGTCACAATTAGATAATTTTTATCATCATCCCTATAACTCCAGTTCAAAGAATCTAAAGAATGCCTCCACCAATGCAAATATGATAGCCTTCTTTTACTCTGGCAGTATTTACAGTTTTAAAGTGCTCAGACAAATAGAAAATATCTGAACCAGACTTTCTATGAATAGTAAATAACTAACTCCTTTTCTTTATATCCTTTTACCACCTATGCTATTAAGTAGGAGAAATTATTTTAGTAACTTTATCTTAGGTACTGAGTTCTGATTCTTAGGGGTATACTGTGTATGATCCCCTATCTTTAAACTACATTTTCACAGAGCTCAAAGTGTATGGGGGCGGGGCGAGATCTTGAGATCTGTTACCAATTCTCTTGGCTAGTTGGAGTTGTCAACTGTCTCTAATTTAACCCTGTTCCAGTTATACTATTTGAGTTCACTTAGGGGCAGAGGATACCCCAAGAAGATGCCTAGAGTCATAGCCTCACAAAGAACTGTCTAGTGTCTTTGTGCTTTGTGCTTATCACAATCTCTAGGACATAAGGAAGACTTCCAGTGAGGCCAAATAAAGTTGTTTCCCTAAAAGCAGAAGACATAGTGAGTTTAGGACATTCCTAAAAAGACCAGACATAATTATATCAGAAAAAGACATAAAATGAATCATAATGCAGAAACTTCCCAAGAATATAGCATGAGAGACCAAAACCTAAAAGTGAGAAGCAGGACAGAGAATATGAGAGACAGGAGGACAGAGAATATGGAGACAGGAGGACAGAGAATATGAGAGACAGGAGGACAGTGGATGTGAGAGACAGGAGAGGACACAGAATATGGGAGACAGGAGGACAGAGAGTGTGAGAGACAAGAAGACAGTGAGTGTGAGAGACAGGAGGGCAGACACTGTGAGAGCGGAGGACAGCGATTGCAGCATTCTGCTCAGCTGTGCTGGCTTCATGACATCCACTGTTTCCAGTGGATATGGGTGGGCCACTTCCTCATGGTAAAACTCCCAGCTTGAAAGAAATGCCTCTTCCCATAAATAATATTTTCAAAGTTTGCCCTTTTCTCACTCAAACCCAAAAGCAATCTGTCAAAAGTAGCGTAATTAGGGTCAATCCTGATGTAGGTTTTTTTTTTTTTAATCCTTTCCAGGTTTTAAAGTTCTTTTTTTTTTCTTTTTTTTTTTTTCCATTTTTTTTTTTTATTAGATATTTTCTCTTTTGGTTTTCCAAGACAGGGTTTCTCTGTGTAGCCCTGGCTGTCCTGGAACTTGCTCTGTAGACCAGGCTGGCCTCGAACTCAGAAAGCCGCCTGCCTCTGCTTCCCAAGTGCTAGGATTAAAGGCATGTGCCACCACTGCCTAGCTAGATATTTTCTTTATTTACATGTCATATGATATCTCCTTTCCCAGTTTCCCCTCTGAAAAAAAAAGAAAAAAAATTAAAAATAAAAATAAAAAAACCTGTTCTCTCCCTCCCCACCCCCATCCCTACCCCCACCCCCGCTCACCAAGCCATTGGGTTTTAAAGTTCTTAAAGAACAAAATAGGAAAGTAAATTTTAAAATGCTTCTATTTTACTATGAGAAACAGTCAATAAATATATATGTATATCCTAAATCAAAAGGTTAATTAGAAAATAATCATCTTAATATAATTAGTTTACACTGGTTTGCTAACAGTGTTCATAGAGACTCTGTGCTTCTAGCATCTACTGTTTACTCTCACTTTCAAATCGGTTATAAATGATAGTAATGTACGTGTACAAAACATTTCTTCTTAATTGTTAAGTTCAATTAATACATCCTTAATTTTAAAGTAGCTACTAGATCTATACAAATATTTCATATTATTATTACACTATAAATATTATACCCATTATGTACTAAACTGGTGTCAAAAATGAATCTTACTATTTTCTTAGCACTTAAACTACTCTAATATTGTCTTTCAGAAAGCCGATGATAGAGAAAAACGACAAGAAGCACATCGGTTCCATTTTGATGCTATGTGACTTTGCTTTAAGTAGTACATCCTGGAAATCACTTGATTAATGAAACACTAAATTTTGACTCCTAGTAAAAAAAAAAATAATGGATTTGAGATGTTTATAAATTATGCCTTCCTTGTCAATTATTGGAAAATACTGAAATAAATATGGCCTGACTATCTCCTAAGGTCTGTTTTAAGCACTTTGTATATAATAATTTAGGTCCTTTATTCAGCAGTACTGAACGTTTTTGTTCCTTTATGGAATGTGTTGCATGTACTTGGTGCATTTGTGTTTACAATGTTATTAGAATGGGGATTGTGGAAGGATGTGTAAATAAAAACTATTTAAATGACCTGTGGCCAGGACATTGTTCTGCCTTAATTGACCTTGATTTTTATCTTAAAAATGCATACTTCCACAAATATGTAGCAGATAAAGTTATTCAAGTAACATTCTTTACTGCACGTCAGAGCTCTCGTGAATGGCATAGAATGAGACTAACCAGGCTTTGGAATCACAGTAGGACAGATTGCCTTAGACGCCTGGTTTTATAACTTATCTGGATCTGGCTGCTGCTTAGCCTCACTGTAAGCCTCAGTTTTGTTTGTATGATGAGGCTAATATGCCTGTTCATTTGAGTTATCATGGACATACATTGTATGGTATACATGGTGTGCTTAGCTCAGGGCCTGAGCGTACAAAAAGTGCTCATCAAGCAGCAGCTGTCATGATTGCTACTGTAGGTGACTTTATTCTACTACTACATAGAATGGATTGATACCATAGACATAAGGACATACTCTTTGGAAAACTTAAATTATTAATGGTACATATCTTACATAATGTGTTTGACTAGCTACAATACTATCCAAGAGTAAATGTATCCTAAAAACTAGTATTTGAATACTAATCCTTGTACAGTAATGTAAATCATTTGATCTCTTGAAAGAAAGCTGATAGAGGCAAACTCTGGAGGTGCCAATGTGCCATCACAGTTCTGTCCTCAAAAGACAGGAAAAGTCTGTCTCATTTCTACAGACCTCATATTATGAACTTTACATTGCCAAAATTTGCTTTAAAATTATTTAAATCTAGATTTCAGGAGAGAGGTAATAAAATTATTATCAAAGCTAACAATATTCTGATTGTTAAGACATGCTGTGGCTGTAAAATACAAAAATTCCTCTGAAACAGTTTTGTGTTACTTTCCTCACTGCGATTCACTGGAGGGCATGTGCTCATTTTTATTTCTATCTAAGCATGTTAATATATCTTCTTAATAAATACTCCTTATTGAATGAAAACACTGTGGCAAGCAACTGAATAATGACTTCGGAGCTTTAGAGGATGACAGGTGTAAGTCCTGTGGATGAGGGCTGAGATGGCAGGACCAGCGTCTTCCCTCTGAGTCACGGACAGACAGACAGAGAGGACTCAAGTTCGCCAAATGGATCAACCCTGACCTTTACCAAGACAATGATGCTCCAGATCTGGCAGCTGGTAAAACATGAATTCTAAAACCTGGAGTCAGAATCTATAAGGAATAATGTCATAGATAAAAGATTAGTGACAATTAAAATATATTTGCTGACAATATTTCTATATTACCAAACTCAACTTTTATATCATTTACTAGGTATAGCAGGGTTTTTTTTTTTTTAAGAAGTGTCACTACACTGAGCTTTAAGAGAGGTTTTTGCGTTAATTTTACATAGTATGTTGGAGGGACCAAACTAGCATCAGAGTCCACACTAATTTTGTGACTTAGTCATGTCTTGTCAAGCTTTGGTTTCTTCATCAGTCAAACAAGGATAATAAGAAACACCTGTTGTTGGAGAACCCCACTATAAAGGTCACAGTCCACCATGTCTGGATAGCTCTCCCAGCTTGGCACTTAGTGAAGGATTCTCCTTTCTCAAAGGGCTTCCCTCTCTCTACCTAGCCTTGGTAGGAGAGTGTCTCTGAGCACAGATGCCTGACCTTTGGAGGATAACCCTGTGCAGAGCTCTCTGCATGTGCTGCATAAATCAGCTTACAAGTCCTGCTCTAGCTTATTGCCCACGTGACAATTAGGTACTCTGTTATGACCAACCAGCCTTCTCCACCCATACCCCTTAGAGCCTTTATATACTCTATTCCTCAAGCAATAAAGAAGACTTGTCTCACTGAAGTTCTCTTGGAAGTCCTTCTGGTGGTTCAAACCCTATTCACCACTTTTCCCTCTGCCGTCTTGGGCCAGTGGCCAGCAATCCCTCAGGAGAAGGGAATCCCACAGCTGGTACCTGAAAGGGACCCCTGGCACATGTAGAGTTTGTGAGTATGCCCCTAGAGGGTGACAGCATTGCGCCTAACCATCCCCCCTGAGGACTGGTTGTCTCCTTTCCTTTCTTTTACTTTGAGTTTGCACCTTTGCAATAGGATCCAGTTAAGGTTTGTGGAACTGAAGCCCCTCAGCCAAGGCAACTCCCCAAGACTGGAGGTCCCCCTACCCTCTTTTCAGACCCCAGCAGCCCACCTGGATGTAGGCAGTAATGTTTGCATCACTCATTCAAAAGAGAAAAAACTGGTCACACAGCAACCAGTTGGAAGTCTTAGGGACAGTTACTAGTCTCTTCTATCTGGGGGCAGGCTTCTGATCTTTGGAGTGAATTCAAACCCCCAGTTGCAAAACTGCCTTGGAACATTGACCACTGTCGATACTTCCACTGTTTTCTATAATGGAGAACTCAGCATCACATTAAAGGGACTTCCAAATTCATTCCCTTAGGGCCTTACTCTTAATCAAGAGCACTTAACTTCTCCTGAAAGGAGAGCCTAGAATTCTGGAGTGAGGTACTTCAATTTGCACCATGGGTCCTGAAAGGCAGATATTTCTGACCCTGGTGTCTGGACCCGTGTTGCCTACCTGGTTCATAAAAAGGAAGTCCAGGAAGTCTATCTTTTGCCCCCCCTTTCCTCCCTGTGATAGCTGACATCAAGAAATGTATAAGGAAAATACCCAAGCCTAAGGATAACCCATTAGGGGAAAAAGTGCAGGAAAAGAGAAGGCTCAAATGAGGAAGAACTCAACGTGGCTGATTTAGCTGCTCTAGAAAAGCAAATGACCTAATTAGGCAGAAATTACTATAACCCACAATACCTCTCTCCCCTTTACTCCCCTCTTGTACCCTTATGAGTCCTTATAAGGCTAGAGGACCACTATCTCTGCAGCAGCACCCCCAACACACACACACACACACACACACACACACACACAGAGCCATTAAGCAGCTCTGTAATCTCAGAGACACTAGAAAGAATTACCATTGGACAATAACAGTCCAGGGAAGCCAAATCCACAAGGTCAAAGGAAGCTGAGACAACAGACCCTATGAGTACATGCAGTGAAAGAAGACACATGACCCAGCACACAAGTCCCACTGTAGCTTCCCATACATATGATAATTGGGCATTTGGTTATGACCAATCAGCTCTCTCCACCCATACCCCTTAGAGCCATTACATACCCTATTCATGGAACAATAAAGTAGAGCTGTCTCACTGAAGCTGTCTTCAGAAGTCCTTCTGTCACATAGCCATCTAAACCCCGTTCACTGATTCTGCTTCCTCCACCCTCATGTCTCCTGAGGAGAATGAGACCCACAACCTGCCATGGAGAACATTTTGTGGAGCCTAAGATTAGCAGTGTGTATACAGAAGGCACTGGGAGCATGTAGCTTCTTCCCTTCTGGCTCCAAGTATAGTAACCAGTCATTACTTCCTGCTGTTCTCTGTACTGATTCTATTTCAGTGGTCCTCCACCTTTGAGGAATGACAACTGATTAAGATTTACAATCAGGGTGGATAGATGACTCAGTAGTTAAGAGTACTGGCTGCTCTTCCAGAAACCCAGGTTCAATTCCCAGTATCCACACGGTGGCTCACAACCATCTGTAATTCTAGTTACAGAGGATCCTACATCCTGTTCTGACCTCCACTGGCCCCAGGTACAAATGTGCATAGACATACATGTGAGCAAAACATTCATACACATAAAATAAGAGACTTAACAATCACTTGAAAAATACTGTAAACACATTGCCAAAGCACTGTTGATTTGGATTAGCCCCTCACATTTCCTCACATTCTTACATATAGCTAAATATTACTTCAATGGAAATTCAAAAGTTAAATTATGTTCCATAGGCATTGCTGGTAAAACAGTCCTTGTAAATGACTTGCACCCTGGCTGTCCACCTTCCTGGTTATCTTTAAGCTTGAAAAATAAATAATAGTCAAGGAGATGTTCTTCACCAACAACTACCCCAAAAGGTAAGGAATGAAGCTAAGACAGACTAGAAATGAAGATAGGATGTGCTCTGGACAAGAAGAGATGGCCTCTTCTCTTGACCTGTCCACAATAAGGACAGAGACTGAACTTTATACCCAAAAGTAATCCATTAGATCAAAAGCCTCTACCAAGAAAAAGAGGAGCAAAGAAACAATATAGTACATTGTGAACTGAAAAAGATAGCACAATAAAAATTACATTTTAAAAATGTTTTAAAGAGATGCGTTTATACCAGTGAATTTAGTAGTTTACACAAAATTGATTGATTCTTAGGAAAATATCACCAAAATAGATTCCAAAAGAAAAATATGGAATACTCCTTCTAGTTGATTCTGTGATATCTAGCAGGAGTAACAAATTTATAGGAAGTAAGAAGTGAGTAAAAAGAATGATGAAATGTACAAGACAGGACACTAGAAGAGGAAGACCAGCAAGAACCAGGCAAATGGATTGAGGGAGGACAGCTGGGGTGAGGAGGTACTGAATAAGGACAAAGTCTAACCACCCACACACATACATATAAAGATTCCATAATGAAACCCAGTACTTTGCTACCTTGGAAATAAAATTTTAAAAACACATGTCTTATTTTGATGTCTGAAAGTACTAACAGCATTCTACTCTCAGCCTCATCTAAAGAGATCACTCATCCAAGATTACTGGTCACTTCCTGACTGTTGACAGGGTAGGGCTCAGGAGGCTCAGTAAGAGGCTGCTGGCAGTGCATGCTTACTGTGGGAGGGATGACACTCTCTTCAGGATTTAGCCACTATTAACTTGTGTCTGTAAATAATCCTCACCATGCTGATATATGCAGCTCCAATTTAAAATGTGTTACCCAAAAGGACAAAGCCATGAAAATGGAAGGGGCCCTAATGGGAAGAGGAAAGAGATCAGTGGAATTGGGAAGGGAATAACTTCAGAATACATTATGTTCATGTATAAAACTGTCAAAATCCTAAGTGTGCATAAACTAAATATATAAAGTAAGACCTGGCAGACCTAGAAGGAAAATAGATGAATATACTATGCCATTTAAATCAACATCATCAACATTTCTCTGTAGTTACTGATAAAAATAAAAAAGTAAAAAAAAAAAATGTGAAATGTGAAAGCTGTATGGTAGGGATGGCTCCAATGGGGCTTGCCACTCAAGCCTGGAAACCATACTGACGTGAGAGAGCTGACTCCACAAAGTTGTCCTCTGGTTTCCACATGTGCACTATGGCACATGCACACATCATACACACATACAACATATGCACAATAATAATTGTTTTTAAAAAGTCAACCTAAACTATAGATATTTATATAATATTCTACAAGAAAAAACACAAAATGTGATTAAAACACAAATCAATGAAATACGAAGTTGACTCATTCTTTGAAAGTCAATAAATTAGAAAATGTTATGGTCAAGCTACTCAGGAAAAAACAGGTGAATTTCTGTAATAATGAAGAAAAAGAAGGCATCGGTGCTAGTCCTGTAGACAGTAAAGAGGTAAGGAGGAGTCCTAGGAGCAGACGTATGCTCAAGCATCAGTGACTGAGTGTGGCTAATTTGTTCTTTGAAAAATAACAAGTTATTAAGTCATCCAAAAGAAATCAATACTTTCTAATTGTGGTTTTAGGTTTAAAAGAAAGAAAACTTTACAAAGCAAACTAAGGGAGAATTATCTCACTGGTAAACATTAAAGGAAGAAACACTATTTTATGCATTCTTTTGGGAGAAATAGGAAAGAAAGGAATATTGAAAATTCCTTACATGAGACCAATAATTCTCAATATGAAAACTAATTACAGGGATTACAAGAAAATAAAATTTCAAGTTATTATCCCTCATCAACAGACATACACAGAAAATCTTTTCAATAAATAATAGAAAACAGTATCCAGAAATAGATTAAAAGATGGGTCATAGTCAAGGTCTTACCCTACAAATGCAAGACTGATTCAGTATTTGACAAACAAAAGCAGTTGATTCATCACATACACAAAAACTTTTAAAAATCCTTTCAATAAAACCATTCCTATTTTTTAATAATAATCCAAAAATTTTCCTTTGACTAAAGACATGCATTTAAAAATCTTTGGCTAAAACTGAAACAATGATCTCCTCCCACTAAGATTAGGAACAAAGTAAGGATGTTTCTTTCATTGTTTTTAAAACAATCAATTTTGACCAGTAATAAGCTAAGGGGGGGGGGGGAACTCACACAAGTTAAGATGTAATTATATGCCATTGTAAAAATGTCATGGTTGGTATGTACTTCAGTAGTAGGGCATTTGCCTAGCACGTGTGAGGCCTTCAGTTTGATCTTAGATCAAATACACATCATGTATACATGGACAGGGGAAAGAAGGAGGCGGGGATCTCGGATATGCACAAACATACACATATCATGTATACATGGACAGGGGAAAGGAGGAGGCGGGGATCTCGGACATGCACAAACATAACACATATCGTGTATACATGGAGAGAGGAGAGAGGCAGAGTTTTTGGAAATTGTACTGGCTGGTTTTGTATGTCAGCTAGACACAAGCTAGAGTAATCAGAGAGGAAGAAGCCTCAGTTGAGGAAATGCCTCCATGAGATCTAGCTATAAGGCATTTTCTCAATTACTGATCAATAGGGAAGGGCCCAGACCATGATGAGTGGTGCTATCCCTGGGCTGGTAGTCACAGGTTCTGTAAGAAAGCAGGCTGAGAAAGTCACGAGTAGAAAGCCAGTAAGCAGTACTCCTCCGTGGCCTCTGCATCAGCTCCTGCCTCTAAGTTCCTGCCTTGTTTGAGTTCCTGTCCTGACTTTCTTCAATGATGAAGTCTGGTGGGAGTGTAAGCTGAATAACCCCTTCCTCCCAACTTGCTTTCTGGTCATGGTGTTTCATCGTAGCAATAGTAACCCTAACTACAACAGAAATAATATCAAAAATATCCACAAAAGAAAAAATGATAAACTTTACTTCATCAAAATTAAAAATGTTTGTTTAGCCAAAGATCCTTTCAAGAGGATGACTAGACATAAATAGGCAAATAAAATATTCACAAATAATAACCCTAACAGTTGACTAGTATCCAAAATGCAAAATATTCAAATCTCAAAATGAAAAACTTTCAAATCTAAACAATACAAAAATAGCTCAATTTAAGAATGAGTAAGCATGACCACATTACGAAGCCCATACCCACCATTCTTTGTGTGTGCAGCTATCTTTCCTGACCCTCTTCATGAAACTCTATATAATTTATATCAGTGCCCTTTCTTGGAAACTTAAGAGACAGCTCAACAATTCAAGAGCACTTTCTTCACAAACATTAGGACTGGGGTTTGGATCCCAGCATGCATGTAAAACTGAGCTCTAGACACTAAAGCTTGACAGTAATGACAGAGGAAGATGGTCCACACTCTTCTCCTCTTCTCTCCCTCTCTCCCTCTCTCCCTCTCTCTCTCTCTCTCTCTCTCTCTCTCTCTCTCTCTCTCTCTCTCTCTCTCTCTCTCTCACACACACACACACCCACACACACACCACAAATACAACATAGACTAAAAACAAAACTTCTTGAAATACAAGCTTTGCAAAGGGCTAGGGACATGACAATGATTTCCAATTCCAAGCACCCACAAAAAAAAGGGCACAAACAGGACCAGCAGGATGGCTGAGCAGGCAAAGGTAACCACCAAGGCTGACAACCTGAGTTTGATCTCCATGAGAAACCCTCATGAGAAAAGGAGAACACCTCTTCATACAAGTTGTTCTCTGATCTCTACATGTAGATTGTGACATCCACACACCAGCTCACATGGACACAAATAAATATAATTTTAAAATTTGGAGTGGAGGGCTGGAGAGATAGCTGCAGTTAAGAGTACTGGCTTCTCTTCCAGAGGACCAGCACTTAATTCCTAGAGCTCATATGGTGGACTTCAGTCCATGGGATCCTGTGCCCTTTTCTGGCCATGGGCTCTGAGCACACATGATGCCTGGGCATACATGAAGGCAAAATACTCATCAGACACTAAAGAAATTTTTAAAAAAAATTTTGTATAATGTGACCAGGCATGGTTGCACATGGCTGTTACCCCAGAAATGAAGGGCAGAGACAGACAGATCCCAGAAGTTCCCAGGCCATGCAGCCCAGACTAGTCTGGAATACTCTATGCAGCAGTGATGATTAGTTAGGATCATCTGGGAAGAGGTAACATCAACTGAGAAAATACCTCCCTCAGACTAGCCCATAAGCAAGGACGTGGGAGGGCCCAGCCCACAGTGGCGGTGTGCCACCTCTGGACAGGTAGTCCAAACTAAGACGAGAGGACCTCCTGTCATCCTCCTTGGCCTCTGCACCCTCCATGATCTCTGTATCAGTTCCTGCCTTGCATTCCTGAGCTCACTTCCCTGGATGATGGACTGCAAGCTGTAAGAATAAGGAAACCCTTCCCTCCTCCAGTTGCTTTTGGTCATTGGTGTTTATCACAGCAACAGAAATCTTAAGACAGTAACCCACCAGGCTGGCCTTTGGCTTTTCAATCCTCTCTAGCTAGGCCTCTCACATGCTAAGATTACATGTTAGAAAAACATCAAGCACATACAAAAACAATTTATCAAGATTCTAGGAATAAATATAACACTAATAACTCCCTATCTCTATGGAGTAACTTCTAAAACTTTATTGATAGATATTAATAAAAATCTTAAATACGAGTCATTCCCAAAACACCCAGAGGAAACTCCACTCCCAGGCACTCTAACACACCCAGGATCAGAGGTGAGGAGGACATAACATCTGTCCCAACGCTGGGAGTAACTGGGACCAGTGGGACCAGGCACACAGGAACTCCTCCAGCCCAGTGGCTCGGGTTGCTTCCAGCCCTACAAAGGAAACATCAACATAAGGAGCAAAACTACACCCTAGTAGAAGCAAGAAAGTAATCTTTCAACAAATCCACACCAACCCAATTCCACCTCTTACAACAAAAACAACAGGAAGTGACAATTACTTTTTCTTAATATCTTACTATGAAAATTAATGTTACCAACATATCATAATCAATTGAAATCCAAAAATATGAGGAATTAGAAATTTGTTGACTGTCATCCAATGGTCTCTCTAATTTGGTAATTAGAGAAACAGGTCCAATATTATACAATCCATATATACTTTCAGCTTGTTTGTTCATGACAATGTCTTGCTGTGTACAACATAATGGTCTTGAGATCTTGGTTCTCCTATCACAGTCTCTCTATTAGTAATATTGTTTATTTCATGTTTTTACACTATACTATGGTTTTACACTATACTATGGTTTTCAGAACACCTTACCTATTTTAAAAGTATTTATATACCCAAAAGAAATGTAGACAATTAAATTGGGAGGGGGTTTGTAAGAGAACAACAAAGAGTGAGACTGAATGCTTTGCTTGACATTTGTAACTCTTGTATCAAGTTACCACAGTAAGAGCCAAGATTTTAAGCTCTACTAAATATAAAACAAACAAACAAAACCACTTTATATATTTATGTTCATTTAAGAAAATATTAGTAGTGATGTATTATTTTGAAATATACAGTTAATATGTTTGGAATTATTTAAAATTTATATTGAGAAAAATGTATGTATTTTCAGTATTGCCGTAGACAATTGATTGTTGTTTTATATCAAACAACTTTTATAATATTCATTTTTATTGTTATAATATTTTATAAATTTTAAAGAATATGACCAAAAAGATATTGCAGGTATTGAAGGGGGGTCTCTGGTAGGAGTTGGGGTACAAAAGGAAAATAAGAATGTGATTTAATTCTATTTACTTAAAATATGTTTTTAAATGTTAACAAATTCAGATAAACTGAAATCATATAACTTTTCTCATTATAATGCAATAAAGCTTAAAAAAAAATCATAAATACATCCATATTCTACTTTTAAGAATCAAAATTACAGTTACCAAATGCTTCCTAACTCTATTCAGTATTCCAAGTGGGGCTGTAGCTACTCTCATTATTGTTGTTACTCCTGAAACTTTCTGTGGTTTGTTTGTTGTGTTTAGTTCTGTTTTGTTTTGTTTTGCTTTGCTTTGTTTTAAAGATAGGGTCTCTCTATGTAGACCAGGCTGGTCTCAAACTCCAATATTCACTACCTGACCTTGCCTCCCACGAGCTGCAATTAACGGTGTGTGCCACCATGCTGGGACCTGCTATTTCAATAATGTATTCAGAAATACAAAAGACCAAATATAACAAAGATAATGTTGAAAAAGAACAAGGACTTGTCCTACTATATATCAAATTACAGTGATTAATAACATGTGGATCTTGTGTTATGGGTCTGGGATCTCTCAAAGTTTCACCATGACCACAAATAAATTTCAGTAAAAGAACCTTTTTATTTAGGTACTGGTGTCCTTTGTGAACTACACTTAAGAACACTCCAAGATAGACTTTAGCCATATCAGGTTGAGACTTAAACCACAAGATTGCATGTATTCTATCTATGTGTAGACAGGATCTAATTTTTGCATGTCTCATAGTTGCCCTCATCATCTTTTTTAAAAAGATTTATTTAATTATGTATATGAGTACATTGACTCTAGCCCAAAAATGGGTTGACATCACTCTGGCTTGTTGCCATCTGCTTTAAAACAGGGTCTCTCTGTGTAAACCAGGATGTCCTGTGGCTCGTGAGTCTGCCTGCCTCTACCTCCATTATGACTAGGTAAGTATCCCACCTGACTCCAGCTAGAATTTAGATACAAGCCATACATCTGTGGTAACTAAGTTTTTTCTTAGCTGTATTTCAAATTATGTATGGGCTTGACATCAGATTTGTTAACTACAGTTCAGAGACACTCAAATAGAGTCAGGGTTATTCATACTGAGTCCTGCCAGACAAGGGCTGTGGCTCCAGGTGACCATGCCTGTGTGCGGGGTCGATGAGGCGGGGCAACTTTTCAGTACACTTTTGTCTGTTTGCCTAGATACAGTCTGAGAGTGTCGGGGCAACTGGGAGCCCGCAGGCAAGAGTCGCTAACAAATGTTGCTAAAAAGTGTACTTTAGTTATTTGAGTTTGCTTACTGGTTTTCAGAAATTTTTGGTCTTTGTACAGAAGCCTGTTGACCAAATGGTGGGCTGCCACAGTCTTCACAGAAAGGTGCCACAAGAGTGGTCGTGGCCCTGGCTTCCAAGCCTCTGGCAGCCCATTACCAGTAAGATGGTGGTTTTGGCTTTCTTTGCTCATAGCCAGTGCTGTTGACACAGTGGCTGCTGGGTCACTGTCCCATGAAACTGCCCTGGACTGGTGCACCCAGAGTGATGCAGTGCACTGAGGTGCCGCCCTCTGGCTTGAGCTTACCAGGGACGCTACAAGGCCCCAGGACCTGACTGAGTTCCACCTCTTGAAGCCAGACTCACTCTTGTGCTTTGTGCTTGAGAATAAGAGTTTTTCTTTAGAAACAGTGCTTTTACAGCACCAAGGTTACTAATTATGTTTTAAGTTTTAAGTCAGCTAGAAAAGGAAACAGAGATAAAGAACAAAATCGCCCTTAGAATCTGACCTCACTACAGGAGGTGTAATCTTTAGATGTTATTCAGGTGGTATGCTCAGTGATAGTTCGCATTTGAGTTACTACATAAACACACAGATGCTTCAGTGAAGCTTTAGAGACATTCCTTTTGTTTTACAACCAGGGCTAGGGAAGTCTTCCTGGTTGTGCCTCTCCCTTACCTCAGGGAAATGGTTTTTGAGACAAAATCAACATTTTCACAGATCCATTCAGATGTGGGCCTAAGTAATTGTAAATTTGAAATTTATGTAGAGTCGATGAGGTCATAAAACTTATGGAAACATTACAATCTGACTTGCTTATTTCTTATGGAGTTATTGTGTATTTAGGAGGTTGTTTTTCCTTCATTGTCCTGGTAGCCTTGAAGTTAACTATTAAAACCTCAGCTACATCAAGAGAGTTGTTTCTAAAAAGAAAAGATGAGTTGCTTAATTTAAGTTACTTTAGACTCATCTTAATCTCACCACCGGATTTAAGCCTCTGTTAAGAATTAACTGGTGAGACTAACTGCCTTTTACAGAAATTAGAGGAAGCTTCTGTCACTTGTCAATTATAACCAAATGTTTAGTTTTTGCCTACTACTATTCTTTGGCAAATAAGGGCATTAATATAAATTCATCTTTTCTCATATTCTATATAAAGTTTTTATATCCTATTACCAAGCTGTTATAATATTAACAAAAATTTTATGATAAAGTTTTGAAAGTATTTTTAAGAAATGTCTTAATAACCTAGAGACATCATTTTCTTCAAACATTAAATCGGTTATTACTATATACTAATAGATGTGTATGAATACACTGATTGTACAGATGGCCATAAGCTATCGTGTTTTTCTGCTAAAATTAATATCAAAAGGTTTCACTTATTTTGCTTGCTTCAGTGTAATCCACTGAGATTTTAGTCATAATATCAGATACCACTATGAGTGGTTGTGGTTGCTGAGATCCGAACTCAAGACTCTCAGGGGAGCGGTCACTGCTCTGGCCTGCTAGGCCATTTTGATCAATGCTATATCACATGTTCTATCCTTTTATTTATATATAGATACTTATACTTATCTGAGTTTTTTATTACCTATACTTAGTCAATTTTAAATTTGATTTTGATCTCTAAACTGATGTTAATATTTACACATGTGACTATTTCTTCAGACTCTTTAGTTATGATTACTTATACTCAGATGATTTATTATTTGGTTTTTGTCTATATTCTTTTTTTGTATATTTTATGTTCCTTTTAGAATTGACTAATACAATCATACATTTCAAAGAAGGAGGATATGCTCTCCTCCCTGAGAGTGTCTTTGCTCTAGTTTTTGCTTATTAGAGATATGTTTTGCCTTTTTGATTATGTTAAATTATACTCTTTTTCATTTTTCGCCTCTTTTTAAGCATACTTTGTTTTGCTCTTGTTTAAAGGCATATTGCCTCTCGCTTGTCTTGAATAATCATTGTTTAAAATGGCGTGTCACCCCACCTTACCCGGGAAAAGGGGCTCCTTTAGGGTTTTTACTCAATGGCAGCTTTTTACTTTTATTTGCCAAGTGGATACAGATGCAGTATCCTTTTATAGACATGCTGTTGTCCTTTTTATTTTGAATTTTCTGCAGGCCGATATTAAGTCGATCTGCGGCAGAATGACATTGGCATCCTAAATCTATTAATTCTCATGCTATTGTGCATTAGAGAGACCCGCTCACCAATGCATGGCATGGTTTGGGTCAGAGGCTCAGTCTTCATTTTTTCACGAAGAGAGGAGGAGACGTGGTGGCTCCCAGAGAGATTGGTACACCAGTTTGATTCAGAGCAGCTGCTGTCCTAGCAGGAAAGCTCAGAAAGTTTTTTTTCCTTTTTTCTTTCGTTCACTTTGTTCTAAGGCTGACAGACTTTTCCTGCCAATTTTGAACATGTTTTTCCCATTTGATTTGGAATTCTGCTTACTCCCGATAAAGCAGGAGAAAGTAAACTATGGCTCATCCAGAGCAAAGTTTCGCTTTCATTTCAATGTTTACATTCTGAGAGCAGGCGACATCCTGAAGTCATACCACCGAGATTCCAGCATTTCAAAGGTTATTTCGACTACCAGAGTCTTCAGAGGACTTATTTACATTATCTTGA
This sequence comes from Mastomys coucha, assembly GCF_008632895.1. NCBI lineage: Eukaryota > Metazoa > Chordata > Mammalia > Rodentia > Muridae > Mastomys > Mastomys coucha. Next base: position 224,083,850 of record NW_022196905.1, on the reverse strand, counting down.
GACCTGTTCTCTGGGCAACTCCAGAGCTCTAGCAGAAGATTTGCAACTGTGAAATCTTGTGTAGATATGGATTCACTCGCTTGGGCCCCGTGCATGTGCTCTCGGCTCCAGCAGCCCCTTTTCGGTGTCAGGCTGTCAGAAGTTCCTCGACTGCTTCCAGAGAATCGTGGCAGCTTCCGGACTTTGCAGGTGTTTTAGGCACAACTTGGCATTTGGTATAGATGGGTGGTGCAGAAAGTAGCGCTCTCTCTGGTGGTGAGGTTAACTCAGGCAAGCACATGCTCAGTGGCTGTCTATGAAAATGATGTGTCATAAGCCCGGCTCTCACTGTGCAAATTTTGCCTGAGGGGACGGAGCCAGAGAGAGGCTCAATGCACCGTGATGATTCCCATACAAGTGTGTCGAGCTCATGTCCTGTACCCTGCATTTGTTTTTTTTTTTTTAACGAGAGAGGATGAAATGTGGACTCCCTCCCCAAAGCCCAGACAGTAAAACAGCAACCACTTGGGCCCCAGGGCTGCGGCTGCCCACCTGTTGAGCGAAACCTGGTTCCAGTTACATTCAGAAGCTCCACCCCCACAGAGTAACAAGGAAGTCACTGATTGGACTATTACACTGACGTATTTTGGGGGAAGGGTTTTTGGCCCAGGTAATATATCTGTTGGGAGAACAAAGGATTATTATTAAAGAACCAGATGGCTGAGCAGTAATGTCTTCCGTCTAATTTTTACCCTTCCACGTGGGTAGGTATGTCTGTGGCCACTCTATCCTATCTCTAACTCTCTCTAGCAGCTGCTCTCCTTTCTAACTTCATTTTTCCAGGTTACCCACTGTTTTATGTTACTGCAGGTCAGTAGCATTCAATATCTAAAAGAAAAAAGTGGGCTGCTAGGGTACATCCTATATAAGTTAGGGGCTTA
>NW_022196905.1:223995430-224080430 GCF_008632895.1 Mastomys coucha | reverse complement strand
ATTTAATATCAGCTAACAGTCGCTTTAAATAGGAAGTAAACAGACATTTCAAGATGGGATTTTAGCTTTAAAGTGAAGGATACCATGGAGTTAGCAATTTTATTCTAATGAATTTAACTGGAGTCTTTCTTAGTCTTTCATAAAGTGAAAGTAAGTGGTGGCCAGGAATCTTCCTGATACTTTGAAATTTTCCTGATAAAGTAACAGAAAAAAAAAATTACTATTACAGAAGGAAATATTTCTTAAAAGCTTTTCCTAATTTGAGATTTTATTAAGCAAAAAAATTGGGAACAAGTTTTACCAAAAGAACTACTTTTGTTTCCCTGGCTGTTCTGTGGTGCCATTAACAGATTCACGTACCTTATGGTTTGAAGTGTATGCCACCAACTTGTAAATTTGTATGTTGGAACCCTAATATCTCCTGTGGCTATATTTGAGGACAGGGACTCTAAAAAGCTACTTATTATTAAATAAGATCATATGCTTTGTCCCTTAACTAATCAACTGCTGTCCTTATAAGCAGAGGAAGAGACAGGAGGAATATAGAATAAAACCCTATGTGGAGGGTGGATGGTGGTCTGGGAGGCAGGAGCAAGCCCACGATGCAAGCCTAGCCTGTTAGTGTCTTTCTCTCAGTCTTCCAGCCTTCCTGACACCCATGGTGTGGGATCCTAGCTATGCAAAATATTTTAAAACATTTGTAATTCTCCCCCTTTCTTTCCTAAACCTCCTTGGACCATAGATGTATAACAGTTGAAATCTTCTCAGTGAGATCCTACATAATTTTGGTTTTTCACTAAAGTACATCATTACTATAGCCAGACTTGCACACTACTACAGGGCAGTTTGAGATACATATATTATTAATACAAATAGACTTTCTATATGTCAGAGTTTGGTAAGTTAATCCCTTTGTCTTCCTTAGTTGTGTTTCTATATTAGTCTGCTTGGGCTGCCACAAAATACTGTGGCTTTAACAGTAGCTGGCATTTTCTCACAGAGCTGGAGGCAGGAGTCCCATAGCAAGGCATCGGCCAATTCAGCTTATGAGGATTCTCTTTCTGTCTTGTCCTCACATGGCCTTTCCTTGGTGACAGTGTGATGAGAACAAGCTTTCTTCCCTCTTTTAGGGACACTCGTTTCACCAGTTCAGAGTACTGAACCTCAATCAACCCTCAGTATTTATCAAGTCCCCCATCACAAAATACATTCACACTTCAGGTTAGGGTTTTAACTTATGAGTTTTAAGAAGCACAAACATTCCTTCACTAACTATTTTTAGACATAGCAACCTGCCTTTACAGATTATCTGTTAAACTGTTAGAGCTCCCAAACTACACACAAAGAATCAACAAAATCCACTAGGTATACAAACGTTCAGATAAAATACTGCTTCCATCTCAATCCTCCTGCTTCAGACTCCCAAGTACTGGGTTTATAGGCATGTTCTAACATGGCTGTTAATTGTTAATGTTTCATTAGTAAGTCATTCATAACATTAGTAAGTCAATGGCATATCCCTCTTTTGTTTGGAGTTTTTCTGGTTGATGTTGATGTTGGTGTTTTTTGTATTTGTTTTGCAAGGGTTTTGTAGCTTTGGCTGGCCTGAAACTCACTATGTAGAACAGGTTGGCTTGAACTCACAGAAATCCGCCTGCCTCTGCTGGGATTAAAGGTGTGTTCCATCAAGTACAGCCTAGTCAACACTATTAAAATGTTACATGTGACTTGGTGAGAGAAGACCAGATCTGAACTTCAGGAATAATTCTGTGAGAATCTCCAGAGACTGTGTTCATGCCTACGACTGGCAGTGATACTACAAAAACCAGTCCTTGGGTAATGTGGAGCAGACTGGCTGCTACTGGGTGTTCTCAGAAAATAGCAATTCAGTTCAGAGAAGACAAAGTGCTCTCCTTTTGATAAGCTAACATATGGCAACAAGGTAGTCTCTATGATCTGTGCTTTACTACGTTTCTTGAAATTTTTACTACAATACATCTAAAAAACAGATGTCTTAAGGCAGAGAGAGAGCACCAAATTAGTATTCTCAACTGAAGTCTACTCCCAAGCCATCAGACAGAAGTCTTTTGAGATTCTATCAACATGATGTTATCAGTATAAACTACAAAGCTAAGTGAATACTAGGCATCTACTTTATGAATTACCATGGTTTCTCTAGTCTATTCCTTTTTACCCCCACAACTCAGCCACCAGATTAATCTTCACAGAACTCCATGACTCCACTAATAAAAATGATTGCTCTGGCCTAGGAAATGAACTACAACTTCCATGCCTAACACTGAAGCAAGTCCAGTCAACCCTCTGAATCCTGACAGTTCAGCATCCAAGGGTTCAACCAGTACTGGAACAAGCAACAAGCAACCTTCTCGAAGTATCTGCACGTGCAGATTTTCCTACCATTTCCCTAACCAAACAAATACTGTATGATTACTATTTACACATCTTTGACATTGTGCTCAGTATTGTAATTAATCTAGAGTGATAGAAAGCCTGGAGGAGGATACACGTAGCTTGCATGCTCACAATTTCCTACGAAGAACTTAACAAGTGCCAAGGGGAGTAAGAGACAGACTCCCAAAAACCAATGGAGAGATGAGTGCATCTCCACATTCAAAGTCCACATTATCTTTAATCTTTACTGTCTGATAACACGTGTCCCAAATCCAATGCTCACACTTGCTTCTTACCTGACACTTGACAATCATGTCTACATGCCTCCTCTTCACTTGCCATCCAAACATTTTCCATCCTCTTTCCCCCTTTTTCATGGAGTGCTCTCTGATGACATCATACAGGCTGTTTTTTTTTTTTCTTCAGTCAACAACTGTATTGTTGATCCAGAAACTCAAAGGGCTTCCCAGTTTCATTATCCACTATTGCCCAGGACTTAGACTGAACTATTAGTTGCTGTCCCCATCTATCGTTATTTTATTTGTGGAAAATGTTCTAAAATGACTTCCTTACTCATTGGTTCTTGGGTGCAATTTTAATTTACTGCAGGTGATTACCTTAGAAACCCCAAATCACACATCTTTCATAACCACTGAAGTACACAGCAAAGGGCTAAACAACTTTATGCCAATTGGTGTTAATTCTTTTTATTTATAAACTTGTGAATTACTTATACTTCTGTCCCTTTCTTAGAGCAATCCAAGAAAAGAAAGAATGTGACACCTATGGAATATTTTTGTCCAGTTGCTGGACACTCTAACTTTGCTATAATTTGCTAGATAAACATTTATATATCAGATCAATTACAGTAGGACCTTAATATTGGTAGTATTGGTAGCCCCCCCCCAACACCAGTCATTGTTATATGCACATAGCTCAAACCAAATAAATATACGATGTGTGAAATACTGAATGTAGCCTGCCTGCATTCAATTCGTTTCTATTTTAATAGGAATGGAGCAGCTCTGCCAGCAAGGCAATTTCAAAGCACAAGAGCTGGACGGAAACGGGATAATGCACAAACTATTCACGACGCGTGGAATTCCTTTCCCGTAGCGCTCAGGCTGTGGTCAGGGGTGGCCTTAGGGAGAACCACCCTCTGAATTCAGTCGCGCCTCCCGTCTTTGCAGCTAGGACAAAGTTTCACTTCTCCGGCTGGCTGGCGTGGAGCTTCCAGCCCACAGGGGCAAGGACTAGAAGGGGGGTTCCTCAAGCAGCAGCGCTGTGCCCGGCAACTGTTGGGGAAGGTTCAGTAAGTGCGACAACCCTTACTGCTGGCCGGGGTGGACTGCCCCAGGCTCATCCAGGGCCCCGGCGGGGGTCTCCCCGCTGCCGAGGCCAGCAAGGCTGAGCAGACCCCCTGGGCTTCTGGTCCTCCGAGCGGGGCTGGAAAAACGGGACCAGGGCGAGGGGCTCCCCCGAGGCTTCAAGAAGACACCGGCAGGGAGGGGTCGGCCGCGCGCGAGGCCCGCGAGGCGAGTGGCGGGCGGGGCACGCGGGTGGGCGGGGCTGCGCGTGCGCCGTGGCCCCGCGGCCGGCACGCGGCGCTGCGCTCGCTGCTTAAATGAGCCGGGGCTCCCGGCGCGCGCCACTTCAAGGGAACCCGGCGCGGGAGCGGCTACCGCCGGCTGTCCTCAGCGCGCCGGAAGGCGGCGGCCGTCGGGGACCCGGCACGGCGGGCTGAGGCGCTGCGCCCGCGGCAGGGAAGCGGCGGCGGCCGGCGATGGGTCCCGAGCGAAGCTACGGTGTCGGGCCGTGATCGGAGCGCCGACGCTGGGGAACATGGCCCTGGAGCAGCTCTGCGCGGTCCTCAAAGGTAAGCGCGGGTGCGGGCAGCGCCCCCTTGCGGGCCGGGCCGCGCTCCGCCGCCGCCTTCGCCTTCGCCTTCGCCTTCGCCTTCGCGCCCTTTGTCTGGGCCAGGCCGCCCGCCGCCGCTGCGAGCGAGCTCTAGGGGGAGCGGAGGCCGGGGGACGCCGGCGACTCCGCGCCTCGCAAAGTGTGCGAAGCGAAGGCCCGTGGCCCCGGGTGGCCGCCGCGGGAAGTGATTGCACACAGACCACGAAAGCCCCAACTCCGACGCGCCGCCGCGGCTTCCAAGAAGCCCCCCTCCTCATTCCCGCCGCCCCGATGCCCGCGCCTCCCGCGGGTCCCACCTGCTGCGGCCGGAAGGCTGCGGCACCACTGCGGGCTCGGGGCTGCGCGGCGGCCCTGCACGCGCCCCGCGTGCCCCGCGCCGCCTCCCCGGGATCGCCGCCTCCCTGGGGTCGCCGAGTCCTGCTGCCTTGTGGGTCCTGTGCGGAGGATGCACCGGTCGGCAGCGGCCGGCGAGCCACTCCGAGGCTGCCTCTCCGCGGAGGTGCTGTTTCAGATAAATATTTTAGATGGTTTGCATTGAGAGGCAAAGTTTATTCCAGCACTCGTCTTGGATTGATCCTTTCATAAATCTCAGAAAGAAAGAAAAAAACACTGCCATTCAGCAAATGACTTCCTTTTCCCCTAATGATTTAATTGCAAATGAATACTATCTGAATGGGTTATTTCCAAATCCTCATAAGAGGATTGAGAGAGAAGGTAAGATAGTGTTAATACTGGCACTTACAGTTTTATCATTGAATCTTAATATTTGCACAATTACAGTTTGGTGTTTTCCTGGTACGTGTTAACACCTTATTTTCAAATTTGTTTTGTTAGAAAGTTCAGTGGAACTTTTTGTTGTTCTTGAACTAACAACGTTTAGGCAAACTTCATAATTGGACAAATATTCCTATATTCATAAATTACTAATAGACGTTACAACCATTTAAATTAAATATTTACCTACCCAACTATATGTATATCAGTACTTGTATGTTGACTGTGCCAAGATAACCAATAACCTTCTAGTCAATGAATATTTCAGTTAATCCATAAATTCTTAATAATTCTTTTATTATATAAAAAACAAATAAAAAATTCTGTAGCTACTTGTAATTCCTGATTTATGTAGTTATTTCCTTGGAAATTAACATTTTGTTTCACTCTTGAAAAATATATAAACCACATGCACACAGGGATTTCTGCTGCTTAGAGGAATTCTCTTCATTCTAATTATGAACCCACCGTAAGGTTGCCAACATCATAGTGACACGTCCATGTGAGAGTAGCCTCCCGCAACAATCAGTTGAATGTGTTCCACTTTACCTGCGGAACTCAAGGAAACTGAACTGGATAGGGCATTCTCCATAGATACTCAAGGAATTGCAGCTCTGCTGTCTGTCCCTTTTCAGTGGATACACACTGCCCTCTCTGGCAAACGCAGATTATTGCGCCTATCCAGAAAAGATTCGTTATGATGACTGAGCTCCAGTGAAAACAGTGTAGTATCTGGCTTTTATTATCTTTTTCAAATACTACTCAACCTGAACTATTTTTACATACTGAAGTATTTTTACAGATCGAGATAAATTATGATGTTGTAGGCTTGCTAGGAAGAGAACAATCTTTTTAATTCTTCGATACTGTGCTTTGTAAGCATTAGGATTCGGTCTAGAAAGACTAAAAGAAAAAAATTTTGAACCTGAGAAGGCAATCTGGAGGCTGAAAAAAATACCCTCGATTTTATTGCACATATTGAATCATTTGCTTTTCAAATCAAATGCATATATTTCCTTTATAAAATAATATTAAACATGTACCTCAAGACAGCTACTCTTTTTCAGTCTACTGTTCATTTATGTTCCAAGGATGAAAAAGCATCCCTCAAGTGTCTTATAAGTGAATTTTTCCACATCAAGAGGTTCTTCTCTTAAGTAGCCATTTAACACTTGTATAATTATAGATGCTACTTACTCAAATCCTTGTTTTGAAATATAATGGTCACTTTCTGGTTATATACCAGAAATGACTGTGAGGTTTTGAGCGGAAAGTAATTTTTTAAATTATGGTTTTGTGTGTGTGGGGGGGTTGAATTCAGATTGTTAGATTTGACAGCAAACGTGTTTATCAACTAAAACATCTTGCCAGCTCCTAATTTTACTTTTGAAAGATCTCACTATTCTTTGTCTACTTGGCAGCAATTAAGACAAATGTGTCATTCTGTTAGGTTATTTAAGCCTTAGAGTATACCTCACTTCTGCTATTACCACTCCAGGTATTACAGAATTTGAGTCAAGCCTCTGTCTAGGGTATAATTCTATCAGAATCTTACACTGGAATTATGAACCAATTGTTTTTTCTCAAATGCCATACATTTGCTCCAGAAAAATCCTATTAGACCCTTTGATATTCAAAGCTATATAATCTGAGGTTAATTATGACATAATGACATAATATAATTATGACATAATGGAGCTTAACTATGCCTTAGTTATGTTTAAAAATCTTGTCTGAACTGAGTATTAACTTCTGTTCTTTAGTCTTAAACCTCATCCAGGAAAGATACAGGGAGGAAGCTGTCTCTTTAACAGTAAAGCTTCTTTTTAACACAGCCCTCTCAATACTTCACTACCACCACACACGGGGGAGGGGGGGTAGGGGGAGGATGAGGGAGGGAGAAGATGGAAAAAACTTGAACTAGAAGCCAATCTAAATTTTTAAACTAGTGTTCCATATGGGGAAAGAATGTGTACATTAAAAAAACAGTTTAAATCAAAGCCACTTTCAGTCTTTTGGGAATAAGATAGACTATAAATTTCATGCCTATTTTTCAAACAATAAATCAAATTTTAGAGGCTGTACCTGATCAATATAATATATCATCCTTTTATTTATTCTTTTTTAAAAAAATTATTGATATTTTAAATGTGTTTCTGAAGTACTTTAAAGTTGAGTTAAAAAAGAGGCTCTTAAAGAATGTCTTAGCCAGGGATTTTTTTTTTTTGGTTTTGGTTTTTTGAGACAGGGTTTCTCTCTATAGCCCTGGCTGTCCTGGAACTCAGACCAGGCTGGCCTCGAACTCGGAGATCCACCTGCCTCTGCCTCCCAAGTGCTGGGATTAAAGGCGTGCGCCACCACCGCCCGGCTATAGCCAGGGATTCTTAAAAAGTTTCCTTAATAGCAGAAACCCTTCAGAGGCAAGAACAATTAAGAGGAGGGTTGCTGTCATTGTGGTGGGAAGCCACCCACTTTTCAACATATTCAGAATATTTATTATTACAAAGTACCATATACTAACTGAAAGTTTAATTTTGTTCTGCTTAAACTAGGTTGAGTAATATATTAGAAATTACAACACTAGATGATAGCAATTATTCTTTCAAATGTTTGATCACATGAAAATTTGATGACAGTTTCTATAGCTGTGGAGAGTTGACTCCTTTGATCAAGATGAAGCATACAAACTGCCCTCGGAGCATTAACAGCATAGTGTCCCATTGTGCAAGAAAGAGAAAGCACTTCTGCTGCAGTCACTTTCTCATTAATGTGCCTGGCAGGATGATCATCATGTCTAGGCTGCAGTGACCTAATGTTTACCAACTGTCTTCATTCTCCACTAATAATATATGAGATTTAAGTTTGGGAATGTCTTTACTTTGGAATATAGTAAGTTAAAAAAATGATTCTGTCATCTTGTGTTAGAGTTAACAAACCTTACATTTACTGCTTAGATGCTTACAAAAGAAAAGACCTAGAAAGAGACATGTTTAACTGCTAGCAAAGATAAGTTGAACCAAGTTGATAAACCAAGAGTGGTATCTGGTATCTGAACAAAATGAATGAAAAAATAGTTTATTCTTTTCATATCTTCCCTGATTTATGCACAGATAAAAAGCCAGGCCATGTACATGCTCCTTTTTACAGAAGTGTGAATTTGTCAATTAGTATACCTATTTCAGTACTATGTGCAATCAGATTCCTGCTTAGTCACTTCATGCATTCATCTAATTTGTATGGAGTGCTATTATGGACTAGGCTAGTCGTCTAGGCAGTGAAGGTATGTCAGTGAACCAGACAAACATGGCCCATCTTTTTAGTAAGAAGAAACTAAATAAGCACACATACACACATGAAAAAATTCAAATACATATAGTATACAAGCAAGACAAATAATAGTGTCAGTTGAGTAAGAGGATAAAAAGACAGCTTATTTAGAAATTGGAGACGCCTCACAAAATCAGTAAGAATGAAGGAATCAGCCATGCAGAGACTAATTCTAGACATACAACATGGGCTAATGCCTAAGACCAGAAGTACTTGACATTGAATATGGGTAGAAGATCTGTGGACCTGTAGATAGCAATCGGGAGATTGCAGAAGTTATCAGGGGTCAGATTGCACTGGACCTCAAAAGAGTATGGCTGATGGATTTATTTTACATAAAATGGGAGACTTGTAGAAGATTTTATGAAAAGCTATGATGTGATCTGAATTACATTTTTAAAAGATAACTAGCTGATTTATGCACAGTCGTCCACAGAGTACTATAGTACAAAACTTTTGATTGTCACCACACAGCAATTTTACTCTTCTTAAGTAATTCTCTGAAGTTTAGTTTAAAACACAGTTATTCATAATAAATATTGTTCCCAGGGTCTTTAAGGGTTAGGTATGATCATGTGATTCTGTCTAGCTAGTAGATATAAATTTACAATGATGTGTGCATCTTAAGGAAACTGTTACTTTGTTACTTATAATATACTTTTTGTTTTAATATAATTTTAGATTCTGGGCAAGTTTTTGTTTTTAAAGGAAAGAGGAATCTTCTATGCTATAGCTTCCTGCATGATGAGTATGATCCAGTCATGGTAAATCCAGAAGCTGGAATGGCTGGCAACCTCATATCCACATTGAGTCAGGAATGACCTTAGAAATAGAAAGTATAACTGACTAGGATAGAATGGTTTTGGGGACTCTGATAACAACCTTCACTTTGCTTTGACTGTTTATCTCTACTTTGTTTACATAATCAGTATATGATAGTAGCCTGTTTAAACTATTCATTTTATTTTTTCTGCTACATATTCCAGCCCTAATGCTAATATACAAATGTATAAAATCAATGAAAGTAACAAACTCAGATTGTTGGAAAGCTAGTAAATAGTCACATAAGTGAAAATGAATATTCTGTCAAGTAAACTTAATCTGGAAGAGGTTCTTAGAAGGAGGTTTTAGACATTGTAGAGGTGATTATTTTTGAAGAATCAAGTGAGGTTAGTCAGAAATAATGAGAAATGTTTGTAGGGGCATAAAAAAATAGAGTAAAGCAATTTACCTGATCAACATTACAAGAACCAATTCAAGCTACCACCTGCTGTATGTATTATTGGTCCAGACTTGTTTCTGTCAGTATCAAAGAAGTAAGAAGCAAGCTATCTGTTTCTTTCAGTATATTATGATAATCCAGTTGCAGTGGTCCTCACAGTATGGCCCCAGGTCCAGCAGCACCAACATCAATAGGTAACTGGTTAAGATACAGATTCCTGAGACCTATAAACCTCTAGATAGCTAAAAGTGAACCCCATTCAACCGCCACTATCTGACCTGATAACATTGGAGGTGACATTAAACTTTGAAAAGTACTACCTCACTAATTTCTTTCTCAGATCTGAAATAGAATGACAAGGTAGGACCTGCACATTTTTTTAAACCATAGCATCTTATCAGATATAACATCCAAAAAGTTGTGCCACTCCACAATCTAATAGAAGAATATAATATATCCTTTCTAATAGCCTTAGCAATACTTGTGTGAACTTACTAAAAATCTAATTATTGTAGAAGGATCCCAGTAGGATAACTGAACTTAAATTCAAAGTGGATCTGGTAACCATTTGCCGACAAGTATAGGGTGCTCATTTTTATTCTATTCTGAGAAGAGCCAAAAACTGAATTTTATGATCCTTGCCTGAGTATGTTCCTATTTCAACTGTCAAGATAAATAACGCAGAGGCTGGAGAGATGGCTCAGTGATTAAGAGCACTTGTTCTTGCAGAAGACTTGGGTTCAGTTTCTAGAACCCACATGGTGGCTCCCAAACATCTGCATATCCAGTTCCAGTGGGTCTGATGAGGATACCAAGCATGTACATAGTACGCATACATGCATAAAGGCAAAATACACACAAAATGAATAATTTTTTTAAAAAATAAATAACTCCTAAAATAAGTGTTATTTTTGTTTACCAGGACTAACCAGTTAACTGTGACTGAAAAGAAAGTTTAAATATCAGCCAGTCAAGCCTAGTACTTCCTTCATGCTGCCATTCATCATTTGTATAGGACTAGAGCCAAAGCTTTATCTTTACCAGCCAGCTCTTTCTCTTTGTTCTTTATTTTAAAGAAATATTTCAGACTCAGATTTTGTACCAAAGGCTGTTGTTTCCTCAGTTTGCAAAATATTAAAATACAACCTCCTTATAGGCTTAAAGTCTTTCTTAGCAAGTTTGTATTGACATTCAGTGTTATCAGAATTGTGATCCTAAGGATTCTTCTGGTTTTCATACAATATTCTGTACCAACCTATATGCAACAACAACAAAAGGCATGAGTTCAGCAGTCTACTTGATTGTACCAGGCACACTGGGTAAGTCCCTTTTGTTTCATACCTCCTCTGATTTATAGAGAGGTATTAAGTTGCACAAAAAGAGGCATCTTTTTCTTACACAAAAGGAGTAAGGCAGGGTTTAAGCCATTAAAGATGAACTAGTGTCGTGTCGTGGTTTGGATACAAACCTAGGGGCTGATAGGATGGCTTGATGAGTACTATGCTTGCTATATAAGGTACAGTGAAGTATACCTACAATCCTGGCACTGGAAAAGCAGAGACAGTAGAATTTCTGGGGCTTCCTGGTCAGCCAGTTTAATGAAATTGACCTCCAGATTGAGAGAAAACTTCTCTCAAAAAGTAAGGTAGACAACTTATTTACTAGTAAGCCATGGCACTAAAGAAAGTGGTCTTTCCTTGCTAGCACCCATTAACTTCCTAAAGATCCTCAGTAAGAGGTAGGTCTTCATGAACCTTTCCCCCATGCATGATGAAATAGTGATAGGCCCAGTCTTGTGCAGGTTACCACAGCTGTGGTAAGTTCATGAGTACAGTGGCCATGTCCAGAAGACTCTTCCATGGTACTCCTTCCTAACTTCAGGCTCTTCTGTTCTTTGGACTTCCTTTTCCATGATGATGTTCCCTAAGCCTTGAAGGGGGAAGTACAGATGTTCTGGTTAGACGCAGACATTCCACAGTTGCTTATTTTCCACAGTTTGGCCAGTTGTGAGTCACTGCATTAATTATTTGGAAGGCAATTTAATACAACCCGCTTCATGCTTTTACAAACATCGATAATTAACCTCCATGGATCAGGAAAAAAAAAAAAGGAAGGAAGGAAGAAGAGATCATAGTAGAAGGAGGCTTATTAGGAAAACTGGGGTTTACAGCAAGGTGTTGTATGAGTGTGTAAGAGTAATAGGAGATGTAAATGACCCAAAATTCAGTTTATACATATATGAAGTTATCAAAAATATATATGTAAGTTTGAGAGTGATTGAGAAAGACACCTGATATCAACCTCTATCTCCTACACACACAAAAACATATGACAGTCTTGAGAGATAATTGAATAATAAAGTGTCTTAGAGTTTTATCGCTATGGAGGTACACCATGACTGTGGCAAAGAAATTATTTCTGGATAAAGGAAAACATTTAATTGAGGCTGGTTTACAGTTTCAGAGGTTTAGTTTATTATTATCATGGCAGGAAACATGGTACACAGGAAGGCAGACATGATGCTGGAGAAGGAGCTTACATCTTGAACTGAAGGCAGCATGGAGAGACTGTATCTACACTGGTTGTATCTTGAGCATATAAGACCTCAAAGCCTGACTCCATAGTGGCATACTCCCTCTAACAAGGCCACACCTATTCTAACAAGGCCACACCTCCTTATAGTGCCACTCCCTATGGACAAACATTCAAACACATGAATCTGTGTGGGGCATTTCTCTTCAAACCACCACATGAGGACATTAATTTTACTAATGAGTTACTTATTTACTAAGCTTATTCTGAATGAGCTATCAAGAAAATAGTGCCTGAGTAGTACCTGGATGAAGGATAGAGGCCACTGGTGTTCAGCATTGAGGAACTTATCTTGTCTTAGCCCCTTCTGCTCTTTCTGCTTCCTGGGTGCTATGAGGTGAGCAACTCTACTCTACCACACCTCCTCTACCATTATATGCACCCTCACTCCAAAAGCAATGGAACAATCTACCCATGGACTAATACCATGAGCCAAAATAAATCTTCCTTTTTTTTTTTCTCAGGTGTTTGTCATAGTGACCAAAAGGGGAGAAAAAGAAACCTATCACAGCTAATCATATAGATGTTTGACATGGTCTCTTAGTTACTGTTCTATTTCTTTGAAGAGGCACCATGACGAAGGCAGCTTATAGAAGGAAGCATTTAATTGGGACCTCCATAGGTTAGCCCGTAATTATCATGGTGGGGAATGTGGCAACAGACAGGCAGACATAGTGCTAGAGCAATAACTGAGGAATGACAATCTGATCCATAAATTCCATGCTTGGAGAGTGAGCAAGACTGAGCCTGGTGTAGGTTTTGAAACCTTACAGCCCATTTTTTGTGACATAACTCCTCCAACAAGGCACACTTCCTATTATCTTCCTAAGCAGGCTACCAACTGGAAATCAAACTTGCAAATGTGTGAGCCTGTGGGACCATTCTCATTCAAACCATAACACATGGTATATTCTATTCCTTATTAACCTTGACACTTTTCATTTCTCTTGCTGAGAGTTCCAAGTTTCTTCAAATGGTTGGGATTGTTACCCGACCTATGATAGTTTCCAAATCTCAACATTTTTCTTTATAATAATGCTCCTTCTTGGAAAGTCGCTATGCTGCTTACTGATTGCTGCAAACCCCATGAATCTTTAGGGAGGAATTTTATAGATAGATAATCAAGCACTTTCTTCCCAAAGAGAGAAACAGTAATATAATTAATCCCACCAGAAAGCCATATTCCTATAATACCATGCCCACCTACATTCCAGTAGTTAACCAAGAACCTCTGGGCTCATCCAGTACTAATAATATTGGTCATAACCATTCAGCAATCTCTGGTTAAAATTCAGGTGGATACCAAAACATTAGAACCATGGTTGGACCTGTCTACAAGATGTATGGGGGTAAAGATGTAGCAGAAATTAAGGAAATGGCCAGCCTAGGACTAGACCAGCTTGAGACCCATGCCATGAGAGAGAGCCCACCCCAAACACTAGTGATATTCTGCTATACTTGCAAACAGGTGCCTAACATAACTGTCATCTGAGAAGCTTCACCCAGCAACTGATGGAAATAGATGCAACGACCCATGGCCAAACATTAGGCAGAGCTTGGGGAATCCTATGGAAGAATAAGGATGGAAGCCAGAAAGATCAAGGACACCATAAGAAAACATACAGAATTAACTTAGCTAGGCCCATAGGTAAGTTGTGGCTTCTCAGAGGAAACACTGGACAACAAAGTATGAAAGCCAGCAACTACTGGTTGTTGAGGAATAATAGCTATCAGATCTTGACAAACTCTCCCATCCTTTTCCATTAGGTTAATGGACAGGCAGGATAAAAGTATTCCACCAGAGTATTGAACTTCCAACCAGAGAGCATGCATGGGATGGACCTAGGCCTTCTGCACATATGTAACATTTATACAGCTCAGTCTTCATGTGGGAAACCTAATAGCAGGAGTGGGGGCTGTCTCTGACTCTGTTGCCTGCCTTTATATCCCTTTCCCCTAACTAGGCTGCAATAGAAGAAGATTCACCTACTCCTACTACAAGTTGATATGCCAAGGAGAGTTGATATACATGGGATACTTCCCCTTTTCATAGGAGAAAGGAAGGAGTGGGGAGGGAGGGGAAGCTACAATCTGGATGTAAGTAAATTTTTTAAAATTCAGGTGGATCCTAACAAATTTATCCCTAGTGTTGAGCAATAGTCATTAAGTCTCAGTGACATATAATTCACAGTAAATGACTTCACACATAAGAAATTTGTCCCTTCTGTATTTGGGTGATTTTTGTAAAGATCTGATAGCTATTATTCTTCAACTACCAGTGGTTGCTGACTTTCAAACTTTGTTGTCCAGTGTTTCCCCTGAGAAGCCATTGGCTTCTTAGGTGCTTTTTTTTTTTTTAAAATCTCTCCTCATTAACATGAAAATCAGCAGTTTACCTGGGAATGTAAACCGGAAATCCCACTATTTGAGGACTGAGGACCCATCAGCAGTATAAATAATGACATGAAAGCTTCTATTATAGTTTAAAGCTTAGGTCTTTTGCTTGGGCAATCTACCAGCTAGCTCATCTAACTTAACCCAACTTGCTCTTTACCTTACTGTTCTACTGTGGTCCCTGTCTGTTCTTTTCTGTGTCCACTCTTAAATCCCTACTTCTCCTATCTTCTCCTTATGTCACTCTTCAACTGCCCAAGCTGTTGACCATAAGATCTTTATTATAATCTATCAGTAGCAAGACAACCTCTGATTCATTTCTAGATTGTCCTTAGGAAGGATGAAATATTTACAAAATAGAAAACCCAGTTGTGATGGTTTGTATATGCTTGGCCCAGGGTGTGGCTCTATTGGGAGGTGTGGCCTTGTTGAAGTAGGTGTGCCACTGTGGGCGTGGGCTTTAAGACCCTCATCCTAGCTGCCTGGAAGCCAGTCTTCTCCTATTTGCCTTTGGAACAAGATGCTGAACTCTTAGCTCCTACACCATGCCTGCCTGGACACTGCCATGCTCCCATGTTGATGATGATGGACTGAACCTCTGAACCTGTAAGCCAGCCCCAATTAAATGTTATCCTTACAAGAGTTGTCTTGGTCATAGTGTCTGTTCACAGCAGTAAAACCCTAACTAAGACAGAAGCTGGTACCAGGGACTGGGGTATTGCTGTGATAGGCCTGACCATGCTATTGTTTGGAAGAATGTGGATTTGGGGGACATTGGATTTGGAATGCAGTGGAATCCTTTAAGTGGGGTTTAATGGGCCATCCTAGTAAGAATATGGAAGACTTTATTGCTGAGGGTGATTTGAACTGTGCAGACCTGGCCCAAGAGGTTTTGGTAGAGAATTTCAGTGTGTGGCATAGAGACTGCTTTTGTGGTATTTTGGTGAAGAATGTGGCTACTTTTTGCCATTGTCAGAAGAGTCTGCCTGAAGCTAAGGTAAGAGATTAGATTAATTATACTAACAAAGGAACTCAAAAAAGCCCAGCAGAGACTTTGTTCTCTGATTTACTCTCCTGAAGAGCATTTTGAACAAGCAAAGCAACTTAGGAAAAATATAAAATACTTGGTTGAACTATTAAAGGTGCACCAGGAAGCAAAATGGAGCTGAATCCTGTGTTCAAGGATATTAATTTAAATTAAGGGAGTGGTGACCTTGGGGCAAGATCCCATCCAGCTAAATTTAGATCCTTGCATGGTAGTACAGATCTTTAATCCTAAGAGGTAATGGTAAGCAAATCTCTGAGTTCAAGGTAAGCCTAGTACAGAGTAAGTTCCCAGTAGAAAAAAAACTTAAATCCACCGTAAAGTGGACCACACCTTAATCCCAGGATTTAGGAGACAGGTTTGCAGATCTCTGAGTTCAAAGTCAGTCTACAGAGCAAGTTCCAGGACAACCAAGCTTAGGCAGTGAAGAAGTTGGAAAACAGAAAGCTGGTGAAAATGTAACAAGCGGGCAATGTTCTAGCCCCAGCAAACAGTGGAACTCAGCAGTTTTGGCCATTTGGCTCTGACTTTATAGTCAAGAGGAGAAGGAGACTACAGGGACAATTGATGCTGGTTAACTGGAACTAAGAAATTAGTGGAGATTAAGAAGAGACCAGCATCACTGAGGTGAAATCTTCTGGGAAGTGTTTTCTGAGAGCACAAAGAAGCTGTGTTCAGAGATAGACAAGGTTGCACCTCATGCTGCAGTTTTACTTAGTAATGTGTAGGAGTCACTTAGGTGGTACTGATTTTGAAGGCATGAAGGAATCATCATGAATTGCAGCTGAGGCTTGGCACTATGAGAGGCCATGGAAGGCCATTGGTAAACGTGCAGCCTCCATTGCATTTGAAAGCCCAGAACTGAAGGGATCATGGGAAGAATTTGAGGCTTGGCACCATGAAGAGAGGCTATTGTTGAAGTCTAGTTGCAGTAGAAGACCCCAGCATAGTGGGGGATGACCCAAGAACAGCAGCAGCAATGGAGTAGAGACAATCAGCCTAGAGTGCTACAGAGGGCAGAGCTGGAGAAGTGATGCAAGCTTTTTGGAGAAGCCCATCATGTGTGGATCTCAGGCACTGGAACAAGAAGCTATAACGTTGAAGTTGCCTTGGAGACAACGAGATGCTAAAGATGCCAGAGCCATGGGAAAGGTTGCTAATGGAGTGGAACCAGCCTAGGAGAAAGAAGTTTGTTGGGAGTCTATAAAGATGAAAAGGAGTTGGAGATTTGAAGACTGCTTTGACCTCAGACATGGAAGTTCAGAGTTTGGAGTTTACCCGGCTGATTTCTTGTCTTGCTTTGGAGATTGCAATTAAGTGATTGGATGAATCTCAGAAGAGACTTTGACTTTTAACATTGTTGAGACTACTATAGACTATGGGGACTTTGGAAATGGAACTGAATGTATTTTTTTTATTATGCTATGGTTAGATATGGCCCCTATAGACTCATGTGTTTGAACAAGCTTATGGGGGTCAGGGAGTGGAATGTGATGGTTTGTATATGCTTGGCCCAGGGAGTGGCATGGTTAGGAGGTGTGGCCTTGTTGGAGTAGGTGTGTTACTGTGAGTGTGTGCTTTAAGATCCTTGTCCTAGCTTCTTGGAAGTCAGTCTTCTGGACAGTGGTGATAGGCCACACAAATGGTCATATCAAAATCCTGCCAGCACTTAGTTCTCTGCTGGTACAAATTAACAATTGAAAATACAGAGACAGTTTGAAGATTACCCCAACACTCCATCAAATTCTTTTAGATAATTTAGGCTGATTTGGCAAATATATCCTTCTAATGTGGTTCAGATTTCCTCAATTATTAGGATAATCTGGTTTTGTTAAAGCCTAGGTAACTATTACCTGTCTAGCCTGCCATTTTGCAGTTACTAATGTCATAAGAAAACTTTCTCAAATGCTGTTACTAGGCTATTCTGTGATTTGGTGTTCTTGTTCACAACAGTAGTCAATTAGAACTGCTTTGTATAGTTAGCTTGAACCTGAACCAACCACCCAGCAGCACTTCCTACACTTGTGTATGAGCTTTTATGGTATTTGCTTTTATAAGCTATCCTTGGGATGGACCCCAACATAAGAGAAACATCTGTACCAATATAAGAAACTATTTGGAATAAGACTTCCATTTTGAGTAGGAGTTGAATAAAATTTAATTCCTAAGATCTCCCTAGGAATTGATAATCCTACTTGGCAGAAAAAGACATGTAGGTGGGTAACTGACATCCTAGTAGGCAAGTTAAGATATTAATATTAGGAAAGGCAAGTCCCTGCTATAGTTGAATACCCTCAACCAATGGGAACAGGATAAATGTACAACAAAGACATGTACTTAAGGAAATACCTTATCCCTAAATCCTGATTGGTGGAATAACTTGGCACAGATGTTTGTAGATCTCAGGCAAAAGAAGCCCTATAGGATCTTGACTCAGTGTCACAGTCAGTTCCCTAGTCTGACGTGAGGCCCTGATTGATCAGTTCTGGTGCATGACTAAGATCAGTGTTTGTGTGGTTTGTGAGGCAACTTCTAGACCCCCAAGAGGTTTTTTTTGTTTTGTTTTGTTTTGTTTTGTTTTTTATATGACTCATACCAAGAAGTCTGTACTGGAACCTACATTTCTGCCATAAGCCTATCCTCTAGAAGGTTTAAGGACTTCAATTCTGGTCAAACTTCTGTCATATTTATGTAAAAGTAACTTTTATTCGCCTGAAGCAATTGTCTCAGAGGCTGACAGCCTTTGTCTAATAACCTAGGCCTAGTTCTGGAAGCTTCTAGCCTCTGTAAAATCTTATCTAGACCTAAAATGTTTTCTGCCTCTGAGACTTACTGCTGAATAAGCTTACTCTTTCTAGTTCTTTCTGATCCCTAGCTGGCTGGATCAACTCAGCTGTTCTTACTCAAAACTCCTCTCCACAATGACGGATTCAATCTGGCTTCTTTCAGCTTCTGACTGAATTGTTCTGCTTGGCTTCATACTAACTTTGGCAATATGTTCTAATCTTCTGGTTTCTTTTGTCTTCACCTGTGTCTAGCTTGTTCTCTCTCTACAACCTGGCTCTGTAAAACTGCCATGGTACAACTGTGTTCTTCTCCTGACTGCTCTTCCTGTTGCCTCTTTTCCTCTCTAGTCTCATGAGAGTTGGGCATATCTTATTCCGTCATATTGTTCTCTGATTCGTCTCTTTGTCTACCTCTCAATTAGACATCACTTTCAAACATGTGTACTTCCTTCTACAAACTAAATTTACCTTCACTGTTTGGGATTGAAGGTGTGTACTAAGGGCATGTCTGCATTCCAGCCAGATCACAGAAACCTAGAATGTGGATGTGATCAGAGCAGCCATGTTGCTGCATTAAAATTCCCCTAAATATTCAGGAGTTATTTCTTGATACATAAGGATCTGATCTTAATCCTTAATATTTGCTTTTAGTTTTTTGGGTTTTGGGGGTTTTGGGTTTTTTGGGTTTGTTTGTTTGTTTGTTTGTTTGTTTTTTCGAGACAGGGTTTCTCTGTGTAGCCCTGGCTGTCCTGGAACTCACTCTGTAGACCAGGCTGGCCTCGAACTCAGAAATCCACCTGACTCTGCCTCCCAAGTGCTGGGATTAAAGACATGCTCCACCACCGCCCAGCACCCCTTAATACTCTTAAGACATTTAAATTCTCCTCTTCCTCCCTGCACTAAAAGACATTTCTGAGGATTTTTAGAACTTTCAAGTTACCTCCAGAACTGGCCACCAAGTTTATCTTTGGTGTTCTAATCTCTACAACTTACTGAAATAGTTCTGTCCTAATCCCATTTAGTGGTTCTACAATGGAAAACAGTTCCTCAAGGATGTCAGAGAACAAATGACACTAACCTTCACTTTGTGACATCCCAGTTACATCCTTCCTTTCCACATATTTACATATGGAAGATTCACTAAGAATCCTGCCTCAGTTCTAAGAAGGTGAAGTAGACCATTCTGATAGTACAGACAGCAGCTAGGCCTACTGGCCTAAAGTTTGTTCTGTATATATGAGGTTGCTGTCTCACTGAACAGTTATAATAGGATCTTCTTTCATCTGTGTTCCTCTCTCTATCTAAGCTATTTTTGACTCTCACTATAGCAGTCAACATATGAAATTCTTTTCCTCCTCAACTCATCTCACTATCACTTGTAACAATGTGTTCGAATATGTCCATTTCTGATGTTCTGCTTCCTCTTTCAGACTGTGGTGTCCCATCTGACCTTTTTGCCTTAATTTTCTCCTCCCTGATTAGATGCACAAGAAATTCCTTTGTGGATCACATATTACAACAATTAGTTTTCAAAAGACTTTATCTCTGATGATCCAGTAGTCCTTATTAAATCAAATTAGCTATAGTTTCCCTTCATAAGATAATATAATCTAAACCTTTTTCTAAGACTAGAGCTATAGTGAGTTGGTCTGGGGCTGCTGCGTATTCAAATGCTACATACTGTATCTCAAGACCTGGTTACTCCAAGATGAGCAGATCCTCGCTTATACCAGCTTTTGTTATATAAACCTTCCACACACACACCCATTATCCCTGATTGGCTAGTAAAGATGCCTACAGCCTGGGCTGGGCAGAAGAGAGTGGGAGGTTGTGAAGGTTCCCAGACTTAAGGTCTCAGTCAGGGACCACAAGGGAAGAGGACAGGATGAGATAGAAGAAGCCACCGTTGAGGAGGTAGATAGATCATGAGCGCATGGCCATGAAGGACAGCCTGATGGAGTAGGAGCAGCCCAGGAGAAACATGGCAAGTGATATCTCAGGGTTACTGACAGGGAAGTTGACAAAATGGCATAGAGGATAAATATCTCTCAGCTCTAGTGCTTTAAGGCTTTTTATAAAAATATAAAGGTTTGTGTCCTTTATTTGGGAACTAAATGATCTAAGGTGAGGTAGAAAGCCCCAAATAATATTTACCACAACATAAATCTCCTTTCACTGACTATAACAACTTTATACAGTCAGTAGATACATTTTGAGAGTCACATGTAACCTGAGTGTACTCTGTCAGGGCAGAGAATTTTTACTTCCTTAGGACAACCAATGAAAGTAAGGACCATATCGTTGAGTGTCATTAAGACTCCAAGAGTTCAAACAAAAGTACATGAACTTTAGATGGCAGTCTTTCAAGAAACAAGCATATCAATGTCATAGTGACTATAAGCTGCTTGGTGTCCTCACCAACCTTAGGTTTGTGCTACCAACTAATAAAAGATCAAACTATTTTTTTGCATGACCCAGGAGTGGGAAACGGGGACAGAGAAGACAGGAGCATCATTTGATTTAAATAACATCTTTGGGTGGATCTTAATTGGCATCCTATCTTGCACAATTAATTTTTATCTTTTGTGTCTTAACTTCCTAGGATATTGACAAAGTGGTCAAATAGGAAAAGCAGTCAAATAGGAAAAGACCCTGGAAGCCCTTACTCATCACTCTCACTAAGTATATTGACTTTGTGTATATATGTATATATATTTATGTCCCTAGAACAACCCTGGAAAGCCAAATCATGCTTCCAGGGTCATCTCCCACTGTCTAATGGTCCATTTGAAGTCTGATGAAGTTTATTCACCTTACCACCTCACAGGGTGTATTGGTTATGGCTGGCATATTTTCACATTGAGTTGAAGCTTTCCCTTAGCACTAGTTTAGAACCATGGAAAATGTTATTCAGTAGGAGAATCCCCTAGGAAATTTGTAGTGATGAAAGGATTCATTATACTAGACTATTGATTCAAATTGTAAAGTCAGTCTGTCAGTATTTCTTAACATCCTCAGTCATCTAGGTAAGTTGCACAGACCAATGGAAGGACATAGTTGGTAAGAATTGATGAAATATTTAGCCTGTCATTTCCCAAGCCCCTTCTCTCAGTTCACCTCAACCCTCCACTCCTACAGGAAGACATTTTTATCTCCTTTTGGAATCATTACCATCTGCTCAATACACTTAGTGTCTAAGTGTCAGACAAATTACCTCACCAGCCTGTACTCATAAGAGGATATGTGTATTACTGGGGTTGCTTAACACTACTACAGTGTACTCTACCTTTGTTAAATATCACTTCAACTGCATGTTCCCAGGATATCAAACTCATATATCCCAAAGCCTAGAGAGTGTACTAGAAAAGATATTAGCTTAGGTTCCCTCTAGCCCCAACTGAAGGGATTCCATAAACACTATTAACTAACCTATGTCTTTCCCACTATGGAAACTTTTTTTCAACCTGTGTACAGCTAAGCTAAAGAGTATAGATGTAGGGTTCATTTCTAGGGCTGTACCAATCTCCTGACTCTTTCGATCTCAGCTAATGGACCTCAACTCCTGCCACTAGTACTAAAATCAAGTTTTTTAAAGAGCCTACATTGCACAAGAAATAAGATGACAATCTAAGAAAACAGCTTCTCCTCTCCCAAGAACTAGGACAAGAATAGTACAACTTCAAAATGAATTTGCATCTAGCTGGAAACTTGTGGATTTTCTTTACACTATTTTTCTGTGATATATTATTTTCTTTCTTCATAGTCCTGCAACACCAATGGCTCTTTGTTTATCATATAAAGTGACATCCATACCAATTCTTTAATCCTCTTCTAACAGACTTCTCTAAAGATCTTCACTACCTTGGCTAGTTTGACCCACCATGAGAGAGAATCATAACCTCTAGCAACTCCCTGGTCCTTTGTCTCACCCACTCAGCTTCTCAGCCTTGAAATCTAACAGTGATTTTCATTATTGCTCTGACTATCGTAGTCATCCCTACTGCCCTACACAGATTCTTCCTTAACTTTATTTCTGCTTCTAGATTTGTATCTTGAGCAAATCTTTAAAAAACAAAAACAAAAAAACTAAACTCCATTGTTACCAACATGAACCTTCCAACTTGTACTAGTCAGCTAGAAAACCTACCCTAACCCATCACAAGCCCCATGAACCACTGCCTGGTTTTCTTCTTCACGGACTTGGTGTTCTTTTCTTACCTTCCTCTCCACTGAAAGTCATCTTAACCTTAAAAACATGACAGGGCTCATTTGTGTCTCTGTTGGGATTATTTTCATTTGTGCTACTAGACCAGGTCTTGGCAATTAGAAATTGGAAGTATCTACCTCTTGGTATACCCATCTCAGATATCACAGTGTAAAGACAGGCTTTTAAAAATTATTTCAGGGCTGGAGAGATGGCTCAGCGGGTAAGAGCACCGACTGTTCTCCTGAAGGTCCTGAGTTCAAATCCCAGCAAGCACATGGTGGCTCACAACCATCTATAACAAGATCTGACGCCCTCTTCTGGTGTGTCTGAAGACAGCTACAGCGTACTTATGTATAATAAATAAATCTTTTAAAAAATTATTTCAGATTAATTACCCTGATGTCAGCCCTTCATTGGAATAACAGCTGGGGGCATTCCTAAGGGTATGATTTACCAAGAGGAATTATCCTGGTGGTTGAGCTAGACATGGAAGAAATACTAGGAACTTTGCTAGAAATTGTTACTCCCTAGAATGGATACATGATTGGAAACTTTTCCTTTTCTGTGTTTTTAATGTTTCTTATTAATTTTTGTGTTATTGAGGGCATACATGTGCAAAAACAAATACACGGAGATCAGCGAACACCTCTAAGGAGTCTGTTCTGGGGATTGAACCTAGCCTTATTCAGAAAGTGCTTTTACCCCAGTCATCACACTGGCCCCTTCTGTGCTGTTAAGACAGTCAACAGTCCCACTGCCAAAGCCATGAGCCCAACCAGAGCACCTAAGACTCCTGTGCTCACAGACTCCTAATAATAGTCCTTGTTGCATAGGGCCATGTTTGTGCTGTTGCAAGTTCCTCAATTTGTACCTGAATACTTTGGGCCAGATGGAATTGGAAACTTTCAATCTCTTAAAGTTGGCTAAATCTCTAAAAGTGCCTTACCTGGCACTGGTCCCCTCTTGCATTTTCCCTTACCACTTCCAATGATTCTCTTTATACTAGAAATGTCATTTGACTTTCTCTTTAAGAGCACTATAACCTGTTTTAACAGACACTACAAAAAACTCTAACCAAACTCAGTGTAATGTTAAAACCTTTCAAGATTCTGAATTCATTTCAACAAGAAGCCAAAACCCTCCTAACTAAAGAGGTTTTGGAGTTCTCATAGATATGCTTTCACGGACATTGGTTCCAAAAAGAGTACTATGCAACTGGCTACATTCAAAATGAAGTCTGGTAACAATTTGCTGACAGGGGTGGGTTGGTACCATATACATACTTCTTTATGGTGAAACCACAAGCTGAACTTTGGGGATCCTCTACTTACTCAAATTCCTATTTCAGCTGCCAAGACAAGCAAACCTAACTAATGAGCTATCTGACTTACAGTAAGCTATGTGATGTGTTATTTGGTGGTTTAGTTTGATTTTTGAGACAGGGTTTCACTGTGCAGTCCTAGATTCCCTAGAACTCACTGTGTAGACCTAGAGGACCTGGAACTCATTACGTAGACCAGGATGGCATGGAACTCACAGAAACCCACCTGTCTCTACCTCCTGAGAACAGGATTTACATGTGTATACCACACCCAGCCTTAAATTTTAAATATCAACTAGTAAGCACTGAATACTTGGGCCAACCAGCTTGAGAACCTAGACAGTAACTTTATATAAGCCAGACTTTCTTCATTCCTTTGGAACACACTAACAATTTATGCCAATGGCTCTCTCCCCAGTTTGCACATTACTTGATGGAAATCTGTCTTTTGCCTTAATTTTTTCTTAGTGATATATTTTTTGTTTTTATTAAATCTACATTGTTATTAAATATTTATTAATGTATGAGTCTATAAGAGATGGAGAGAGAGAGCAGGAATATGTATGTCACATATGTGCAGATGTCTAAAGAAGCTATAAGAAGGTGTGAGATCCCCTGTAGTTACAGGCAGTTTTGAGTCACTGGATTTGAGTGCTGCAATCTCTGGTCTTTTGAAAGAACAGCAACTGCTCTTAGCCTCTGAACCTTCACCGTAGCCCCAAATCTACATTGCTTAATATTAATAAAGCTGAATTATTTTCGTATATATTGCTGATAGGATAACTGCTTTTCCGATTTATATATAAAATGTGTATATTTTATATTTTAATAAAATGTGTAAAATAAAAAATTGGGTTTTTTTATTAAAATTATTCACACAGAGAGAGACACACACATACAAATCTGGGACGATTAATATACTATGCCAAAACCATTTGTTTTTAAATTTTATGTGTATGAGTGTTTATTGCCTATTATGTTTTTAGTTTTCTGACCGTTTCTTTTTTCTGTTTTATCATAGTTGTACTATTGGTTTACTGGCTTCTGTGGTTAATGTCTTTTTTAAAGATTATTTGCTTTTATTTCATATGTATGAATGTTTTACTTGCAGGTATGTATGTGTACCACATGTGTGCCTGGTATCCTTGGAAGCCAGAAAAGGGCATTGGATCCACTAGAACTGGAGTTACAGGTGGTTTTGAGCACAATGTGGGTGCTGGGAACTGAGCCCCAGTCCTCTACAAGAGCATTATGTGCTTTTAATCCCTGAAACACCTTTCCAGTCCATGTTTGTTTATTTCTTAGCTTGTCTACTGGCTTTGTGGCACTAGCTTTAAAGGTATTAGTTATAAATTTGAAAACATGAAAATTTTTTATACATATTCTGTAAGGAAAAGAACAGGAACAAAAATTATTGACCCAGTTATGTTCATCCAAATGATACATCGAGGGAGACAGCTTCCTCTGATGTTTTACTTCAGTTCCTAATGTTTTGAGGCTGGGAGTTGGTTTTGTTTTTGTTTTTGTTTTTTAACCATAAATTTTCTTATTTTGTTGTACTTATTTTTAAGTTCCAGGCTCTGTTCCTCTAACTCAGTTCCAGTATAAAGATGGGAAGTGTTTTGGGTTTAGTTTTGTTTTGTTTTGTTTTGAGATAGGATCTCACCATGTAACTCTTAACTGTCCTAGAACTCACTGCCTCTTGAGTTCGGAGATTACAGACATGTGCCACCACACCTAAAATGGGAACTTAAAAATAAAAAGTATTGCTCATTTCTGCATGAGATCTTTAATATTGTCTTGTAACCAACAAAATAGAAAAGGCAATCAATATAGTTGAGAGAAGATAAAGGTTAAAACAAATTCAAGAAACCAAAGATGAAGAGGCCAACTACTTAGATATTAAGATGTAAAATAAGTAACAAAAACCTTATTTTTGTACATTGAGGGCCTCGTTAATAACTGAAGGCATGCTGTTAAATAAGCCTGTGCTCGCTCGCTCTCTCTCTCTCTCTCTCTCTCTCTCTCTCTCTCTCTCTCTAACACACACACACACACACACACACATTTGGCAAAGTCTTCAGCCACTCTATTTCCCTTTCTAGTTCACCCTGTGTCTTAATTATGTCATTCATCTCTCTCCCTTCCAATTTCACAATCACTTCTCTGCTTCAGTACGTAAGCATTACTTCTCAAATGGTCTTTTTATAAGTTTAGCCTCCGCACAACTATTAAAGTACTGGTTGAAACTGGTTTAAACCTGCAGTATATATTCTCTTGGTTTAAAAATGAGTGACTAGGTATAGTGATGTACACTTTTAATCCCAACAGATCTCTGAATTCTAGGCCAGCCTAGTCTACCTAGCAGTTCCAGGCCAGCCAAGGCTACTTAATAAAATCCTGTCTACAAAACAAACGAAAAAGTAAATAAAAATAAAACTTATAGTGAGGAACTACACATGTAGTTAAATGTTACTGCATTTGGCTAGCATGCCCAAGGCTGTAGGTTCATTTCCTAGCACCACAAATTAATAAATTAATGCCTACAGTGGTTGCTGTTGTAATTGAAAGTCCAAATCCATCAGCATGGTATTTAAGAGTTTTTACCCTACAATCTTAATCTTCCCTTTTCTAAACTACTATGTCACTATTTCTTCCACATGGGTTCAAGTCCAATAAGGTCTGGCAGGATATTTCTCTCTGATATTTTCCTCACTCCATTCTTTTATTCCCAGAAAAGAAATTAATATTAGTTCCACATTCTGTTTCCATTATTTAATCTGTAAATGTCTCTTTAGTCTTTGACAACTGACTCTGAAGATTCTAGTTGTCCTAATATCTACCATTAGTTTAATAGAAATTTGATATGATATGAACATCAGCAAGAATAGACCATTAATATTAGTACATCTTCCTGATTTTACAAGTAAGTAAAATAAAACTAAAAAGGCTTCAGAGCTAGTATAGTGGTATAAGGCAAAGTCTAAACTCCTGTATTCACACCTATTTCCTGACGTCTATCCTGTTTGACATTTTGCTGATTTGTCTACCCATACCTTTGCCTTCACAGAACTTGCCCTTCATAAGTGCTATTGACTAAATGAATACCTACTCCAGGTAACATAGTAGTTTGGGCAGGCTAGTAGTATGTTTCCACTCAATAGAAGAAGGCACCATTCATAAAAATACCTTTAAATTCTCCAAAACACAAACAAGAAAGGAAGGAAGGAAGAAAGAGAAATAAAGAAATGTATTGTTGGTTGGGTCTCAAATATTGGGGGAGGGAATAAAATAGCTTTAGTGTGTCTAAATATGGCCTTTTGTTTTAGCATAAACCACAGCACAATGATCACAAAGCAGTTTCAGTTGATTTTTTTTTTGTAGTTTCATTTTGGTTTGGTTTGGTTTGGTTTTGGTTTGTTTTTTTTCGAGACAGGGTCTCTCTGTGTATCCCTGGCTGTCCTGGAACTCACTCTGTAGACCAGGCTGGCATCGAACTCAGAAATCCGCCTGCCTCTGCCTCCCAAGTGCTGGGATTAAAGGCATGCGCCACCACCGCCCAGCTTCAGTTGACGTTTAAAAGTCAGGTTTTCCAGTTGACTTTTGGTAGAACACACTGCAAAGCTAGCCGAATGCATAAACACTCTCCTGGTAGAGTAAATAAAATAGTTAGGCTTAGCAAAATCCTGTATAACACATATATGTGAACTTGCTTTCATATTGGAAAAAAAAAGTTTTAAATGTCATTAGTATTTATTAGTTAAATGTTAGTATTTATTAGTGCTTATATAAACAAGTACAAGATCAGTTTTATCTTTTCTATGGCTATATTAGGGAATCAAATAATAAATAGAATGTAGCATTTACTTATTTACATTGTGAATATATGCAAATTCATTTATTTACATTGTGAATATGTGAGTGTGTGCATATGTGTTCACATGTTCACATACTCCCACCATGGTAGTCATGGGAAGTCAGAGGACAACTTTCAGGGGGTCCTTCTACCATACAGATTCCAGTGATCAAACTTAGGGTATCCGGTTCAGTGACAAGCACCTTTACCCAACGAGCCGACTATCTTACCAGTCCCAGGATATAACATTTAGTATTTTAAAGACTCAGTAGTGAATGCTGATAAGGACTGGTAATTTTTAAGCCAAGTGTGGTGGCACATTTTTATAATCTAACACTTGGAAGACAAAGGAAGGAAGATTTTGAGTTCAAAGCTAGCTTGGCCTCTATAACACTCACTACCCATCTAATAATAAATGATTTTAGTTATTATTCTTATTGCAATCAGATTTTCATTAGAGACTTAGTAAAATATAATATCAATTCAACTTTTTAACTATATTTTTCTGTTCTTTCTTTAGTGTTGCTAATAACAGTACTTGTAGTGGAAGGGATTGCTGTGGCCCAAAAGACCCAAGGTAAAGTATGGACAGTGGTACGTGGCATGTTCAGAGCAGTTTGAAAGAATTACAACTTTAGAATGCTATGTCATAATCCTTTCTTGGTTTGATCTCTATTACTGTGATAAAATACCATGACCAAAGCAGCTTGGGAGAAGGAAGGTTTTATTTGGCCTACAGTCTCACATTGTAGTCCATCATCAAAAGAAGTCAGAACGGGAGCCAGGTGGAGCAGGAACCTAGAAACAAGAACTGAAGCAGAGGCTTATGGAGGAACACTGCTCCCTGGCTTATGCCTCATAGCTTCCTCAGCCTGCTTTCTAACAGCACCCAGAACCAATTGCCCAGGATGACTCTACCCACAGTGGGCCATCCCACATCAATCATTAGTCACGACAATGCCCCATAGACTGGCCTACAGGCCAATCTTCTGAAATCTTTTTTCAATTTAGGTACCCTCTCAGATGACTCTAGCTTAATTGACAAAAAATATTAACCAACACATTGTTCTTGAGTATTGCAATGACCTAAAGCTTTGTGCCAACCTATGAACCTCAGTTTAGCCAAAATCAGCTACAGTTAACTAAATTGTCTACAAAAAGCTTGCCCTGATAAAACTGTTTTAAAGCCAAAATCACTGGTAGCTTTTAGTACACTGTTAATTACATCTAAAAAATTAAATGAAATTCACAGTTCTATCATTAATAAAAATAAAAGTGTCTTTTCAAGTGTGAACAAGTAGTTTTTCAGTATAGTCTCAAAGCCAGTTGGTCCTATTGTAATTGCTAGTATGTTGGTGGTTTTTTTATTTTTTTGAAGCAAATTTTATGTCAGAGTTTAGTGCATTTTGTGTACAACTTTATTTTTTATATTCATCAAAATTATATGTTTAAATGATAAAAAAATCGAATTATGTTTAAACAATTAGAAAAAATCAGCTTTTCATTCTGTTCTTCCTATTTCCTGCTTTATGAAAATAACTATTTTAAGCTCTATCCTTATTTTTTGTGGAAAAAGATGGACACGTGTGCTACAGTGCCCATCTATAGGGTTGAACAGCTTTGGGGAGTGTATTCTTTCCTACTGCTTCCTGAGTTATGGTGGCAGAAGCCATGTCATCACCACTTATGTTTCATGACTGGCTCTTTTGGCAAATCTCTATCTCCAAAAATAGTTACATTATAATTCATAACAGTAGCAAAATTACAGTTATGAAATAGCAGTGAAAATAATTTTATTGTTGGTGGTCACCACAACATGAGGAATGGCATTAAAGGGTCACAGAATTCGGAAAGTTGAGACCCACTGCTTTAAACCATCTTAACCCACAAATAACTGCTTTTTTTTTTAATTTTCAGAATCTTTATATAACATAATTTAAATAGCTGCTGCTTTTTTGTCATTTAAGTTTTAAAGATTAGGTACTGATTTCTCACCATGAAACATGAGATATTGGTACATTGACATACCTACTATTCACCCACTTATAGATATAACTGTATCATAATTCAGGTTAAATCAGCATTCAGAACTAGGCCTTGTGGTGCATGCCTTTAATCCATGCTACTTGTGAGGTTGAGGGGGGAGGTTAACAAATTCAAAGCTGGCCTGACCTTGCATGGGCGACATTTCAAAACCCATCTTACCAATAACTAAATCAACAGACAAACAAACATAAAACTCTGCTCAGGATTTAAGCCACTCATCAAAGTTTTTCAATATGAATTTTGTCTTTGGGTTTAGGAATATTTTGGTTTTGTTCAGTTTTTTAAATTTCCTCTACTTTCTCTTTTACATCTTTTCAGGAATCCATAGTATTTACTTACAGCCTTCTTGGGTTTTATTACTTATCTTAGTTAGGGTTTACTGCTGTGAACAGACACCATGACAAGGCAACTTTTATAAGGACAAATTTAATTGGGGCTGACTTACAGGGTCAGAGGTTCAGTCCATCATCATTAACATGGAAGCATGGCACTATCCAGGCAGGCATGGCATAGGAGAAGGCTGAGAGTTCAACATCTTGTTCCAAAGGCAAACAGGAGAAGACTGGCTTCCAGGCAGCTAGGAGGAGGGTCTTAAAGCCCACGCCCACAGTGACACACCTACACCAACAAGGCCACACTTCCCAATAGTGCCATTCCCTTGGCCAAGCATATACAAACCATCACATTACTGTAGTACAAAGTTGTGGGTGTATTATGAAATTTAATAATGAATTAAATTATATAAAAATTTAATTTCTATATAGTTTCACACATATTTTTGTCCAATATGATGAAACTTCCTCACTTTTTATTGTATAAACTGAGAATTACAAAACGTTTTATGGAAAGAACCAAAAAATATTTAAGTCTCTATGAGTCTGTGTCTGAAATAGTGACCTAGCTCTTTTGATGTGTGAAAGCAACCAAATGAGCAATTGAAGAGCATTGGTACAGTCCAATAAAGTTTAACATACGTCCACAGGCCTCCCTGTCTCTGCCTTAAACTTGCTGAGATTTTCATTTTCTCTATTTGGTGAAGCTTGGTTCTATTCATATTTTTCTTTTCTTTCTTTTTTTTTTTTTTTTTTTTTTTTTTTTTTAGGAATGTACTTCTTAGCCAAGTGGTGTTGGCACACTTTAATCTCAGCACTTAGGAGGCAGAGGCAGGCAGATCTCCGTGAGTTTGAGGCTAGCCTGGTTTACAGAGCAAGCTCCAAGATAACCAGGATATACAGAGATACCCTGTCTCAAAAAAAAAAAGTGCTTTTTGTTTTATGAATATATTTGCTTTCCTGTCTCTGGGAAATTACATGGAATCCTGTTGTTACTGGTTGGTTGGTTGGTTGATAACTTAGGTTTGTTGTTTATTTTAATTTCATTGCATGGGCTGTCTTTACCTAGGGTTGCTTTATTGTGTTTTCCAATCTATTTTTCATACTAGAAGCTTTCTTCAAATTCCTAGTTATCCCTTTATATACTTATATTTAAATTTATATGTGTACTTATATTTTAACTTGCAAATATATGTATATATACTTACATATGTGTTTATATCTTAATATATATTATATTTTAACAGGAACACTACAACTGATCTTGAGTTGTCTGTAGGTATAGGTAGGATGTGGTTATCATAGTTCTTATCTTGGATTTGAACTGACATTTGGGACTCTCTGATCTGTATGATTAACCCTTTCTTAGATAAATATTGGAGTCCTCAAAAATAAATCTGTTTCCTGTCAAGTCTCTGTTACTTCAAGAGACCAAGTAGGAGAAACCTAGGACTATCATTGAGTTTGTTAACATTTGCCAACCTCCAAATTTTCAAGTTGCCATTTTCAACCTCAGCTGCTCCTGGTAGTCCTCAGTCCAATAATCCTACCTTTCCTTTACCAAATAAACGTGCCATTGCACATGTGGGTGGAGATCAGAGGAGAGCTTGCAGGTTCTCCCCTTCTACTATATGGCTTCTGGGGGTCAAACTCAGGTTGTCAAACTTGGTGGCAAACTTACCCTCTACTATCAAGCTTTCAAAATAAATATACAAAAGCTTTCTTGTACTTCTGCTGTACTCAGTTGGTTATACTCAGTTTGACAGTGGTTCTTAAAAAGTTATATATGCAACAGAGTAGGCAATTGTTTTAGAGTGTTGAGGGAAAGAAAAGAATGCTTATTATGTTTTGTTATAATGATATTTGAAATTCTGTTCAAGATGGACAAAATATTGGAATCAAGCACATTCCTGCAACCCAGTGTGGTATTTGGGTTCGAACCAGCAATGGAGGTCATTTTGCTTCACCAAATTATCCTGACTCATATCCGCCAAACAAGGAGTGTATCTATATTTTGGAAGGTATTTGACAAATCTTTTTCTTTTGTGAGATGAATTTTACTTCTCTGTAAAACTGAAGGCATTAGCTAAACAAGTTTAAACAAGTTGGAACAAAAATTGAATGTGTTTGAGTTAAATAAAAACAAAGATTTATAAATATTGAATACACTAACAAAATGATCGTTAAATATTAATGGGAATTTTTAATTGTTTTCTCTAATAAGGAATATAAGTTCACTGATGTACCTTACTGGGCCTCTGTTCATGTTGATGAGCTCCTTGGTTTTTCTCTATATCACATATGGTACATTATTTTCTATAAAGTAAGCAAGCATTAGCCTTTCACCTCTCCTAATTTTAGTCAGCAAAGTATATTTAGCTAATTTAATAATTGTCATATACCACAGGGAAATATTACTGTAATTCTACAACGTAGCATGATTATACCTGTAAAAGAGTTTTATTATGGCTTCTACATGCATAGTTCACAGTGTGATTCTCTGATGTGGATGAAGCATTAAAGGGGTTGATTTGTCTTGTCTGTCCCCACATGTCTGTCTCCTTCATCCTGCCCTGTTTGCTTACTCTTTTAGCTGCTCCTCGTCAACGAATAGAGCTGACCTTTGATGAACGCTATTATATAGAGCCATCATTTGAATGTCGGTTTGATCACTTGGAAGTTCGAGATGGGCCATTTGGTTTCTCTCCTCTTATAGATCGTTACTGTGGCATGAAAAGCCCTGCATTAATTAGGTCAACGGGAAGATTCATGTGGATTAAATTTAGTTCTGATGAAGAACTTGAAGGACTAGGATTTCGAGCAAAATACTCATTCATCCCAGGTAACAAATTAACTGTCCTTAATAAATAAGTTATCTTTCAGTATATCACTGATTTTAGAATCAAAAAGTTAGAAAAGGAGAATTTGGGCTGAAGAGATGGCTCAGGAGTTAAGAGCACTGGCTACTCTTTCAGAGGTCCTGAGTTCAATTCCCAGTAACTACATCATGGCTCACAACCATCTATAGTGGAATCTGATGTCCTCAGCTGTCATGCAGGCACACATGAAAACAGAGCGCTTATATACATAAATAAATAAATATTTTTAAAAGAGCAAAGGATAATTTGATCAAGGTAATGAAGACTAAAGAAATTGTCATAGTCAAAAAAAAACAGTCGAGGAACAAATAAAGAAAAAATTTTAATAGGGAACAATAGTCCATATATCATTCTAATTTTGTGATTTATCAGATAAATTTGCATTTTCTTCTTAAATACCTTTTAGGGAACAATTTAAGACCAACAACATAAAAATAAATATATTTTTTAAAAAATAATTCAATCTATTTTCACAATTTCAAAAATTTGTTTCATAGATTATTTTAATTGTACTCATTAACTATCCATAAATACTCTAGATACTATTTAACAATAAAATTGATACTACACCTCCATTTAGAGGGCTAGATCTGAGATTGAGTCTTCTCTACCATCCAGCAGCTATACACTTAAGCACAAAGTTGTGCCTGAGACTTGATAATAGTAAAGTAGTTATACCTTCTGTATTTGTTCCTGGGACTGACATAACTAATTAATGTAAATCTGGTAACTTAAAGAGAAAACAATTTGTTGTAGTTCTAGAGGCCAAAAATTCCAAATCCAATAAAGCCTCCCCCCCCCACCCCCCAGGAACTGAATATGTTCAATTTTGTTGGGAATGAGTGGGATTGAGACAGTCTCTCTATGTAGCCCTAAATTGTCCTAGAACTCTCTGTGTACATGGTGCAAGCCATGAACACTGCCTTGCTCAGTTGAGATTAAAGGTGTGTGCCACCACAACCAGCTAGTATCTGTTCTTTATCTCTTCCATTGTTCTAAAAAGACTGTTTGTGTTTGTGACCATATTGCTCTAGCTTCTGACTTCTCTTTTTTGTCTTAAAATGCTTTTTCTCATTTATTTACTTATTTATTTATTTACTTACTTATTTCTGTGTCTGTATATCTGCATGTACGTAAGCACAGAGTGCCCACAGAGATCAGAAAAGGGCATCATGTCCCCTGAAGCGAGTTACAGGTGATGTGAGCTTCCCTGTGGGTGCTAGGAACAGAAATCTCATTCCCCCTGAATAGAACAGCAAGTGTTCTTAGATGCTGGTCCATTTCTTCAAACCCAGTCTTCTTAAAATTCTTATTGAAGTCTTTAGTGTTGTAATACAATATCCATCTTTTTTTATAACCATATAAAGTAGAATTCACAGGGACTTGGATGTGGATATATCTGGCCACTGTTACAATGTCAGCCTACTATAGATAGGTCTTCCCATGCCTGATAAGCACCCTGATCAAATGCTGTGAGAGCTCCAAAGCTCCGTCCAGTGAAAAGTACCCATAATCTGATGTAGAAACTCAGAAATCAGTATGTCATTGTGCCCAAGGAGCTTACACACTTAACAGAATGAAAAAATAACCTCCTGCAGCAAGTGTATTATTGTTTTTGTTTCATTTTTTTCTGGCAGAAATTTGTTAATTGAAAAATACACAAATGAAACTAATTATCTTGTCACACTTTATGCTTAAAATCATGAAAATTTGGTAGTCTTGATTAAGTCTTAAATTAAGATGGATTTCTTTATTCAATAGGCTTTTTATAAAACTGGTCATGCTCTGCATAAAGCTCTATTACTAGCTTTTTTTTCTTTAAAAAATATAACTACTTTGTATCTGAATCAGTAAGCATTATATAAGTTATTTGCATTACTGTTATCTATTTAATATTGAAAGGACAACATTTTCAAACAGGAAAACTTGCTTAATGGATTTCAATAGCAGTTTTAGTATCACAGCAAAATTGAGCAGGAAATAATTATCACACACATCCCTCCACTCCCCTGTATCCACATCTTGCCAAAAGTGGTATCAGTACAACACCATGGGTACATCATAATTACCCAAAGTTAGCTTACAATATAATATAGTTCACCTTTGGTATATATCTGATGATAAGTATATGTGATAAATATCATATATCAACTGTTACTATGCAGAACAGTTTCACTGCATAAAAACTTCCTATGTTCCACTGTACATCTGTCCCACATCCTAAATTTCTAGCAACCACTGGGCCATGTTTTTCCATTTCTGTATCATATACAGTTAGGATCATATAGTAAGTTGACTCTTCCAGGTTGACTTCTTTCACTTAATTATATAAACACAAGATTTTCCATAGTTTGATAGGTGATAGAAGGTGTGTGTGTGTGTGTGTGTGTGTGTGTGTGTGTGTGTGTGTGTGTGTGTGTGAAATTTACTGTATATATGTTTGCTACTGTTCATGGGCAGAGCTTAGTAGATAACTTGTAGGAATCAAATCTCTCTACTATGTGGACTCCAAGATGAATTGAGACATGTGCTAGGGAAAATTAGAAACAAAAGGGAAAGTTGTATAAATCCAGTTATATAAATTACCTAAAGTTGTTCACCACTCTAGTTGGCAACATGAACCTGGTAGAGTGGGGCCTAAAAATGAGGTAGATTAACGTTTAATGCAATAGCCAACTTTATTGAGAGCATCAGGCAATTTATATGCTGGGTACTAAGAAGAATCACATGAGTAAACTGTTCAGTTACAAGGACAATCCACACATGACAAAAAAATATGTTTTTCCATAGAGGCATCTGAATAACAACAGCTGAAATAACCTCACTCCTATTATCTACACCTGGGAGGAGCATAAAAACACATTACAAGAACAATTATATGTTTTGAAGAAACTGAGGTCACAAGTCTCTTGTCTTGATTCCTTGTTTCCTCACGAGTGCTCAGACTTCTCATACAACTCATTTTTGGACTGTTCGAACACCAAGTGATAAAAATTTAGAAAGTAGAAAATTAGAATTTTAATGTGTATAGACTTTCCTTTTTGATAATGAAAACTAGTTTTGAATATAAAACAGTGATTATTTAGTACTAAACTAAAACTAAAACTGATCTCTACACCAGAAAATGGTTAACATAGCTAGGAATGTGCCACAGCTACTTATAATGAGCTACTGAGGAGGTTGAGATAGGAAGATAGCACATTTGAGGACAGACTGGGCTAGATGTATGGTTTTATCTCAGAGGGGAAAAAAAAAAAACATAGTTTCTATGCTATGCTTTATCTAGAATTTATTACAACTAAAATAGGGTGACTTATTTTTCTCAAAATATCTAATGTAAACACAAGATGACTGAGTAAACACAAAATACCTCTGTGAACCAGTTCACAGAGATTTGAGACCAGTCATTTGTCACAAAATAATTAATCTGTTTAATTGGTCAGGTATTTAATGTTTACTGCCTACATTAACTGGAGTAATTGATGTTTTACTGTCATAAAATGCTATTACAAAGTGTATATGTGAGTCACATTTTCACAAATTTAGAGTTCTTGAAACAAAACAAATAGTCAATAATAAAGACATGTTTTTCAGGGCCTGGGAAGATTGGTTTAACTGCTTGCTATGCACATGAAGGTCTACACTCCCATGTAAAAGAAACCCTGTGAAAATGAGAACCTGTGTGTGGCAGCACACAACTGTAACCCCAGCACTGGGAGACAGAGACCAAGAGGATCCTTGAGGCCTGACCCATTCAAAATCTTCAGACTCTAGGTTCAGTGAGAGAATAAGTTCAATTAGAGATCCTGTTGCTAATTTTTTTTTTTAAAAAAAGTGGAGCATGATATGGAATATATACAAGTAAACCTCTGACCTCTTTAAAATATTTTAAGCATTTTCAAAAAATATGTTTAAAATAAGTAACCAAATTTGGGTGTAAAAGATGGCTCAGCCAGTAGAAAAAAGCATTTGCACATAGATTTAATTTAATCCCCATATTCCCACAAGGTGGCAGGAGAGAACTAACTTCTGCAAGTTGTCCTGACCTCCATATACAAAACTAATTAAAACCAACCAACTTTTATATGTAAAGACATTCATTTTGAACAAAAGTAGTTTTTGGTTCTTTTAACCTATCAAGAGAAATTTCTATACTCTTTATAGGTAAAGTACAGATAAGTTGTAAAGTGCTTAGAATTTCTGGAGTATTTTATTTTTGCACCTTATAGGATTTCTGGTATTACATTTATAGAAGTATCATAAATATTAAATAATATCTATTTTATAGATGAGGAAACTTAAGAATTAAGTACTTTTCTTATACAGTAGCAAATCTAGGACTGTATTTCCTGGGGTTTTTTCTATTGTGTCATATTACTTTTTTCTGTTAGACAGAAATTCCCCAGTTTTTTAATCTCTAAGAAAAACAACTCATCTCAATAAATATGTGATGTATAATCAGCTAAAATATAACTGTTTCTGCTGTTATTTGAAGGCATATTTCCAGTTATACACTATACAGTATGTTTAAGGCCAGCCTATATGCACTTATAATTGCAAAGTGGATCTCTTCTAATTCAAACCCAGTCTGGTCTACATAGTAAGGTCTAGGACAGACAGAGCTATAAATAAAAACCTTGTCCAAAAATAATAATAATAAAAATAAATCTTTAAAAAAAGAAAGAAAAATAAGTTTGATTAATTTTCCAAAAAACTACTATAGCATTTCCCCAGTGTAGTTTAAGATTTTGAATCTGCTTTTTTTTTTTTTCTGTGAAAGAGCTGGTGCCTGCTAGTTGACTCATTAAATAAGAGTATGTTTAGTGGCCAGGCAGTGGTGGCGCAC
Organism: Mastomys coucha; assembly: GCF_008632895.1. Classification (NCBI taxonomy): domain Eukaryota; kingdom Metazoa; phylum Chordata; class Mammalia; order Rodentia; family Muridae; genus Mastomys; species Mastomys coucha. The sequence continues at coordinate 224,042,474 of NW_022196905.1, read as the reverse complement.
ACCTTTAATCCCAGCACTTGGGAGGCAGAAGCAGGCGGATTTCTGAGTTTGAGGACAGCCAGGGCTACACAGAGAAACCCTGTCTCGAAAAAAATTAAAAAAAAGTTTAGTAAAACTTTAAGAACAATCACTGAAATGTGTTTGAAATTAAGATAATAGTTTACTTCACTTTCCAGTCTCTAATCTGGATACTTTCTAAAGTATCTTCAATTAATGTCAGTATTAATAGGAATTAAGTGTCCTTTTATTTGGAGTAAACCATGTATGTGAAATAGTTTTTCCAGATAATGTATATAGTTAGTCTTACATTTACGGTTCCTATTTTAACCGAGAAATAATTACTGAGGTATCTGTATAATATTTTTGAAAAAAACATTTGACTGATTAAATATGAACTATTTATAAGCCAGTAGCACTGAGTATTTTTATATTTGTAAATATCACCACTACTCATTGAAGCAGACATTTTAGAAAACACTTAATATGGCTCAACACAGAGGAAATATATTACTTTTAAGGCTGAACAATATTCTGTTATATTAAATATACCATATTTTATTTATCTGTTCATGTGTTAGAATAATTACTACAATTGACAGTTAATGTTTACAGTAGCAATAAAGAATTCATGATGAAATCAAAAATACACAAATTTTCATTAAATGTTAATCCCATAAACATTGTTGTAAATGAGAGTGATATGCAGTATCTGTCAATGAACATGTCCCTTAGGTTGATATGTAATGATGCCTTAAACATAACTTTAAGTTAGCTCTGAAAAGCTCAGTACCAATGGCTCTCTTCTCTTTTCTGTTACAGATCCAGACTTTACTTACCTTGGAGGTATTTTAAATCCCATCCCAGGTTTAGTATATTACCTCTTTCTTTGTGTGACTTTTTTTGTTAGTTTTATTTTTCTTTGAATATCTTTTTTTTCCCCCTAGATTGCCAGTTTGAGCTCTCAGGAGCTGATGGAATAGTACGGTCTAGCCAAGTAGAACAAGAAGAAAAAACAAAGCCTGGACAAGCAGTTGATTGCATATGGACAATCAAAGCTACTCCAAAAGCTAAGGTATTGTTTGTTGTATATTGACTTACTTCAGAGAAGAACATTAGAAGGTGTGATTTCTATAATGTGTTGTTTGATTCATGTAAATATTTGTGATTCTTTAAGTTCTTTTGTTCCATTTACTGTATTGGGGACCTATGAAGATCAAACTGGTTTTGTAGTTAAATAAACTGAGATAGAAATAATTTAAAATATTATATGTGTGTGTATATATACATATATAAAAGTTTTTTTAATTTGTTTGTTTGTTTGTTTGTTTTTTGAGACAGGGTTTCTCTGTGTAGCCCCGGCTGTCCTGGAACTCACTCTGTAGACCAGGCTGGCATCGAACTCAGAAATCTGCCTGCCTCTGCCTCCCAAGTGCTGGGATTAAAGGCATGCGCCACCACCGCCTGGCTTAATTTTTAAGTCTGTGGATGCACAAAGGCATACAGCACATCTCTGGGAGTCATAGGACAACTTCATAGATTTGACTTTCTTCTTCTGGGGGTAAATTCAGGTCACTGGGATTGCACAGCACATTTTTTTACTTGCTGAGCCATCTCATCAACTTCATGTAAAGATTCTTAATCTTCAAAGATTATGATTTTTACTCTTATTGAATCATAACTGATAAATGTAAGTATTGATCAAACACTTGGGTTTTATGGAGGGGGTGGTTTTGTTTTTGGGGTTTTTTTGTTTTGTTTTGTTTATGGTGAGTAAAGTAGTCACTGTGTAGGTGTGAAGCCCTAAGTTCAGATGCCCAGCATCCACGTAAAGCCCAGACAGCTTTGTGGTAGTACACTTCTATAACACCAGCATGGGGGGGGGGGGGGGGACAGACCCCAGAGATTTGCTACTCAGCCAATCCCGCTGAAATGGGGAATTCAAAGTTCAGTGAGAAACTCAGCCTCACAAACTAATTAGATGGCAAGCAAGAGAGAAGATACTCCATGCCTACCTCTGGCCTACACATGTACACTTACAGTCAGTCAATCTCTCTCTCTCTCTCTCTCTCTCTCTCTCTCTCTCTCTCTCTTTCTCTCTCTCTGCTGAGGAGCATTAGCCTGCAAGAAGTTAATATATTATAGAGGGTTGGTCATATCAGTGAGAAATAAAACATTGAATCACAGTTCATTGTTCTCACTGTGCTGCCCCCTGCTGATCATGTGAAACTTATGGACAGTGGTGTATAAAAGAATGCTTTTAAATAACTCTGAGAATGATGGTTGACTACTTTTGCTTTTTGTTTTTAATTTATGCTTCTAGGATATCAACAGAGGTAAAATTAAACTTTATATATTTGTGAGAAAAAGGAAAAAAAGGAAAGAAGAGCTGAAAGAACATATGATTTGGGTGCAAACTGGGCTACATAACTGAGGCCCTGACCCTCCCACAAAAAAATATGAAAATGAGATTTATATTTGGAAAATGATAGGTAACCTGAAAACACTTTAATAATCTATTTATTTTATGTGCATTGGTGTTTTGCCTTCATGTATGTCTGCATGAGGGTGTCAGATATTGGAGTTACAAAGTTGTGAGCTGCCCTGTGAATACTAAGAATTGTACTTGGGTCCTCTAGAAGAACACTCAGTGCTCCTAACCACTGAACCATCTCTCCACACCTCCTACCCGCTGAAAACATGTCAAAAACACTCATAAATTTTGGATAAAATTTGCCAGGTACTCCTCAAAGAACAAATATAAGTTCAAAATAAAGCCATTAATTCTTATGAAAACAGACAGCTGTGTATTTACTACAGTAAAATAAAATTGATGTTATAAATACCTCTAGTGACTTCAGTTAATTACTACTGCTCAGAGGTGGATATACCAGTTTGGTTTTAACACTGACTCTGTCTGAAAAAATAATTAAATCAAGCTTAGGGCTTGTGTGGTCATTGTGAAGCCCTTACAAACCTTAGACTAAATATGAAAGGGTATACAAGGAAACATGTTGTAGAGGCTTGTTCTCTGGTGAGATGGGGCTAGGATCTCTCCTGTGATGTCATACCTAGAAAATTACCTCTGCATTTGGGATGAATTAATATTCCCCGATCAATCCAGGAAGCAAAAGTCACAAAAATTAAAAGGGGCCATATCCTAAGCTCACAACAACTTTAAGGCACTTGTCAAAAGTTAATCCATAATAGCCAAACATACTACAGAATTTGTATCTGTAAAACTCCACTGAATGTTGCCTCCCAATCCCACATTGGGTGACATCTCTGCTCGTAGTCCATCTGGAGGTAAGAACAGACAAAACAAAACTTCAGTCTCCTAGATTTTAGATTTCCAAGAACTGTGTTCTACAAGAAAGAACAGAAAGTTAAGGAAAGAAAAATGACCGGGTAGATTTTTTTTAACTTTTTTAAAAGTTACATAGAACTTCAATAATGAAACAAATTGTTACTCAAAGAACTGAGGAAATTTATTAATAGGCACACATAGCATTTTATGGAATTTTTTCAAGAATTGATGAAAGCTATAAGAACAGTAGCTCCCCCACCCCAAAAAATAAATAAATATATATCTTAAATGATGTCTAGATTGAGCCCACAGACAGAAAAAAAAAAAATTAAACAACTTGAGAATAGGAAGATTGTTTTTTGGGGGGTTTTTTTTGTTTGTTTGTTTTGTTTTTGGTTTTTGGTTTTTCGAGACAGGGTTTCTCTGAGTAGCCCTGGCTGTCCTGGAACTCACTCTGTAGACCAGGCTGGCCTTGAACTCAGAAATCCACCTGCCTCTGCCTCCCAAGTGCTGGAATTAAAGGCGTGCGCCACCACTGCCCGGCAGGAAGATTGTTTTTAAAGGGATATTCTTTATTGATAGCATGTATTTATTACATATGGGAAGCCATATAATTTATATAGTACATGTATGTTGTAGCATACATGTAGAGCACAGAAGATAACATGCTAGAGTCAATTCTTTCATTTCTTGGGACCCATGAATCAAACTCAAGTTATCAAGCTTCACAGTAGGTGCCTGTACCTACTGAGCCATCTTGCTTGCCTGATGCTATTTAGATTGACTCTAGAAACCTTCCATAGTGAAATAGAATCTCAAAGACATGGGTATCTTAAAAGTAAGAAAAATAAGAGCTGGTAGCCTATATTTCTATATCTGAACTGATTTAAGAAGGCAAAGCTGAAGGATTTCTGGGTAAAAATAATAAATGAACTGAGTGCTACATTTAAAAATCAAGTAAGTCCTGCTTGTATGATAACTATATATAAATATTTAAAAGGAAATAAGAAATGTGACTGGGAGTTGGTTCAGTGGGTAAAGTGCTTTCTGTATAAGCATTAGGAACCTGAGTTTAGAATTCTTACACCCATGTAGGGCAGCTGATTAGGACCGGGCATGTCTGTAACCCAAGCACTGACAGAGAGGGGTAAAGTGGAGGCAGGGGCAGGCAGATCCAAGTAGCCAGTCACTCTAGATGAAATGCTGAGCCCCAGACTATTAACCCTGTATCAAGAAAAATAAGAAAAGGTAAGAGGATGACACCCAACATCAACCTCAGGCTTCTAAATATCAATGCTAGGCAAGCATACCTCTACACATGAGAATGTATGCATATTGCATATGAATGAATGAATGAATGAATGAATAGTAAGAAATGCCAGCAAATACAAAAAAAAACGCATAATTTGTTAAGTAGGACTCCAGACTAACAACAAAAACATAATTTAAGATCTTGCAGATTAGGTTCTCAAAGTACACAAAACATAAACTAAAAACATTCCATTTACAGTAATTTTTACTTCAATAATTAATAAGCCAAAGGTAAAAAAAAAATTAAGGCTTTTAAAATTTAAACACGTGGTATCTTGGTCATAGCACCCAGTGAGTATTTTTCATCAGCATAGACTTTTCCAAACTTGATGTACATATTAGACCAGTGTTTCTCACCACAGGGGTCACCTAAAATCATTAGTGAACACAGATATTTGTATCATGATTTATAGCAGTAGCAAGATTAAAGCTATGAAGGAGCAACAAAAATAACTTTATGGTTGGAGATCTATAGCAGTGGTGGTTAATCTACTATAATCTCGGAGGCAGGCACCCAAATGTTGTGGATTCTCAAATGAAACACTTACACACACACACAGCCTTATATTTAATATGCATTACTCAGCTCAATGACTAGGCACTTCCAAACCTCCCCACGGCTAACACACACTCCCTTCCAATATTTCTGAATTATTTCTTATAAAATGTATATTCCTGGTGGTTGGTGAGATGGCTCAGCGGGTAAGCATAATGATGACTGCTCTTCCGAAGGTCCTGAGTTCAGATCCCAGCAACCACATGGTGGCTCACAACCACCCATAATGAAATCTGATGCCCTCTTCTGGTGTGTCTAAAGACAGCTACAGTGAATTACGCTGGAGGGCCAGAGCGAGCGGGGCCTGGAGAGGTCCTGAGTTCAGTTGCCAGCAGCCACACACGTGATGGCTCCCAGCCATCTGTACAGCTACAGTGTACTCATGCACATAAAATTTAAAAAAACAAAAAACCTATATTACATCTTGGTCACTCCAGACCAGGCCCATAGCCTCCCAGAGCTGACTCTTATCTGTTGGCAGTCTCTTTGTCCTACACTTCTCAGGCCTGATCTTTGTGCTTTTCTGGCATGGCATTCTACCTCCTCTTGCGTCAGTTCCCTTACCCAGGAAAACTAAAGTCCCACATCAGTCTTCCTGTCCTTCCATTGGCCACCAGCAACTTTATTTATCAATTAAAACCGACTAGGGTCAGGGACCCATGGCATTTTACATTTAGGAATATCATGTAATTTTTTGAGAACCCAGTTAACATAATACAAACAGTAAGAGCAAAATCCACAACGCTTCCCCCTTTTCATCCATTAGAAAGGACTTTTCTCTCAGATGTACATTGAACATGGTTATAAGTTATGTAAACTATAAGTTATGTTATACATTAATAACATCTAGTCTATCAGTTTTGTCAATTTAGGTATATTACTCTAACATCTATCCTAACTTGAAGAGTTTATAATTTTGTACCTGAATTATGTTTTGATTTTAACTTGTTTTACCATATAAAAACTATCTTTTCAAATCTATATCATCTTCTACGCTAAACAACTTAAATTTGAATACAAGGCTATAAGTAGTCTTCAACCCCGTGAAAGATCCAAGAGTGGATTAAATATTACCTGACTATGTAGGAAGCACAGAAACATAGCTTTTAAAACTTAACCAATTTAGCTGGGCGGTGGTGGCACACGCCCTTAATCCCAGCACTTGGGAGGCAGAGGCAGGTAGATTTCTGAGTTCGAGGCCAACCTGATGTACAGAGTGAGTTCCAAGACAGCCAGGGCTACACAAAGAAACCCTGTCTTGAAAAAAACAAAAACAAAACAAAACAAAAAAAAAGCAAACAGCCAATTTATACAAACATCTGACTACCTGGACAGTCCCCATTCCTCAAAATAGAGCATCTGTCTTCAGCCTTCTAGCCCAGAACAATCTGACAGACCTTAAATGAAGCAGAAAATATGAAGGACTAGCTTACCCTGTCTTGGCAGAGCTAAGCTGTTGACTATCTCATATCATGTGTCTTTTCCTGGAAAGTATTTTTGTCTGTAGATGAAATAGGGAAATTCTTGCCACCTTGTCACAACTGTAGCAACTCTATATGGAGGTTATAATGCTCATTGTCTTCTTTGAACCTTGAAAGGTGTACTGTCAAGAGCAGATGTGTCTCTTAGTAAAAATTTTTATCAACAGTGAAATGACTTTAAATGTCATATTTTGTGGATTTTAGGTGTTTTTGAAGACTATATATAAATTATATCTGAACTATTATACTTTGACTACTCTTAGCTATTTCTATTTGTATAATATGGAAAGTACCATATTATAATTTATTTGGAATCTAATATAACCATGAGTTTACTATCTGGCCCTTAACTTGCATTACTTAATCATCCTCAGTGGTTTGTAATAGTAGCTATTAGAAAGACTACATCTAAGCCTTGTATTCTTAAATGAGTTGTATAGACACAGCATCTATCTAAATGTAACAATATTAATTTCAAATTTTATTAATATAAAAAATTTACACCAATGAAACCTTAAATCTGTATCAATATAGAAATTCTGTACAATATAAGAAATTATAACTTCAATTTTGTATTGACTATAAAGATTTTTTTACCAATGTAACATTATGCTATACAGTGTTTTGTTCAAGAATAAATTTAGTAATCCATCTCATATATTTTCTCCATAAATGCTTAAAATTACAACTGTTTTCAGATTCTCTCTTAAATGAGAACCTATCTATAATTTATAAAATAACCATAGCCAGACACCCAAACCCAAGGGATCAGGTTGACGACTCTCCACAACTTCTTCCTGCTGAACTGGGGCAATTAAATATTTTTACAGGGATGGGGAGGGGTAGGAAAATTGGTTAGATTTAAGGAAGCTAGCTTTAGCATTTGTTATCTAGTCTCTGTATGCTTAGAAGGCTCAGAACTTGACTCTAATTTTGACTGGATTCATTTGAAAGGCTGAATGAACCAAGTCCATCAGGAATCTTGTAGCTATTCCTGAAGCTGCTCTGGAAGCAACATCAGGAGGTAGTGAGCTAGAACCTCAGGTCATTTTAGCATTCCTACAGATGAATCTTGTCAGAGCTGTACATTCTGTAATATATGAACCAAAATTTTAGTACTATTAGATATTCATATGGATTGTGCAAGATGCACAGATCAGTTGAGGATGAATTTTTGTTCCTTATTTGAGCAGGTGAAAGACAACTATCCTTTTATGAGTTGATTTGATCAATAACCAATTGTAATAGATCTTCATTCATGGCATGTGAAGGATGGCATGATGAATCTTAAGGATTTTTGTAACCAACAAGAAATATTGTCTAACTTTAGCTGAAGTTTTGTCTAGAGACACTTCTATGTCTGAGCCAATTACAGGGCTGTTCCCATGTGGAGGAATCAGTAAATTATGTTACCTGCCCTGTTTGATGTTCTTGAATTTTTCTTTTCTGTCTTTAGCCAAGATCTTTAGGGGGGTCTTCCCCTGTCATATCTAATCCATATCACCTTGGTAGGTGTCCAAAGCCTTTTCTCCTTTCCTATTAACACAGATACAGAGCCCCTCTCCCAAAATAGCATGTCTTTGGTCCAGTAACTGGAAATCGTCAAAGGTATAGACTGGTTCAAATTACCAGCCTCTTTTTTCTGTATGCCTATTCTATTTTGACCTATCAGGATTTTTAGTATCATAAACACTAAACTTATAAAGACATGCATTTTGATAGCTAAAACAATTTAAAGCAATCAATCTAAACAAATACTATCTTTTGAGACAGTTCTCTTTCACTAACCCCTCCTTGTTCTTAAATGATTAATTTTTAATAGTGAGATCAAGGCCTAATGCCTTCTGTGAAGATCAATATCTTTGTGTGTCTGTACACATATAAACATATATATTCTCTTTATATAATTTGAATTAACATCCTTTTCTATGTATTTAGCTTTAATTGAATTCCATTCTATTTACTGTATAAGTCTGTTTCTAGCCTATTAATTTGTCATACCGGGCTAGGCAATCTCAGTATTCCTGTGGAATCCATGTTCAAAGAACCCAAGTGCCCGCCCTGGCATAAACTTTTTCAAATTTCCTTCAAATCATTTTTTTCATTCATTCTCCATTCTATGGAGATTAATAACTTCTTATTATTTGTTGAAATAGGGTTTCTCTCTATCTCCATGTCTTTGTTTTTAATATTTGAGATCAAAGGCCTGGATTTCTATATTCCATGTATACCTTAAGTAATTACCGCTATATCTCTATCTTTTATTTTTCTGATGGCAAGTAGCCTCTACCATCTGTCTCTCTCTGTCTTCTGAGCAGTCTGTCTTTTTGTACAGCATGTGCTCCCAGCACCTCTTGAGTTTAAACTCTCTGAGGCACCTCAGAGAGTTTAGAAGGGCCCAGGGTAAATATGTCTGGGTAAGCTTGGGGAACTTAACTGTGTCCCAGCTCATGTCATGAACCCCAGAATTATGTATGCCAGTTTAGTACAACTTTTGTCCTAGTCCCAACCCGTTCAGCTTGGGAAGGAACCACGTGGCTCGGGCAAAACCTATAACTCTGCTAAGAAACCAATCTTCCCCACCTCCTAATCTTACATCGTGGTGTGTGTTTTCCATGTGAGAATCTTTCAATTAATTTTAATAGTGAGTTCAAGCCTAACATTGGGTACCATGTGTGTTGAGCTTTAGTAAAATGTCTTTTATGAACATGGGTACCCTTGCATTTGGTCATAGATCTTCAGAATTAAGACTTCATCTAAATGGATTTTTCCTTTGATGAATATGAAGTGTCCTTCCCCGTTTCTTTTGATTACTTTTGATTCAAAGTCTATTTTATTACATAGTAGAATGGCTACTCCAGCTTGTTTCTTGGGACTGTTGGCTTGGAAAACCTTTTTCCATCTGTTTACTCTAAGGTGTGTCTATCTGTGTTGCTGAGGTGTGTTTCTTATATACAGCAGAATGTTGGATCTTGTTTATGTATCCAGTTTGCTACCCTATGTTGATTTATTGCTGAATTGAGTCCATTGGTGTTGAAAGATGTTAATGACCAATGATTGTTGCTTCCTGTTATTTTGGTATTATAGATGGTATCAACCGTGCTGTACAAAAAAAACTCAATGTAAAATAGATTAAAACCCTTAATTTAAAATCTGGAGCATTGAAACTTTTAGTTGAAACCATAGGGAATCTTCTTTAAGACCCTGCAGTAGCTGTTGGAACTTTCCAAAAAGTACTTCAGTAATATAGGAAGTAGCTCCAAGTGTCAATAGGTGGGTCTACATGAAAAATGTTGCTGCACAGCAAAGAAAACCATCAGTAGACTACACAATCTACAGAGTGGGAGGAATCTTTACCGCAGATAGCTAATATGCAAAACAGAACTGCAGAAATACTAAGTCAGCAGTTAGGCAGAACAGAATAGACAAGTGTTCAAAGAAATACAAATGGCCGGTAACTTTTCAGCCTCCCTAATCATCAGGCAAATGCCATTTAAACCTGCTCTTAAGATGCTACCTCTCCCAGTTAGCATAGATATCAATACATTTGACAAATGTTGGGAAAGATGTGGAGAAAGGAACTCTACATGGTTCATACAAGTGCAAATTAATACAGCCACTATGGAAATGAGTTTGGATATTCCTGGAAACGAAATCTACAAATAGGACTACTATCTGACCCAACTATTCTACTCCTGAACAAAGACCCAGAGAACTCTATACCTACTACAGAGATATTTGCATCCCCATGTTTATTGCTGCTCTTTTCACTATAGCAAGACAATAGAACTAACCTAGTTGCCCAGCAACAGATGAATAGATAAGGAAAATATAGTACATATTTCATTATATAAAATGGAGTGTTCAGTCTAAGAGAAAAATGAAATCACAAAATTTGAAGGAAAATGGGTAGACTTAAAACATATAATCTTAATCACATGATCTCAAAACAAGTCCTCATGATCTCCCTCATTTGCAGATTCTTGTTTATAATGTACACATGTGTAAAAGTAAACGAATTACATGTTATAAAAAAATGCTTGCTGATGAGTTTATTTACATAGTATACTTTTTGTAAGTCTTTTTAATGCTATCTCAAGGTATAACACAATTTCAGTGTAAAAATAAGTCCTTAATTGGGCACTATCCATATGTGATTCCATGAGGGGCTATTATTGAGAGACCTAAACTTTCTCTTTGAATATTACTCTAAAATGTAGTTCTTTGTAAGCACTATGTTTAGTTGTTTTATTCTTCAAACAAAAAATTTTAGCTTTTCAAATTATGAAGCTTGTTAGGCATATGTTTAAAGTAATAATTTTGAAAGCACTGAAAATACCTGGGAATGCTGATTGTCAAAGAGTAATAATAAGCCAGGTATTTGTTCTTTTCACTCTGTGTTACAATTCTAAATTGTGTCGTTATTGATGAATTATATGCTTTGAGGGGTTTTTATTAAAAAAGAAAGCATACAAATGACCTGTAGATTTGAAAGACAGCTAAGCATCACTACTAATCACAAAAACATAAGTCACAATTTGACCAATTAGAATGGCTGTCACCTAAAAGTCAGTAGCAAATATCGAGGAGCCTGAAGAAAGGAGAACTCCTACACCTTGTATATGGAAATGTAGATGAGTTATAGCCACCATGCTAGAACTGCGTCGAAACACTAGAAATAGTACTGCCATAGGATTTAGCTCCTCTGTTACCAGATACATCCCAAAGGAAAGTAAATCATTGATCAAGTAGATGATTGCACTTTCATGTTTATTTCAGTACTGTTCACGACAGCCAAACAATAAAGTCAACAGGTTTACGAATGGTCAAAAAGGCTATATATAAACAGAGTATTATTCAACTGTCTTCCTTTCTTTTTCTTTTTTAAGGTTTTATTGCATTATGAGGAGAAAAGTTACATGATTTCAATATATCTGAATTTGTTAACATTTAAAAACATATTTTAAGTAAATAGAATTAAATCACATTCTTGTTTCCCTTTTGTACCCCAACTCCTCCCAGAGACCCCCCTTCAATACCTATAATATCTTTTTTGTCATATTTTTTAAAATTTATAAAATATTATAACAATAAAAATGAGTATTATAGAAGTTTTTGATATAAAACCACAATTAACAGTCTTATGTAGATGCTTATCTATAGCAATACTGAAAATCCATGTTTTTCTCAATATAAATTTTAAATAACTCCAAACACATTAACTGTATATTTCAAAATAATACATCACTACTAGTATTTTCTTAAATGAACATAAATATAAAGTCTTTTTGTTTGTTTGTTTGTTTTATTTTTAGTAAAGCTGGCTCTTACTGTGGTACCAGCCCAAAATAAGAGCAATTTTTAGACATTGGATTTCATTGGAATAAGGCTGTACTTCAATGACCCTCACATCACCAAAGGATTCTACCTCCATCATAGCTAAGCTGAGAGTTGACAGTTCTGCTGCACCAAGTAATGAATTGTAGCCTCGGTTTTTGGATACAGACTTCCTGCTATGGTCAAAGTTATTTGACTTGAATGAGTGACTTTATTCTCGGACCACAGAAAACAGGTTGCATTCATTTATGAAATGGTGTGTGTATTAAGATGGTCTATCCATAAAGTCTTTCACCAACTGTTTCAATGAACAGTGGTCCTGCTTAGAGGGTGGCACAGACATTATTAGGTCAGGGTAAGAATCTGGTTCATTGGCTGTGATAATTTGGAAAAGCATTCATCTCAGAGAAAGAGTAAATTATAAAGTCCTCTTCAAACTTGGTATAAGAGTTACAAACGTCAAGGAAAGCATTCAATCTCACTCTTTGTTGTTCTTTACAAGCCCCCTCCCAATTTATTTGTCTATGTTTCTTTTGGGTATGTGAATACTTTTGAAATATATAAGCTGTTCTGAAAACCATAGTGTAGTGTAAAAACATGAAATAAAAAATCCTACTAATAGAGAGGCTAATATAGGAGAAACAAGATTTCAAGACCATTATATTGTACACAGTAAGACACTGTCACAAACAAGCAAGCTGAAGGTGTATATGGATTGTACAATATTGGACCTATTTCTCCAATTACCAAATTAGAGAGATCATTGGATAACAACAAATTTCTAATTCCTCATATTTTTGGATTTCAATCAATTAGGATATGTTGGTAATATTAATTTTTGTATTAAGATATTAAGAAAAAGTAATTGTTAGTTCCTGTTGTTTTTGTTGTAAGAAGTGGAATTAGGTTTGTGTGGAATTGTTGAAAGATTACTTTCTTGCTTCTTTAGAGTGTAGTTTTGCTCCTTATGTTGATGTTTTCAATCTATTATCCTTTGTAGGGCTGGATTTGTGGAAAGATATTGTGTAAATTTTGTTTTGTCATGGAATATCTTGTTTTCTCCATCTATGGTAATTGAGAGTTTTGCTGGGTATAGTAGTCTGGGCTGGCATTTGTGTTCTTGTAGGGTCTGTATGACATCTGCCCAGGATCTTCTAGCTTTCATAGCCTCTGGTGAGAAGTCTGGTGTAATTCTGATAGGCCTGCCTTTATATGTTACTTGACCTTTTTCCCTTACTGCTTTTAAAATTCTTTCTTTGTTTAGTGCATTTGGTGTTTTGATTATTATGTGATGGGAGAAATTTCTTTTCTGGTCCAGTCTATTTGGAGTTCTGTAGGCTTCTTGTATGTTCATAGGCATCTCTTTCTTTAGGTTACGGAAGTTTTCTTCTATAATTTTGTTGAAGATATTTACTGGTCCATTACCTTGGGAGTCTTCACTCTCTTCTATACCTATTATCCTTAGGTTTGGTCTTCTCATTACATCCTGGATTTCCTGGATGTTTTAGGTTAGGAGCTTTTTGCTTTTTATATTTTCTTTGACTGTTGTGTCAATATTTTCTATGGTGTCTTCTGCCCCTGAGATTCTCTCTTCTATCTCTTATATTCTGTTGGTGATGCTTGCATCTATGACTCCTGATTTCTTTCCTAGATTTTCTATCCCCAGGATTGTCTCTCTTGCTGATTTCTTTATTGTTTCTATTTCCACTTTTAGATTCTGGATGGTTTTACTCATTTCCTTCACCTGTTTGATTGTATTTTCCTGTAGTTCTTTAAGGGATTTTTGTGTTTCCTCTTGAAGGGCTTTTAGCTGTTTACCTGTGTTCTCCTGTATGTCTTTGAGGGTGCTATTTATGTCTTTCTTAAAGTTCTGTATCATCCTCATGAGAAGTGATTTTATGTCTGAATCTTGCTTTTCCGGTGTGATGATGTGTCCAGGACTTGCTATGGTGGGAGTATTGGGTTCTGATGATACCAAGTAACCTTGGTTTGTGTTGTTTATATTCTTACACTTGACCTGCACCATCTGGTTATCCCTAGTGCTACCTGCCCTTGCTAAACCTGACTGGAGCCTGTCCTTCCTGTGATCCTGGTTGTGTCAGAACTCCTCAGGGTCAAGCTGCCTCTGGGATCCTCTGATTCTGGGATCCTGGGATCCTGGGCTTGTTAGAGCCCCTGGGAGTGGAGCTTCCTCTGGGTGTTGTGGAACTGGCTTCAGAGTTTGTGCCCAAGGTCTGCTCAGGGCACCGGCCTGCCCAGACAGACCAGAAGCAACCCAATCCCTCAACTGTCTTTCTAAGCCTAGAGGAGATTATGTCAAGTATGTCAGATATAGACAAGTGCCTAGACAAGACATGTTCTCACTTAAAATGTGGAAGCTAAAAGAGCTGATCTCTGTAGAAAGTAGAAAAGTGATCAGTACAGGCTGGGGATCAGGGGAAGAGGAAGGGAAAGAAGGAGTAACAAGGACAGGTATTCCTTTTTATACTTAGTTGAAAATTATGTGTGTTGCAGCAAAAGTGATACAATGATTTTTCAATATTTCTAACATAGTGCTACATGTTTAAAGTAATAGCTATGTACTTTTCAGCTTTATCTACTCATTACATAGTACAGTATGTATTGAACATTTACTATGTCAATTAAAAATAAAAATAAGCTACCTGGATTGTGGTGGTATCGCATGCTTATAATTCCAAAATGTAGGAGACAGTGACAAGAAGATGATAGGTTCAAGGCCACCTTCAGCAAATTTAAGCCACACAGAACTACATAGTAAAATGTTATCCTTTAAAAATTCAGTAAAAATTAAATATAGGTAAAGTAGTTTTTTTAAGATTTATTTATTTTATTATATGTAAATACACTGTAGCTGTTTTCAGACACTCCAGAAGAGGGAATCAGATCTTGTTACAGATGGTTGTGAGCCACCATGTAGTTGCTGGGATTTGAACTCGGGACCTTCAGAAGAGCAATCAGTCCTCTTAACCACTGAGCCATCTCTCCTGACCCCAAGTCTTTTTAATTTTATGTGTATTTGCCTGCATTTATATAAGTGTACTACATGCATGTTTGATGCCCTCAAGTCAGAAGAGGGCATCAGATCCCCTGAAACTGGAGGTAGACAGTAGTAAGCAACCATGTGGCTAGTAGGAACCAAACCAGGTCTCTGGAAAAGCAGCCAGTGCTCTTAACCACTGAGCCATCTCTCTAGGCCCCTAAATAAAGATGCATCTTTAACTATTTCAAGATAAACCAACCATGAAGTATAACAGATAAACAGTGGACACAAAAGTGGGAGGACCACTGGATTAGAAGATACTAAATACACTGAACTCATAGGATTAAACAAAACATAAAAGAAAATGATTCCTGATACTAAAAAGATGATTGGAAATGTCAATACTAATGTATTTGATAATAGCAATTTGCTTATTTGTTTTGACTGTGGTATGGGACACGGCTTGTATTTGTGCACTTGTGTGCACCTGCATGTGGAGACCTGTGCTTCTTCAGTAGCCATCCTTTGCTTTTGAAGGCAAGGTCTCTCACTGGCCTATGGATCACCAACTAGGCTGGGCAAGCTGGCCCCAGCAAGTCTGGAGAGCCACCTAATCCACCTCTCCCCCTCCCCCCAGTGCTGGTGCTTCAAGCCCACCATACCCACCCTTTAAAGAAAGGTGCATTAGAGCCATTTACAAATGGAATACTATCTGGCCTTTGTCTCTAATAGGAGCAGAAGTAATGAAAGACAAAGATAAAACAGGATTAGCTGAACTGATAGGTACGCTTAAAGTTTTCCAGTTGAGAGCTCTTAGATTATCATAAGAATAGGTTGATAGATAGTCCATTGTGGTATCTGGAATATAGAATCTTCCCATTTCCTCTTTGTGCCTCTTTCTGTCCTTCTATATCTTTCTCCTCATAAAACCTTAGGATACTAAAGCTGAGAACTTTTTTGGGGGGTGGGTTTTTGAGACAGGGTTTCTCTATGTAGCCCTGGCTGTCCTGGAACTCACTCTGCAGACCAAGCTGGCCTCGTACTCAGAAATCCGCCTGCCTCTGCCTCCCAAGTGCTGGGATTAAAGGCGTGCGCTGCCACTGCCCATCTTGAGGACTTTTTTTTTTATTATTATTCTTGCCAATAAAACTAGGGAAAGGAGGAACACTGTCAAGTCATCTAGAGAAGAGATACTAAAAAGAAGTAGAGGAAGCCATCAGTGATTCTCAGCTCCATACTACTTGCCCTGCTGGAAGATGGAGAGTACAGGGCAGTGGTACTACCTGCAGGCTACAAGCACAAGTGAGCCTCAGGGCAGAGAACATCAAGGGTAGGGAGGTGTGTAGCTGCCCAGTCATCACATAGAACCTATCCCCAGACGCCCTGCCTAGCTACATCATCACCCTGACTCTAGGTAACAGCAGGATACAAATCTCAACAGTGGTCCACTGTTTATGGTGCTCCAGAAACCAAAACAACAGCAACGTGCAATGAATATTTGCATGTAAAGCTGTTTGGGCAAAACAACTAATATATATATATGTGTATATATATATATGTATATATATATATATATACATACTGTGTGACACGCTGCCATTTCCAATGTCACTGCCACAAATGACCATGCAATGGAGAAGACAGAACAGTGAATGTGAGGTACAGAGAGGCAATGCAAAGGCAGAAACCACATGGTCATCCATGATCCATAGTCTCATTGACAGTAAAGGAAAAGGAAGCTACTTTCACAATGGTAACTGCAGGCTCAGTCTTGAGACTTGAGAAAGAGGGACATAGAAAGCTTCTGTGACAATCCCTACCTCCACCAAAGCCCCTTCAGTTAAAAAAAAAAAAAAAGTAACAGGCTAGAAAGAAAGCCTTCAAAAAAAAACTCATTAAAATTGGGATGAGGATGCTTTCTACAATTGATGGCTTCTGACAAGAGTGCAGGTGGAGATGGAGCTGGTCATTGAGAGTCTGATATGGGCAACACAATTTGGACTTGCTTTTGCCTTTTTTGTTTGTTTCTTTTTCTTTTTCCTTTTTTTTTTTTTTTTTTGGTGGGGGGAGAGGTCTTAAGTGTGGGGTGGACCTGGGAAGTGAGTATGATTGTGGCACATGATGTGAAATACCGAAATAATCAATAAAATATTATGTAATAAAGTTATACTTTGTATTGTACTTTGACTTTTCACTTGGAGGAAGTACCATGTAGCTGCCCCTTGCATGTGTAAAGTGCCAAAACATTGTCTCACATTTTGCAAGCACTGTGCTGTAAAGTAAGGACCATGAATAAGTGACAGTTCGTAACTGGGAAGACAGTGAGCACGTGTGATTGACATATAAAGTGATGGCATACACACTTGAGAGGGGGATGACTCATTCCAGGCATGATGCAGTGGCCTAGCTGACGTGTCACACACTGCATGGCCTATAATTTGGAATTGATAGTTTGTTTATTTCTTTTCACTCATTATTTTAAGATTACAGGAAATTACGGCAATTAAAACTTTAGAACATTAAATGCACACTAACAGACTATAGCTTTGACAGTTTTTATATCTTCTATATAGATCCTTTTTATGTTTTGGGAGGCTTCCATGCTGTGTATACAGTGAGGAATTGAGCAATAGGCAGATTAATAAAAAAGAAAGACCAACCAACCAGACTTAACAAATGTCTGTATAACTGTGTGTTTCTCTCTCCACTTTTGTCAATTATTACATTTTCCTTATGGTTGAGCACCTTAATTATAATAAATGTGTTTATGATGAGTAAAAAAAAAGGAGGTGGGGAAGAGGATGCAGGATAGCTACCAAGGTCTTTACGAACACAGCTAAGTGGTAGAAGGAGGAGGGTCAGAAGCCCAAAGTCAGCTTTAGTTAGATGGTGAATTCAAATTCAAATGCAGCCTAAGCTACATAAAATGCTGCCTTAAAGAAAGATAACGATAGAATACAGAAAAACTGAAAGCACCAACTAATGCATTGACTGTTAGGAATTATTTTATTTCTTTCACCTCTTAATACCATAGGATTATTATTATAATGAGATTGTACTATATAGGTATATAAACACCTCTTTGTAAATAAAATATAAAGTTTGGATTTCTTACACTTTGTTTCCATGATTACGAACCGTTTCCATGAAATGAGACTATTATTCTTAGATCTTTAACTACTGAAGCATCATCCTTCTGTCATTCCGGTTTTCAATCAGCTCTTACAATTCAGTCTAATCTATTGATTGTGAGTCTTAAAATAGAAACTTTTTAAGTATTTTTTTTAAACTCTTGTGTTCTGATATTACAGATTTATTTGAGGTTTTTAGATTACCAAATGGAACACTCAAATGAATGCAAAAGAAATTTTGTGGCAGTCTATGATGGAAGCAGTGCTATCGAAAATCTAAAGGCCAAGTTCTGCAGCACTGTTGCTAATGATGTAATGTTGAAAACTGGAGTGGGAGTGATCCGGATGTGGGCAGATGAAGGTAGTCGGCTTAGCAGGTTTAGGATGCTCTTCACATCCTTTGTGGAACGTAAGTAAATAATTCAAATTTATTACGTAATGTTCACTCGTTTACAATATGCTTGCTGAATACCTACCTTTTGACAAAAAAGTACTTGATTTTATAACATCATTTTGTAAACTGTCACACTTTGCTTTTTAACTTAACAGGAACATTTTTTTCTCCAACTGACTTACAGCAAACCCTACACCAAGTCTGACAAGATATGAACAAGATCTGAACAAGAGTGAAGATAGTCAGGGAAGAATCTGGGAGTCAGATTACAGCACATACAACAAATAATGATCTATAACAGATTTACATGCCATAACAACACTAATTTATACTTTTAAACATGCGATGAAACATGTTTGTTTAAAAAGCATCAACATTAATTTTATTACAAACCATGAATTGTCCAGAGAAATCATATTTAACTCTTTTAGATATTAGTGCTTTGTTAACATAAATGTACCTCCAGAGGTCAGAAGAGGATGTGGAAACTGGATAAGGATAGGTGTAAGCTACCCATGGGTGCTGCAGTTGTATTTGACTCCTCAAGAACAAGCAAGCATTCCTAACCACCAAGCTATCTCTCTATCCACAAAGTAATACTTACCAGGCATGAATAACTATGTATCTAAAATCATGTTGAAAGGAGTGAGAGGTGATTCCCATTTTTAAAAGTTTGACTGTTGTGCAGGAAAATAAAAGTGTTGGCATGTAAATAGCAGCAGACATTGGGGGCTTCTCTAGGGATCTTCTAACTTAAAATAGTTATCAGGGAGGGAATGGTGGTATACACCTTTAATGCCAGCACTCCAAAGGCAGAAACAGATAAATATTGAACTCACAGGCCTGAGAGTTCAAGGCCAGTCTAGTCTACAGAAATGTTTCAAGACAGCCCAAACTGCATAATAGAGAGATGCTATCTCAAAAAGAAACAAAAACAAAAAGGGAAAGAAAGGCAAAATACGCTGGGTGGTAGTGGCGCACTTTTAATCCCAGCACTTGGGAGGCAAAGGCAGGCGGATTTCTGAGTTCGAGGCCAGCCTGGTCTACAGAGTGAGTTCCAGGACAGCCAGGGCTACATAGAGACACCCTGTCTCGAAAAAACAAACAAACAAAAAAAAAGGCAAGTTACCAGCTTGGCTATTACTGACTTCTACAAACCACCAAAAATTTACGGACTATGTTGAAGATTTTGTCTTTTGTTTTTTAACTCTTATTCTTAAATAGTTTTGAATTTACAGAGATTTATAAAAATAGTGAAATTTTTATATATCTATTCAGATTTTCTTATTATTAACATCTTTTCAAACAAGATAAAGTTAGCATTGATATACTATTAGCCAATCTATAGACATTCACAATCATTATTTTTGCTCTTAATGGCTTTTTTCCTTTTTCTTTTTTTTTTTTAAAGATTCATTTATTTTATGTATATATGAGTACATTGTCTCTGTACTGATGGTTGTGAGCCATCATGTGCTTGCTGGGAATTTGAATTCAGGACCTCTGCTCACTCTGGTCGGCCCCTCTCATTCCAGTCCTGCTAGCTCCAGCCTAAAGATTTATTTATTTGGATGCCAGCAAGTCCTGTCTGACAGGAGCCTGATATCATTGTCCCCTGAGAAACTCTGCCAGTGCCTGACTAATACAGAAGTAGAGGCTCACAGTCATCCACTGGATTGAGCACAGGGTCCCCAATGAAGGAGTTAGAGAAAGGACCCAAGGAGCTGAAGGGTTTACAGCCCCTTAGGAGGAACAACAATATGAACTAACTAGTACCCTCAGAGCTCTCAGGGACTCAGCCACCAACCAAAGAGTACACATGGTAGGACTCAAAGCTCCAGCAGCATATGTATAGCAGAGGATGGCCTAGAGGATGATTATCAATGGGAGGAGAAGCCCTTGGTCCTGTGAAGGTTCTATGCCCTAGTGTAGGGGAATTCCAGAGCCATGAAGTGGGAGAGGGTGGGTTGGTGGGGAGGGGGAGGGAACAGGTTTTCTTTTTCCAAAGGAGAAACCAGGAAAGGAGATATCATTTGAAATGTAAATAAAGAAAATATCTAATTAAAAAAAGGATTTCTTTATTATATCTAAGTACACTGTAGCTGTGCGTCTTCAGATGCACCAGAAGAGAGCGTCAAATCCCATTACAGATGGTTGTGAGCACCATGTGGTTTCTGGGATTTGAACACAGGACCTTTGGAAGAGCAGTCAGTGCACTTAACTGCTGAGCCATCTCTCCAGCCCTCCTTTTTCTTTAATGTCTTTTTGATGACCTAGTTTTCCACCTTGCTTTTAGTTGCCAAGTATCCTTGGTCTTTACATAAGGAGCATACTAGTTAGTGTTTTAATAAACTGTCCACACATTTGGGCTTATGTGATGTTTTCCAAATGATTCACCGAGAGCACGCATTTCATCTAGAATACTAATGTACCTCCTCAGCTATGTCAGTGAAGTGTAGGTATGGAGTGCTAATTGTCTTAGTAATGCTGATTGGGTGCAACATTGACTCCACCTATTTTCCTAGTGGTATGCCAGTTTTCCCCAATTACAGAATTACTTCTTTTCTTTACTAATCTTTTGGGAACTGTGAAAATACCTTTTCACAACTTACTTTAGCATCCATTGAAATTTCTGTCTAACTTGCAACAGTTATTTGTTCAGTGTTTAATTTTCATAATTCCTTTTTCATATGCTAATAAGATTTTTGCTGTGAGGAGAAACTAATCTAGTCTTTCCATAAAGTATGTATTCAGTTATTGTGTGTACTATTCCTAGGAACATATAAACAAATGTCTATTCATGCCAAGTAAAAAAGTCAATGATAGACCAAAGTCAAGACGCTACCAAAACCCAGCTTTATGAACCAATGAGTTTTACCATGCTTACTTACAAGACCAGAAGTGACTCAAAGACTGCTGAATCTCCAAAGCCCACTCCACCATGAGTGACAGTTCACAAAGCTGGAAAACTGGAGCACATTACACAACTAGTTGGAAAGTAGCTCCGCTGGCCTGAGAATCTCAGCAGTCCTTACTACTTAACTTTGTCGGGGAAGAGACTAGTGTATCTGTTTAGTTTCAAGGACTTACTCAAGTCTTTGAGTTGTTTACTCTTCTTATTTCTAAGAGCTTCCCCACAGGTTAGAGATTTTATCCCAGAAAAAAATTGCTATATACCAATTGTATATATACCACTGAGCTTATATGTCTTTATTCTGTTATTATATTATATTGTAGGAAATGTTAAAAATCAATCCACGCTAACGCCAGCATGGCACCAGCAGACAGGCCACCTGTTCTCAGCCCAGCAGGCTCTCTGACTCAGAGCTCTGAAATCTCTCCACCTAGCTCGCTAAAGTCCCATGGCAGTGCCGCACACTCCCCACCCTTCCAAATTCCAGTGGCTGGCCAGGTGCCCTACCAGGGTGCTTTTCTCTGGAACCCAGTAGAGTTGCTGCATGAAGGAAAACACCACACAATCTTAGTTTACAATCAACATGTAACATAATCGTTGGGCACAGCAACTAGCATTCTAATTTGTAAGGTATTCTAAGTTATAAATCCTCTGGATCTGCCACCTGAACGGGGGTGGGGAGCTCCCCGAGGCTCCCGTACCTACACTCCCCTTCCCCTACCTACACTGTTAACTCCATGCTCTCTCCTGTTCAAAAGGAAGTATCTTCCTCCTGCCTCCCCTCTTCCTCTCTCTGACCCGGAAGTCCCGCCTACACCTTGCCCAGTGATTGGTCCCCTGAAATTTTTATTCTTTAGAGGAAGGTTCTGCCACATTGATATATTACCATTATTATTCTAGAATCCTGGGATTTTGTTATATAAAGTCCCAGCTTCAACCCCATGAGTCTCTGAGTTTGCCTCCTCTTTCCCTCAGTGTCCAGTCATTACTTTTAATACTACACTTTATGACATTACCTGGTGAAATAGGCCCACTGTATTTTCCCAACCCTAGAACTAACCGTATTTCTAGGGGCACACTTTTATTCCTTTTCTTACTGTGAAAAACATGCCTAGATTTCCAAATATATTGATTTATTTAACCCCAATATACACATAATTTCAAAACTACTACTACTGCATACATTATCTACATAAGGAATGTCCTAATAGAGTATTTTATTTGTGTGCAGTTCTTTTTGTTTTTACATATTATGATAAAATACACATCAACCTGTTCTATGTGTGTTGTGCAAATTAGTGGTGCTTAACATTCAAGTATATCTATCTTGCCAGGCAGTGGTGGTGCACGCCTTTAATCCCAGCACTTGGGAGGCAGAGACAGGAGGATTTCTGAGTTCGAGGCCAGCCTGGTCTACACAGTGAATTCCAGGATAGTAAGGACTATACAGAGAAACCCTGTCTCGAAAAACCAAAAAAAAAAGTATGCCTATCTTATACAGTTATGACTATTGTCTTAGTCAGTGTTTTATTCCTGTGAAGAGACATCATGACGAAGGCAACTCTTCTAGAAGAAGCCATTTTATTGACGGCTTGCTTACAATTTCAAGGGTTAGGTCACTATAATCGTGGTGGTGAGTATGACAGCACACACAGCGCTGGGGCAGTCGCTTAGAGAGACTTACATCCTGATTAACAAGTTAAGAGAAAACCTGGGTCTGGCTTCTGAAACCTCAAAGCCCAACCCCAGAGACACACCTCCTCCCATAAGACCACACCTCCTAATCCTGCTGTGAGGGGTGTTCTTACTCAAACTGCCACACCACACCATTACAGGTCTCTACAATGCCCAGCAATTTTTATGTTTATTTCTTGAAACAGACTGAACTTCATGATAATTTGCCTAGAGTTAATTACCAGCTGCACAGGAATTTTAGTGAATGATGCCTTATAGAGGAGTGAGCCTTCATAGCAAAGAAGTCTTGGATAGTCTCTATTTAGCTACACTTCCATGTTTTGCTTAGGGCTTCCTGAGAGCCCACTAACTTGCTGTTTCCCCAACCAATAGAGTCAGTAGAAGCCATAAGATGCCAGTTATATCGCTGATACTGTGTGTGAAGTGACCATAGACTGGCATTCCAAAATCACCCAAAACTAACTCTTTAAAGGAAAATATATTACAATCCTGGCTAGATTTTAATGAGGTTTATTGTATACTTATTAAGACAAGGACATTTATTGGAGAGAAATTTATTAATCCAATACATATTTTAGATCTTTAACCCTGATAAAAACTTTGGGAATTTGGTTTGGTTTGGTTTTGGTTTTTCAAGACAGGGTTTCTCTGTGTAGCCCTGGCTGTCCTGGAACTCATTCTGTAGACCAGGCTGGCCTCAAACTCAGACTTCCACTTGACTCTGCCTCCTGAATACTGGGATTAAAGACATGTACTGCAAAAGCCAGCTGGAAAAAAAAAAACTTTTAATATATTTTGTGTGTGTGTGTGTGTGTGTGTGTTTACTCTGGATCACATGGTATCATATGCTCAGTTTTGTCTGTATTGTAGAATTGTATCTTAGCAGAAGCAAGTATACTGTATCATGATCTAGCATAAAAAATGTTCACCTGTACATAGGAAATAGAGACATAAAACATTGCAGAAACACACTGAAGGGATTAAACTCTTGAGAGAATTAAAGGCATTTTTCTTATTTTTTTTTTCCAAGACAGGGTTTTTCTGTGTAGCACTGGCTGTCCTGGGCTCTCTCACTCTGTAGACCAGGCTGGCCTCGAACTCAGAAATCCACCTGCCTCTGCCTCCCAAGTGCTTGGATTAAAGGCGTGTACCACCACAACCCAGCACAGGAGCATTTTTCGTAGATGAGAAAGAATTAAAAGTTTTCCTGAACTAGACACATGTAATGTCAACACTTGGGAGGTTGAGCCAGGAGGATTGCAAGTTAGAGGTCAACCTAAGCTATTGGATGAGACTCTGTCTCAGAAAACCAATAGGAAAATAAAATTATCTTGAAAACCAAAAGGCATTTAAGAAAAGTAGACATTCCCACCTGAAAGAGCTACCTCCACCGAGCTAAAGTCAGATTCTGAAATACAAAATAAATGAAGATGGGTTTGTGGACCATATGTCACTGTTCTTAGCAACATAAGTTTTCTTTTTTCCTACAGCTCCCTGTACAAGCAGCACATTCTTTTGCCATAGCAACATGTGCATCAACAATTCTTTAGTCTGTAATGGCATTCAAAACTGTGCATACCCTTGGGATGAGAATCATTGTAAAGGTAAGTCCAGTGCGAAGGCAGCCTTTCTGTGAGGGGTGGGGTCCTTTCCTAAGAAAGGGCCTAAAGTTCCCTTTCTACAGGTGTGCCTGCCAGAGTTGCTCTAGCAGAGTTACACACATAGTAACAATTCTTACAGGTTAATTTACTTCTTGGATGTTATAAAAGAAATATTTAACAAAAGCATTTCTTTGTAGAGTATATTCAGAAGTATGCCTCCATATTTTATGCCCTGATTTACATTATTGTTGAACTTTGTGTTATAAATACTCTGTATGTAGTTACCAGATAGTTTAGAGGGTTATCTCAAGGACAGAAGGACTAACTTGACCAACTAATAGATTCTTGCGGTGAGTATGAAAGCACTGTCTAATAAAGTCAGCTAATAGATTACTACAGTGATGTAAAAGCACTACATTAGAAAATGTTTCTTTTTTTCTCTACATCAAGTTATTTCCATATTTTTACGGTTTTTGGGGGTTTTTTTGTTTTGTTTGGTTTGGTTTGGTTTGGTTTGGTTTGGTTTGGTTTGGTTTGGTTTTTCAAGGCAAGGTTTCTCTGTGTAGCCCCAGTTGTCCTGGAACTCACTCTGTCCCAGAGTGAGTGGTCTACTCACTCTGTCGACCAGGCTAGCCTCGAACTCAGAAATCGGCCTGCCTCTGCCTCCCAAGCACTGGGATTAAAGGTATGCACCACCACTGCCCGGCTCTGTATTTTTAAGATTTATTTTATGTATGTGAGTACACTGTAGCTTTCTTCAGACATACTTGAAGAGAGCATCAGATCCCATTACAGATGTTTATGAGTCACCATGTGGTTGCTGCAAATTGAACTGAGGACCTCTGGAAGAGCAGTCAGTGCTCTTCACTGCTGAGCCATCTCTCCAGCCCAAGTTATTTTTATTTCTAACATATACTTTAAAAAGTAAATGTGATGATGAGATAGGCATTGGATACCTATAACTTGGTTGTCACTTGAGTTGGAAAAATAAAATTTATCCGTCTTTCATCTTTCTAAGAGTTGAATAAACAAGTTCAAACAAGTGCCTCACTGTGGGAAGCCAATGTATAATCTGATGGCCACGTTAATTACTTGACATACAAGTATTTTATCATCCTGAGACAGTAGACCATGGTGGTACATCTAGACTGTGAGTCTGATCCCACAGATATGAATCAACACTTAATAGAAGTTTTGATGAATCTGCCTTATGGCAGAAACTTAATAGATCAAGAGTGTTTGTTTTTTAAATTTTTCATATTAGTGTAATTTGCAAATTGTAGACCCTTGTGAACCTTTTGAGTAAGGGAACCAAGTACTTTAGTTGTTCTTTTCCCTAGCTAGCTATATCATTATTTGTTACTTGACTCAGAAATCATGGAAATAGTATTTTCTATTTTTTAAAAAACTAGTTTTTCAGTGTCTGATATATTTGACCCAAATTTCCTGTTTTTTCCTAAAAATGACTAGCCAATCTATATTGGAACTCCTGTAAATGAATTTTGATAAACCTCAACATTTCTTTCTTACAGAAAAGAAAAAAGCTGGACTATTTGAACAAATCACTAAAACTCATGGGACAATTATTGGCATTACATCAGGAATTGTCTTGGTCCTTCTCATTATTTCTATTTTAGTACAAGTCAAACAGCCCCGGAAAAAGGTTATGGCTTGTAAAACTGCATTTAATAAAACTGGGTTCCAGGAAGTGTTTGACCCTCCTCATTACGAACTATTTTCACTAAGAGAGAAAGAGATTTCTGCAGATCTGGCAGATTTGTCAGAAGAACTTGACAACTACCAGAAGTTGCGGCGCTCCTCCACAGCCTCCCGGTGCATTCATGACCACCACTGTGGATCTCAAGCATCCATTGTCAAACAAAGCAGGACCAACCTCAGTTCCATGGAACTTCCCTTCCGAAATGATTTTGCACAACCACAGCCAATGAAAACATTTAATAGCACCTTCAAAAAAAGCAGCTATACTTTCAAACAAGCTCATGAATGCCCTGAACAGGCTCTAGAGGACAGAGTGATGGAGGAGATTCCCTGTGAAATTTATGTCAGAGGGCGAGATGATTCTGCACAAGCATCCATATCCATCGACTTTTAATTGTTGACTAAAGGCATTATCATTAAGTGTGTATGCAGCCTACACCAACACCCATTCTGTCTCCGCATCCAATCTTGTTCTATCAAGTTTAAAACACCCTTCATAATTTATCATAATGCTGATGATTTTATTATCTCAGGCAATCTATATATGTGAAACCAACTAAGAAACTTAATGTATTCAGTGGAAAGAAGTCATCATCTGCTGTTGGTATCTTACCTACAAAACACCACCAGTCCAGTAGCAGTTGAGGAGCGAATAGTCATGTTGAGTCAGGCAGAGCAGCCTAATGCTGTTAACATTGGTTACAGTTCATGTTTGCACAGCCCCATCAGCTTGATCTCACAGTAAATTTAAAAGATTTTTCTTTATATTCCTTTTGTCCTTTTTTCTGTTATGTTTTATTTGCCTGTAGTTTTACCATTTCAGTTTCCTGCAGAAGGGGATAATATGTCATTTAATTTAGCATGGCCATGTATTTGCTCTTAAATGTGTAAAATATGGCTAGTACTGTAATGAGTAGCAGACATATTTTATTTCTTCCTGATTTCTACACTGTTGTCTTTAATAACTGCATCTTTAGTTCTGTTTTTCTCTGAGAAGTAATATATGACATGATTTATCACCTTTAAATCATGTTTCATGTTAGTTATACTACAAAAGTAAAAATCCTGGGGTATATTATTACCAGATACACATGAGCAGAATTTTGAGAAAGATTAAAAACTTGTGGCAACCTCTGAAGTTTTCCCCATTGGGTCTCAATTCAGTGACAGACATTCATCCCAGTAATAAGGGTCCTGGAATTCACCTGTGAGCAGACCTTTAATTATGGCTCCATGCAGAGCTTCTTAGATGTTTTTATCTATCATCTTTCAAAAAGATTTCTTTGTTCTTTTGGTATTGGTTTGTCTTTGACACATGGCCATGGTTGGTGGAAGCTTAAAGAAATTCTCAGAGAAACTGTGAGCCTTTACATAGCTTCTGCTTGGAACACTGCATTTTTCTACCCATTATTGAGAATAGCAACTTCAACTTTTTTTAAGCTGCACTTTTGACCTTATGTTTTATAAAGTATATAAAACAATAATTTATAAACATGATATCAAAACTCATTGTGTTTTTTTAGACTTTTGATATTATTTGATATTGTATAAACTTTATTAGATCAAAATTTAAGACATACAAGACAATTTCTTTAAGTGTTCACAATAGTGACTTTGTGTAGACGTATACTGTGATGGGACTGTGCTATAACTTATTATAAAGACCTTGCCCATGGTGATGTGTACATACATTTTTCTTCCTTTTGCTGCTGTGTTAGTTGGTAATAAGTTTTTCACTGTGTGGTATTTATTGTTCTAAATTACAACAGAAATCGTATATTAAAGTATACATTAATTCATGATCCTTCCATTATATTATTTATAGCAGGAATCCTTTGAATAAGATGTAGATGAGGAAGAAGTCATATATTTAATGATAACCAATGTAGATAATGCCATTTTTAAAGAGGTAAAATCTCAGTTTCTATATTGAACTAAAATTCCAATGAATGAAAAATTTAGGTTTCACTAGATTTCATTTATTTTTTTAAGTACTACATAAATCTGATTTCTCAGATTACTAAAAACGTTGACCTTTAGTGTGATGTACTTCTGACCAAAGTATGTCTTCTGTATGACATTTTTAAAAAAAAAAAAAAAAAAAAAGTAAATTATACCACGGATATGGGAAAACTTACCCTTGGCATAAGCATGACTTAATTTTTTAAGTCAGTAGATATTCCTGCTTCGTAAAATAGAACTTGGAAAAGTAAAAGGAATCTCAAAGCATAGTAGTCACTGAACTATACAGAGAAAAATTAAATAACTTTGTTCTTTCAGTAACTATAAGCATTTTATTAGGTGACTTGGGTCAGCCACCGCTGCAACACCATAGTAAATACTTAAAATTGATAGCTATGATACCATAGTGAAATAAGAATTAACATACTTCCTTTATAAATTATCCATTATAAAAATAGTTGTCATAATCATCATTAATTTTATGATTATGGAGTTTATTGTATGCCTTCATACATCATGATCACTTATAGCTGTATTTTTATTTTTAACACAGTATCCTATTTTAAAGGAATTTGATAAGGATTACAAAACAGCTGTTTGTACAAAGTACTGAACATTACAACCATGTAAATTTGCATGAACTCATGCATCAGCTAGAGAAACTTGGATGATCATTTGGTTCTAAATTCTCCAACTAACTAGAAAGTTGTTCCTTTTCACAGTAGAAAACACTTATATTCAGAGACTAAAGTGAAAGCCATAAATTTAGTAGTAACAAATATGAAATTAAGCTGTCTTACATGAGTTATTATACCCTACAAAGTACCTGTGTTAAACATGCATTCCAATGGAAATGCAAAGCTGGAGGGTAGTGAAAATCTCCAGTGCAAGAAAGTACTCAGGACCAACTACATGATATCAAAGCATTGCTGCCTTTCATCCCAAGTTCACTAAAAGCTGTTAGCTCCCAAGTGGTCACAGAATACAACCTACACATCCCACTGTCTCAGAGATGTCGGAATAAATGGTTATTTGTTTGCAGAAGAGGGTTATCAATATAAATATTCTTTAAAAACCAAAGGATGTTCACATTTCACATCACGGATCTAAAAGGCTTTCTTGGCTTTGGTTTAGGGGAGTCTGTGACTATCCTACGTGTTTTGTATAACTGCTAGGCATTAAGGAGCCGCAGTCTTCACTGAATGTTTCTGTAGTTCGGATGCTACCTAAGAGGGTACTTGCTTGTGTCAGGAACATGTCAGCTAAGATGAGAAAAGGCTGCTTGTAGTTCCAGGAGTAATTAGCATTCAGAGATTACACTTTGTTGCAAAATGGTGTCTGCTGTATGCCCACATTTATTTACTACAAGTGTTCAAAGAAATGTGCCTGAATCACATTGATTGTGGACAGAAGGAACTTTATTTTTGTTCTGTTTAAAGATCCAAGAGAGATGATCTAGCCTAGTTTTGTCAATGAGAAGACAAAACCCTAAAGATGTAGTAACTCCCCATAGCTCCAAACTCCTAGCCCAGTGACCTTCCGTGGCTTCTTCTCTCCCTGCTTAGCTTTATAAGTCACACAATTCCAAACATCAGCCTAGATGGTCCACGCAAAGCTTGTTAGTTACGCTTACTTAAAATGTACTGCTGTAATTTTGTATACATTGGGGGTTTCACCCTCCCTTTTTAATTTAAGTAACACTGTTATCCTATCATTTGTGTTACCAGGCTTCCTTGGCATCTGCAAAATATATAATTACTGTGAATCCTTAGTAAACAGTGCTGGTTAGCAACGCACGGGCTGATGCCAGAAAGAAAGCTCTGTGCTTTCACTTTTGTAAAATTTTTAAGTTAAAATTAACAATGTACATTATAGAAATTAAATATTGGGGTACTGTATCTTGAGTTTGAGAATTATTTGAGTGTGAACCTCTGTAAGAGAACAAGCTGACTTGAGATACCCTTTTCCCTTCCTACGCCATCTGTTACCTGTTCTGTACCTCTCCTAATATGTTCTTCCTTACCCCGCTTTTTAAAATACTTTTGATTATACATCTGAGACTGGTTTACTGGCTCACAAAGCCTCCAAGCTAATGATGAGGGTGCACGTATAGTGAGTACTACCTAAACTTGTTTTTTTTTTAAGCAGTAGATTTTTATTAGAGATAAACGTCCAGATCATGTAAAACTTCTCATGTGCTTAATCCAGATTTGGCACTTTAAAGTACTTAACCCTTGAAATGCAAATAAAAATTCCTGTTTTGATTTTCTTCCTTGCCTCAATTTCTGAAGTGTATAAACTAGACCATTTAGGCCACTTTGGGCATTTATAGGCCCTTCCTAAAACAGTTGGAATTTCCTATTTGCTACCTTCCAAATAAAATAGTCATAGTTGACATTTATTTGTTAAAGCACCTGTGGATGATTATTATACTTAAAAAGCATATTTTACTTTTAAATTAGCAGAATATGAGCTTTTTAAAAAAAACGTTATAGCAGAATATGAGCTTTTTAAAAAACGTTATAGGATGGATGGAGAGCTGAAGATATGGCTCAGGAGTAAAGAGCACTTACCAAGCTTCCAGAAGACCAGGTTTTAATTATAGGCACCCATAAAGCATCTTTCAACCACCTTTAACTCACAGTTGCATATTTATCTCCCTCTTCTGGCCACTGTGGGTTCCAGGCATGCATGTAGTACACAGACAGATGTGCAGACAAAACAGTCATTGTGTGTGTGTGCGTGCGTATGTACGTACATATGTATGTATAATTTGATACTCATAGCTCTTGAATTGAACTTAAGGCCCACTCAGCAAGAGGTTTCTAGTTCTAGAAACCTAGCCAACTACCCAGGACTAGTGAAATCAGATCTTGGAGGAGAACCCACAACTGCATTTTACTAAACCAGCACAATCATCAACTACATTCTAAACATTTATCCTTATCCCACAGATAAGTGTAGTCCTCACCCCTCATCATCAAGGAAATTTCTCGTTGTTATGGAAGGAGACTATTACAGAAAACCACAACTGATCAAACTACAGAGTTGTAAGCCCAATCCCAACTGATACTTCTACAACACAACTTATGGGGTTTTTTGTTTTTTGTTTTTTCGAGACAGGATTTCTCTGTTTAGTCCGGGCTGTCCTAGAACTCACTCTGTAGACCAGGCTGGCCTCAAACTCAGAAATCTGCCTGCCTCTGCCTCCCAAGTGCTGGGATTAAAGGTGTGCGCCACCACCGCCCGGCACAACTTATATTCTTAAGACTTGGGGTCTATGTGAGGATGATTATGAGAGCCACATAAACAGGAAGTTTGCTGTGAGTCTATGTCTCCTTAAAATGTCAGAAAAACTATATCCATGAAGTCTCACTAACATGCCTGCCTAAACATTACCTAACAGGGATGACATCAATAGACATGCTAGCATGGAAGGGGAAATTCAAAAGACCTTGACCCTAGACAAACTATATGCAACTAAGAAATGCTGACAGCTGGAGAAATAGTATTCCCCAGAGAAGAGCAGAACAATTGGCTGGTTATCAGTACCACCACATGGTCAGCCCTGAAAGCAAACATACATTTAACATCCAAATTGAGCAGATTGTATTCTTATATATTTAAGCAGGTAGGTAGGTAGAATAATTTAGGAAATGTCATACAAACACACACACGTAACACCAAGGAAAAGGAAGCTATGAATTTGAGAACAAGAGTACATGTGAGGGATTGGAGTAAGGAAAGGAAGGGGGAATGTTATATGTAAAATTTCAAAAAAAGTAAAAATATAAAATTAAGCCGGGTGGTGGTGGCGCACGCCTTTAATCCTAGCACTTGGGAGGCAGAGGCAAGCGGATTTCCGAGTTCGAGGCCAGCCTGGTCTACAGAGTGAGTACCAGGACAGCCAGGGCTACACAGAGAAACCCTGTCTCGAAAAACCAAAAAAAAATGGGCTGGAGAGATGGCTCAGCGGTTAAAGAGCACTGACTGCTCTTCCAAAGGTCCTGAGTTCAAATCCCAGCAACCACATGGTGGCTCACAACCATCTGTAATGAGATCTGGTGCCCTCTTCTGGTGTGTCTGAAGACAGCTACAGTGTACTTACATATAATAAATAAATAAATCTTTAAAAAAAAAATATATATATATATATATATATATAATTAAAATATTTTAAAGATCCCTTCTGGCTGGTGCCCACCAGCTTATCTGCTCCTCTAAAGACAGCTCAGTCTCAAGGCATCCAGGATGCCCATGTATGCAGAGCAGCTGTTCAGCTGCACACAGGTCAACAGACTCCACAGTCTGAAGGCCTCCCAGTGAACTACACACGGCAACAGCTTAACTGCTCCTCTGAAGACCCAGCAGGCTGAAGGCCTCCCAGGAGATCTGCTACAACCAGGGCAACAAATCAGCACCTTGTCTGCCCCTCTGAAGAGCCCACAATCTGAATCCAGTTCTCCCACCACAGTTCAGGAAGTGGACCTAAAATTCTACCTCATTAAGATAATAGAGGCCTAGAAAAATTTTAACCTACCAAAAGCAATCTCCATCATTCCAATTCAATTCTTCACAGAGATAGAAAGAGCAATTTTCATACTCATCTGGAATAACAAGAAACCCAGGCTAGAGATAACCATTTTCAAACATAAGAGAATCTCTTGGAAAATCACCACCCCTGAGCTCAAGCTGTATTACAGAAAAATAGTGATTAAAAACTGCACAGTATTAGTACAGAAACAGGTTGATCAATGGAATAGAATTAAAGATCCAGAAATAAAGCCACACATTTACAGACACTTGAACTTTGACAAAGAAGCCAAAAATATACAATAGAAAAAAAGCAAGATACCACTGGGAGAGAGCTGGTCTTCCAGGGGTGTGTACACACCTGTGAACACAAGTAAGACCACCACTTCTGCTCAGAGGAACCTCCCCAGAGCCCGCAGGACACAGGAACTGAGGAGCAGCCTGGGACAGGATCCTTCCAGTTTCCAGCTGCACTGGAACAGATCCTGTGCCACAGCACTCCATACCCAAATACCATCAGGAAAGAGCTGGTCTCCCAGGAGTACTGACACAACTGTGAGCACAGTTAAGACCAACACTTCTGCTCAAATTCCTAGCCCTAGAGGAACTTGGCCAGAGCCATCAGGACCAGGGAACAGCCAGGGACAGGATCCTTTTGGTATCTGTCTGTACTCTAGAGCTGACCCTGTGCTACAGCATTCCATACCCAAATTCCTCCCAGAGAGACTTGGTCTCCCAGAAGTAATAACACAAAGGCTTGCAGGAGGGACACGCCACAGTCAGAGACAGCAAGACCAGCTAACACCAAAGATAACCACATGGTGAGAGGCAAGGGCAAGAACATAAGCAACAGAAACCAAAGCTACTTGGCATCATCAGAACCCAGTTTTCCCACCACAGAGAGCCCTGGATTCCTCAACACACCAGAAAAGCTAGACTCTAATTTAAAGTCATATTTCATGATGATAATACAGGACTTTAAGAAGGACATGAATAACTACCTTAAAGAAATACAGAAGAAACAGATAAGCAGCTAGAAGCCCTTCAAAAGGAAACACAAATATCCCCTAAAGTATTACAGGAAAACACAACTAAACAGATGAAGGAATTGAACAAAGCCATCTAGGATATAAAAAAGGAAATAGAAACAATAAATCACAAGGGGAGACAACCCTGGGGTCAGAAAATCTAGGAAAGAAATCAGGAGTCATAGATGCAAGCATCACCAACAGAATGCAAGAGATAGAAGAGAGAATCTCAGGAGCAAAAGGCACCATAGAAAACATTGACACAACAGTCAAAAAAAATGCAAAAAGCAAAAAGATCCTAACCCAGAACATCCAAGAAATCCAGGATGCAATGAGAAGACCAAACCTAAGGATAATAGGTATAGAAGAGAGTGAAGATTCCCAACTTAAAGGGCCAGTAAATGTCTTCAACAAAATTATAGAAAACTTTCCTACCCTAAAGAAAGAGATGCCCATAAACATACAAGAGGCTTACAGAACTCCAAATAGATTGGACCAGAAAAGAAATTCCTCCCATCACATAATAGTCAAAACACCAAATGCACAAAACAAAGAAAAAATATTAAAAGCAGTAAGGGAAAAAGGTCAAGTAACATATAAAGGCAGACCTATCAGAATTACTACAGACTTCTAACCAGAGACTATGAAAGCTAAAACACACAGGCAGATGTTATACAGACCCTAAGAGAACACAAATGCCAGCTCAGGCTACTATACCCAGCAAAACTCTTAATTACTATAGAGGGAGAAACCAAGATATTCCATGACAAAAACAAACTTACACTATCTTTGCACAAATCCAGGCCTACAAAGGATAATAGATGGGAAACTCCAAAACGAGGGAAACTACACCCTAGAAAAAGCAAGAAAGTAATCTTTCAACACACCCAAAAGAAGATAGCCACACAAACATAAAAATAACATCAAAAATAACAGGAAGCAACAATCACTATTCCTGAATATCTCTTAACATTAATGGACTCAATTCTCCAATAAAAAAAACATAGACTACTAGACTGGATACATAAACAGGACCCAGCATTTTGCTGAATACTAGAAATGCACCTCGGGCTGGTGTGATGGCTCGGCAGTTAGGAGCACTGACTGCTCTTCCAGAGCTCCTGAGTTCAATTCCCAGCAACCACATGGTGGCTCACAACCACCCATAATGAGATTTGACACCCTCTTCTGTTGGGACTGAAGACAGCTACAATGTACTCACATACATTAAATAAATATATAAATCTTTAAAAAAAAATGCACCTCAGTGTCAAAGACAAACACTACCACAGAGTAAAGGGATGGAAAACAATTTTCCAAGCAAATGGTACCAAGAAACAAGCTGAAGTAACCATTCTAATATCAAATAAAATCAACTTTCAACTAAAAGTTATCAAAAAGGATAAGGAAGAACACTTCATACTCATCAAAGGAAAATCTACCAAGAACTCCCAATTCTGAACCTCTATGCTCCAAATGCGAGGGCACCCACATTCATAAAAGAAACTTTACTAAAGCTCAAAGCACACATGGCACCCCACACAATAGTAGTGGGAGTCTTCAACACCCCACTCTCAGCAATGGACAGATCATGGAAACAGAAACTAAACAGAGACACATTGAAACTAACAGAAGTTATGGACCAAATGGATTTAACAGATATCTATAGAACATTTCATTCTAATACAAAAGAATATACCTTCTTCTCAGCACCTCATGGTACCTTCTCCAAAATTAACCATATAATTGGTCACAAAACAGGACGCAACAGATAGAAGAAGAAGATTGAAGTAATCCCATGCATCCTATCAGATCACCACAGACTAAGGCTGGTCTTCAATAGCAACAAAAACAACAGAAAGCCCACATACACATGGAAGCTGAACAATGCCCTATTCAATGATAACTTGGTCAAGAAAGAAATTAAAGACTTTTTAGAATTTAATGAAAATGAAGGCACAGCATACTCAAACTTATGTGATACAATGAAAGCAGTGCTAAGAGAAAAACTCATAGCTCTGAGTGCCTCCAAAAAGAAACTGGAAAGATCACACACTAGCAGCTTAACAGCACACCTGAAAGTTCTAGAACAAAAAGAAGCAAATACACCCAAGAGGAGTAGACAGCAGGAAATAATCAAACTCAGGAATGAAATCAACCAAGTAGAAACAAAAAAACTATACAAAGAATCAACAAAAACAGGAGCTGGTTCTTTGAGAAAATCAACAAGATAGATAAACCCTTAGCCAGACTCACCAGAGGGCACAAAGAAAGTATCCAAATTAACAAAATCAGAAATAAAAAGTGAGATATAGCAACAGAAACTGAGGAAACTCAAAAAAATCATCAGATTCTACTACAGAAGCCTATATTCAACAAAACTAGAAAATCTGGATGAAATGGACAATCTTCTACAAAGATACCAAATACCAAAGTTAAATCAGGATCAGATAAACCATCTAAACAGTCCCATAACCCCTAAAGCCATAGAAGCAGTCATTAAAAGTCAGATGACCAAAAAAGCCCAGGACCAGATGAGCTTAATGCAGAATTCTATCAGATCTTCAAAGAAGACCTAATACCAATACTCTTCAAACTATTCCACAAAATAGAAACAGAAGGAACACTACCCAATACATTCTAGGAAGCCATAGTTACACTGTGTATTCTCCCTTGGAGATGGAACGCTCTCTCTCTAATCAGGAACTTTTCACAATTTCCTTTCGTAGAGAACTTCATTAGAGATTTTTCTACTTCTATCATGTTTAATGTTCCAAATAGATTTTAAATACTGGTTGAGTGCATATTACTTTTAGCTTCAGAAGATATCATGCATATTTAAGAGACATTTAACTAATATAAATTATTTTGATGACTTAAAAAATGTCAATACCGAGTTGTATATTTTAAAATAAATTTTATTAGCTTAATAAAAAAAGAAAAAAAATGAAAGCATCTCCAATAAATGGTGCTGGTCTAACTGGCAGTCTGTATATAGAAAAATGAAAATAGATCCTTATTTGTCACCTTGCACAAAGCTCAAGTCCAAATAGATCAAGGACCTCAACATAAAAGCAGATACACTGAATCTAATAGAAGAGAAAGTGGGAAAGAGCCTTGAACTCATTGGTACATGGAGAAATTTCCTAAACAGAACTTCAATGGCTCAGGCTCTAAGATCAAGAATTGATAAATCTCCAACCGGTGGTGGCACACACCTTTAATCCCAGCACTTGGGAGGCAGAGGCAGGCAGATTTCTGAGTTCGAGGCCAGCCTGGGCTACAGAGTGAGTTCCAGGACAGCCAGGGCTACTCAGAGAAACCCTGTCTCGAAAAACTAAAAAAAAAAATGATAAATGGGACCTCATGAAACTGGAGAGCTTCTGTAAGGCAAAGGACATAGTCAATAAGACAAATCGACAACCTACAGATTGGGGAAAAAAATCTTCACTAACCCCACATCCAATAGAGGGCTAATATCCAAAATATATAAAGAAATCAAGTAGCTAACCACCAAAACAAACAAACAAACAAACAACCCAATCAAAAACTGGGGTACAGAACTAAACAGAGAATTCACAAAAGAATCTCGAAGGGCTGCGAAGCAGTTAAAGAAATGTTCAAAGTCCTTAGTAATTAGAGAAATGCAAGTTAAAACAACCCTGAGATTCCACCTTACATCAATCAGAAGGGCTAAGATTAAAAACTTGGGTGACAGTACATGCTGGTGAGGATGTGGAGAAAGAGGAACACTCCTCCATTGCTAGTGGGATCCTAGACTGCTACAACTACCCTGGAAATCAATCTGGAGGTTCCTCAGAAAATTGGAAATATATCTACCTGAAGACCCAGCTATACCACTCTTGGGCATATATCCAAAAGATGCCCCACCATGCCACAGAGGCACATGTTCCACTATGCTCATAGCAGCCTTATTGTGATAGCCAGAAGAAATAAAATAAATCTTTAAAAAAAAAAAGAAAAGAAAATGCCCTATAGCCAGATCTTATTGAGGCATTTTCTCAATTAAGTTTCCGTCCTTTTAGATGACTCTAGCTTGTGTCAAGTTGACATAAAGCTAGCCAAACACCATTGTTGTTTTGTGGCTTTGCTGGTTTTTAGGGGGCTGGCCTCAAACTCCCAGCAATACCACCCAAGCCTCCACTATGCCAATGTTACACACAGAAGTAGCTGTGTTCCTGGTGTACTTCAGTTTGTTTTATACAGTTGGAAGAATGCCCTTCTAGTCAGAACCACCTGAGTGCCCTGTCACGTTTAAAATCTGGTTTAGTTTCTTTATCTCTCACTACTCAGACTCCACATAAACCAGGTTTTCTCAAGAGACCAGACTGTTGTGTGAAAAGGAAGGAGCTGACACATGGGGCTGGTCAAAAGTAGGACGAGGCCATCTAGAGAAAAAATTAGCTTTACCAAAAGCCACTTCTTTTTTTTAAGATTTATTTATTTATTTTTATGTGTATGAGTACACTGTATCATGTGGCTGCTGGGAATTGAACTCAGGATGGCCCCACTCCCTCTGACCCTCCAGCCCCCTTGCTCCGACGTAATTCACTGTAGCTGTCTTCAGACGCACCAGAAGAGGGCATCAGATCTCATTACGGATGGTTGTGAGCCACCATGTGGTTGCTGGGATCCGAACTCCAGACCTTCGGAAGAGCAGTCAGTGCTCTTACCCGCTGAGCCATCTTACCAGCCCCAAAAGCCACTTCTTAAAAAACTATGCGAAAGGATATTTCATCCTTATCTCCCCAGCCTTAGAAAAGAAATAAGCTTGCTGTTCTTAGGTAGGTGCTTTAATTGGAGGTTCACATAAACTAAAATTTGAGAGCACTGACTTATTGAACTGTCATCACAGTCCACGTGTGTGAAAAGCTCATTGTGACATCCCAGCAACAGCTGCAGAGTGGAGTCCACTTGGGAACACTAGTGTGCTACAGCCAGAAAGCCCAGTCTTTTCTCCCTTCCCCTTTCATCCTTTCCCTGAATAGAGGGAGACTGGAGGCAGCTGGCTGTCCATGGGGCTTCACCTCACAAGAGATCCCAACCAGAGGCAACTCAGCAACTGGCTTCTGTATATGCTACTTAGCAAAATACCAAGATTCTTGTTGTTTAGTGCAATGCCAATGGTCAGGTGTGGGTCCCTACACATGCTGGGCAAGTGCTTAGCACCTCTATACTGATGCAAAGGCTAATTTTATTTTTTTTATTAGGTATGTTTGTTATTTACATTTCAAATGATATCTCCTTTCCCCGGTTTCCCCTGGGGGTGGGGAACTCTGTTCCCTACCCCCTCCCCCTGCTCACCAACCCACCCTCTCCTGCTTACTGGCCCTGGCATTCCCCTACACTGGTGCATAGAACCTTCACAGGGCCAAGGGCCTCCCCTCCCATTGATGACCGACTTGGCCATCCTCTGCTACATATGCAGCTGGAGCCATGAGTCCCACCATGTGTACTCTTTGGTTGGTGGTCTAGTCCCTGGGAGCTCTGAGAGTACTAGTTAGTTCATATTGTTGTTTATCCTAAGGGGTTGCAAACCCTTCAGCTCCTTGAGTCCTTTCTCTAACTCCTTCATTGGGGACTCTGTACTCAGTCCAGTGGATCGCTCTGAGCCTCTACTTCTGTATTAGTTCGGTACTGTCAGAGGCTCTCAGGAGATAGCTATATCAGGCTCCTGTCAGCCAGCACTTGCTGGCATCCGCCATAGCATCTGGGTTTGATGACTGAATATGGGAAGGATTCCCAGGTAGAGCAGTTTTTGGATTGTCCTTCCTTCAGTCTCTGCTGCATAGTTTGTCTCTGC
Organism: Mastomys coucha; assembly: GCF_008632895.1. Classification (NCBI taxonomy): domain Eukaryota; kingdom Metazoa; phylum Chordata; class Mammalia; order Rodentia; family Muridae; genus Mastomys; species Mastomys coucha. The sequence continues at coordinate 224,002,683 of NW_022196905.1, read as the reverse complement.
AACTCCTTCCATGGGTATTTTGTTCCCCCCTCTAAGAAGGAATGAAGTATCCACACTCAAAGGTTAATTTTATTTATTTTATTTATTTATTTATTTATTTATTGGTTTTTTTGAGACAGGGTTTCTCTGTGTAGCCCTGGCTGTCCTGGAACTCTCTCTGTAGACCAAGCTGGCCCCGAACTCAGAAATCCGCCTGCCTCTGCCTCCCAAGTGCTGGGATTAAAGGCGTGTGCCACCACTGCCCAGCTCAAAGGTTAATTTTAAATGCTTTAATATGCTTCCTGCTTACTGTAGTATTTTTCCTGATTTGTCAGGCATCTGTACTTTCTAAAGAAGTAAATTTTTTTGTTTCATGTACAAAGTTATGTACACAGAAATATTGTGAACAAAGTTGCCAAGTTATAAGTTCTATTCCATACCTTTTTAAATAAGGAAAGAAGAAAATCCAATTTTTGAAAAGCTTTGGGGTTTTTTGTTTGTTTTGTTTTGTTTTGACTACAGACCATTTCTTGAGCTCATCACTATGCCTGAGTTCAGTGCTCTTTGGCAGTGAGGAGACCACTGTGTGCATTGCAAGTGGGACTGGATAGCTTCCCTGACTAGGTGCCAGGAGCACCTGCCCCCTGCCCCATCCTCCGCCTTCCCCTGTGATGATCACTGAAAGCAGAGCAGTGCCCCCTGCTGGAGGATGGAAGATGAAAATAGAGCCTAGTTGAGAAACACTACTACCATAAGGTGTAAGGGTTTACAAAAATGAAAAAATACAAATGATGGCGAAATTTTTTAATGAGTTCAGGCATGATTAAATATAAAGAGCAGTGAGCACTCCAATATACAGAATCCTGCTTTACAAGATATTACTGGGCTAGTGAGATGGCTTGGCAGGTTTGAGAACTTGGTACTAAGCAGGCTGACCTGAGTTTGATCCCCAAAACCCACATGTTGGAATCCAACTCCCTCAAGTTGCCTACTGATCTCCACATGCATGTTGTGAGGGTGTATGCCCATACGTATACACACATATACACATGTGTGCACAAAAACAAACGTTTCTAAAAGACAGTACCTTTCTCTTTCCCTCTCCTTCTCTCCCCCTCTCTCCAGAAATGATGACACACTCATAATATCAGTACTTAGGAGACTGAGGCTGATCACAAATTTAAATCCACTCTAGACCTCATAGCAAGATACTGTCTTCAGGGAAATGGTATATCCTCAAATGTGAACTGTTTCATTTCCAATCTCCCCAATCCATTTCCCTGAGTCCAATCTTAACATTTGTGATTGCCATGCATGGACTGCTTAGAAGTTATACATATTTTGCTTATTTTCATAGCTGACCTTCAGATTTTCTCTCACATAGTCAAGTCTAAATTAATATTTGTACCCTCTTTCCAATAAAGAATTATGTAGAGCCTTCCCTCCAGTAATATCTAGATAGATAGATAGATAGATAGATAGATAGATAGATAGATAGATAGATAGATAGATGTTATCTTAATTCTATCTTCTTTAGCTCTTGGAATGATGAATTTTTGTGTGTGATAACTATTCCAGGTTTTCTTTGCTTATTTTACTCACTCTGACCCACTTGCATCTCACCCTATGCCTGGATCATTTATAGGCAGACACTCTGGGGATCAGGTTCTCTAGGAGTTACCTCATAATCATTAGCAGTGCACCCTGTCTGTGAATGCCTCCTCAGACAGTTCTGCTATCTCCACACTCAGAATCATCTAGCTACATTTGTAAAGCTGAATCCAGGAGCCCATGACCTGCTTCTCCCTCTTTATTGACTTACAGTATTCCATTTTACAACGTGTCCAAATCTAGGATGTGTTATTCTCATGACTTACTGATTCTTACATCTAAAAATACATATCTTTTATCAATTCTGGAAAAGTCTTATCTCAGTCTTTCAGTTTTTCTGTTTTAATTTTCATTGTGATACACATTCTCTTAACTACATCTCAGCTTGTGTTTAACTATACAATTAGTAATTTGAATGATTATATCACTTATTTTTAGAATTTCTCTTTAGGGGGCTGGAGAGATGACTCAATGGTTAAGAGTGGTTAGAGGCTCCCAGTATCCCTATCAAGTGCCTGAAACTCCAGCTCCAGATTGTCTGCTATCCTTGTGGCCTCTGTGGCACCTTGCACTCACACGTGCACATAATTGAAAAGAATTTAAGAAATTCAGCTTTTAGAGACAGAGGCCAAGAAGATCTGCCCTGATAAGAACATGAGATCCGGTGGGCCTCTGCAGCCCCTGCCTGCCCTCAACCTGTTTACCTATTGCTTTTTAATCAGTATTGAGTTGTATTTGCTTAAACTACAGTTAGTTATCTGCTTGCCTGCTTCTCTCTTTTTGTCAGGTTTTATATTTTTGTTTGTTTTGAGTTGTTTCGGGGGTTCTTTCTTCCTTTTTTGTTGTTTGTTTGTTTTTGTTTTGACACGGGCTCTTACTCTGAAGCTGAGGCTCGCCTAGAACTAGCTCAATAGCTCCTAGCTGGAATCTTTCTCTGCTCTCCCAGCCTCTTCCTCACAAGTGCTGGGATTGCTGTGTGCTGCTCACACTTTGTGTGATTTCAAGTTCTGTTCTATCACTTTGTCTTACAGAACTCTACCCTTTATCATTACACTCACCCACATACCTAGCAGTGTTTCTCACTCGGAAATTTAATTTTCCTAATCAGTGTATTCAACTTGGCTTCATGAAATTATTGTTTTATCATATAAATTTTCAGCTTTATTCTTTCAGCCTTCCAACGTGGAGTGCTTGCTTATTTTTCACATTTGAAGAAATGTCAGTCATTTTCTGTTGTTTGGTTGGTGTGTGTGTGTGTGTGTGTGTGTGTGTGCAATGTAGCTAAACCTGGCCTTTCATTTCACCTTCTTTCATAGCTAGAACTGTAGGTGTATGCTGCCATGCCTTGCCATTTTTTTTTTACCTATCTTCATTTTGGAAACTTGGTTTTGAATAATTTATAGACGCATAAAGTAGTTCAAAATAGATCAGAGACATGCCATTTGCCCTCCTTCTAACACACACACAGGATATAGTGCTACTAACTGTAGTCACAGTGTGCAATGAGTATTTATAGCTTTATGACACCTCAGTGTCCATTTTTAAATAGAAGTTTAACTTATTATATAGAAGCTGTCACCTTCTACACATTTCCAGTATTGTCTATACCTCACCCTGACAGCTCCAACTGATGACCAGAGACAGAAACCTATCCACTTCTGTCCAGCCTGACTGGGCTCACAGCTTTCCTGCCACTTCCTTTTAATGGACATACACACATTTGCCTGGGAACATCAAATGGCCTCCTGGAACTAGTGTAACCTACTTTAAACCAGCTCCCTTTAGCTCTCTGTACAAAATGAAACTAATGAGCTCCTTGGCTCAGGGCCCTCTCTCCTTGCACCCATGACTCCCAGTGATGGAAGTACCACATGCATGCCCAGGTCTGTACATACTGAAATTTTGCATATCATGACTATACTGTTAAAATCGTGCCCAAAATTTGAGGCCAGAACTCTGAACCCTGAAAATGAGCTCAGGAGACTATGAAAAAAAAGATTCTCTGTTAATAATGTCTTTTCTAAGCTTCTGGTGAGTCCTGGAAAGAACTCAGATTTGTTTGATTTCAATAGTATATGATAGCAAATGTCTTTAATCCCAGCCCTGGTCTATATGTCAAGTTCCAGGACAGCTAGGGATACATAGTGAAACACTGTATCAAATGAGTAAATACATAAACACTAAGCCTTGTCTGGGTTGGGTTCTGAGACCTTGAGACAGGTCCTGTTTATTTACAGTCCTAAATGCCTCTTATTGGGCTGTCTCTTTCTCTAAGCTTGAGAAATCTTGTTTTTCATTTCATAATTAATTTCATTAAATAATTTGCCTATTCCTTTTAAATTTATCTTAGCTCATTCCATCTCATAAGGTTATGGTTTGCATCTCTTGAGTGTATGTCATACTCCCAAAACATATTGGCTATATTCTTTATTTTTTTCCTTATAAATATATAGTTTGTGGTGGTTTGTATAGGATTTGCCCATGGAGTGGCACTATTTGGAGATATGACCTTGTTGGAAGAAGTGTGTCAAGGTGGGTGTGGGCTTTAATACCCTTGTCCTAGCTGCCTGGAAGCCAGTCTTCTCCTGTTTGCCTTCGGATCAAGAGGTGGAACTCTCAGCTCCTCCAGCCCCATGTCAGCCTGGATGCTGCCATGCTCCCACCTTGATGATAATGGACGGAACCTCTGAACCTGTAAGCCAGCCCCAATTAAGTGTAGCCTTTAAAAAGTTGCCTTGGTCATGGCATCTGTTCATAACAGTAAAACCCTAAAACATAGTTGTATTAATTGTTCAACTTTGCCCCCTGTACTGGATGGTTTTGTGTGCCAACTTGACCCAGGCTGGAGTTATTGTAGAGAAGGGAACTTCAGTTAGGGAAGTGCCTCCATGAGATCCAGTTGTGGGGCATTTTCTCAATTAGTGATCAAGTGGGTAGGGCCTCTTATGGATGATGCCATCCCTAGGCTGGAAGTCTTGGGTTCTATAAGAGAGCAGGCTGAGGAAGCCAGGGGAAGCAAGCCAGTAAGGAACATCCCTCCACGGTCTCTGCTTCAGCTCCTGCTTCCTGGCCTGCTTGAGTTCCAGTCCTGACTTCCTTTGGTGATAAACAGCAATGTGGAAGTAAGCTAAATAAACCCTTTCCTCCCCAACTTGCTTCTTGGTCATGATGTTTGTGCAGGAATAGAAACCCTGACTAATACACCCCCCACCCCTGAAATTCATTCATTGGCATGATGTCATCTGTCATGACATTTTCTGATGAGATTTTAATTGGCTTGTTTCAGTTTGGTTTGGTTTGGTTTGGTTGTTGTTTTTCATTTCCACTGGTTATGTTTAGTTCTGTGTTTTTTTACTATTGTTTAGATTTTATTCTAACTACATGTGTCTGTATGTAGAAATGTGCAATAAGTCCAGATGACAGAGCCCAGAGGAAAGTGTCAGATCTGCTGGAGCTGGAGTAACAGCCATTTGCTAGCCACCTGACATGGGTGCTGGAAACTGGACTTGAGTCCTCTGTAGGAGCATTACATGCTCTCAGTTGCTGAGCCATTTCTGTAGTTCCATCTCTAATAATTTTTTAAGTAGGATTCTGAATTCTTTCTCAGACATTTCAGTTATCTCTGTGATTTTGATTTACATTATGCTGGGAGCCATGGCTTTAACCATAGCCTTGTGGAAAATTACTAGCTTACACATACAGCCATAAGAGAATGTGTAGTCTAACAGTAAGAATATTTGTGGGTGTGGAGGACACTGTGACCGCTGGTTCCAGAGACTGAAGATTGCCACCTGGCCTTCGGAAAGCCCCTGGGCTCTTCCCCACTCCTTGAAGCTCCCTCTTGTTTCTGATTATATTGCCATCCCTGAAATAAAGTTTTCAGAGTTTGATCGGACAACTGTCTTGCTCTCATTCTTTGTGTCTCATGTCCCCCCTCAGTCTCTCTCCCCTGCCCTAGGTCCCTACTGAATGCCCTGTGGGTTAGGGCAGCTGGTGCCCAATATGGAATATGAACCCACGACCCTGAGATTAAGAGTCTCATATTCAGGCAGTGGTGGCACACACCTTTAATCCCAGCACTTGGGAGGATTTCCGAGTTCGAGGCCAGCCTGGTCTACAGAGTGAGTTCCAGGACAGCCAGGGAGATACAGAGAAACCCTGTCTCAAAAAAAATAAAAAGAGTCTCATGCTCTACCGACTGGCGCCTAGCATGGGGCGCCTGCGTCTGGGGTCCAGGAAGACCACCACTCCCCCAAGAGGACAAAGGATCGCTGCTTCACCAGGAAGTGAGTGAAGATCCGCTTAAGATCGCATCTATCTGGCTTACCTCCCACATTTACCTGTGAGGGCTATATCACAGCCCCAATAAAACGCAGACCCTCTTGACCCCCCCCACCTCTTCTCTCTCTTCTCTCTCTCTTCTCCCTTCATCTCTGTCGCCCCTTCCCCCACAATAAACACATGGAGCTGCTTTGGCCTGGTGTGGTCTGTCCAGACTCGATCGGCTATACTATCACAACATTCTTCCCCCATTTTTGTTTAATTTTTAAAAAAAAAAAAATAGGAGGCAGAGGCAGGTGGATTTCTGAGTTCAAGGCCAGCCTGGTCTACAGAGTGAGTTCCAGGACAGCCAGGGCTACACAGAGAAGCCCTGTCTCGAAAAAAAAAAATTATGAAGAAGTGATGGTAAAGCAGGAGTAGGGTCATCATGATATTTAGCTACATCCTGCTGGCTTCCGGGCAACGTGTCTCTAGAAAACCTAGGAGAATGGGAATGGGAGTGTTTGTCCAGTCTTAGGAGAACTGGCTGTTTCCTTGCTGTCCAGGGCCTGTGGAACCGTCTGTGGATAGGTCAGAAGGAACAGGTTCAGTAGAGGAAGAGAAAGTTGGAGCATCTATAGGTAGTGTCTTTGGAGCTGTCCTAGATGTAGTAAGCCTCTGGACTTGACAAGATGCTGAAACACACATAAAGGTAGAGAATAAGATTAAGTGTGTTTGGGAGAAAGAAATTTTTTTTCTTAGATGTATATTTGAAACCCAGAGGAATCCCACCCTCTGGAATAGATAGCAAGTGGAAACTTTAGGCAAGTGTACTTATCTGAATAGAGTCTATTTGGTCCAAGAGAGTTAGATCTGAGTGGGTTTCCTGTAGCTTTTAAGTTTATAAAAAGAGATAACAACATGAGTTAACATGTATGGTCTTTAAGATAAGCTTTTTATGGGTCATGAGAAACAAGAATTTGTGATTATATACTTGGATCGTATATAGAATGTTTCACTAGAGTTAGGCAAATTTATAATAACTCAAATAATGTTAGGACAGTGGCATAGCTAGAAGAGGAAATACAAAGCATTTTATTGATGGAAACTGAGTTTAGGTTAAGGAGGTAACAGATGACATCTGTGAAAGCTTACATCTGAACTAGTCACTAGAAACTGAGTTTAGGTAAGGAGTTAGGTCTGTTTCCTAGGTGTCAAGCTACAGTTACTTTAGCTGTCAATGTAGTCAGAAATCTGAGGAAGAATAAACTATAATCTAGCAGTCATAATAGCAATTAAAAAATTACAGAGTCTACTAGACAACAGTTCCCTGTGGTCTCTGTGGTCTTCATGGCAACTTGGGCAGAGGCAGTCTGGCTTTCCTTTTTTTTTTTTTTTTTTTT